>NC_068374.1:9385894-9717144 GCF_023724105.1 Carassius gibelio
CTATAATCCCAATAGGTTTTTCTGATCATAGTATAGTACAATGTAATTTTATTTTAAATTAATTTAAACCTAGCAGTGCCTATTGGCATTTCAATATTTCTTTATTGAGTGATAGTTTTTTTAGAGATTCTTTTAAATATTTTTGGCAGAATTATAGAAAATCAAAGACTAATTTTAGATCAATACAGCAGTGGTGGGACATTGGTAAAGTTAAAATTAGACCGTTTTGTCAACAATACACTCGCAACGTCACTATAGAGTTTAAAAGATCTCTGGAAACTTTGGAGAATGAATTAAGTGAGTGTCAAAAAATAGCTGAATCAACTGGGACAAGTAATCATTGGGAACTATTTTTTAAAAAGAAAGCTCAGTTAGCGGATCTGCTGGAATACAGAACACAGGGCGCATTGGTCAGATCAAGATTCCAAAATATAAATCATATGGATGCACCGTCAAATTTTTTTTTCTGTTTAGAGAAAAAAAATGGGCAGAAGAGATTGTTTAAAGCCTTGCGATCAGAAGAGGGCCAATTTTTGTTGAACCCTAGTGATATTCGAAAGAGAGCAGTTGATTTTTACAAAAATCTGTATAGAAATGAGTATGTAATGGAAGGTGATGAGGACAGTATTTTTTTTAATTCCCTACCAAAGATGTCAGAAGAAGGTAATGTGGCTCTTTCAGGTGGGCTAAGTCTGGGAGAGTTATATAAGGCCCTTCATGACATGGAGTCGGGAAAAGCTCCTGGGATTGACGTCCTTCCAATTGACTTTTACAAGGCTTTCTGGGCAGAGATGGGAGCGGATTTGTTACAGGTGCTGAGTGATAGTCTGGCAAAAGGTATGTTGGCGTTGAGCTGCAGGAGAACAGTGATAACGCTAATACCAAAGAAAGGAGACTTGACGGACATAAAGAACTGGCGCCCTGTATCACTTCTTTGTTGTGATTATAAACTGCTGTCTAAGGCTTTGGCAAACAGATTGGCCGAAGTAATAAGGCAAGTAATACATCCAGACCAGTCTTACTGTATTCCGCGCAGATCCATTGTTGATAACATCTCTTTAGTTCGGGATGCTTTAGAGGTGTCAAAATTGCTTGATTTGGATTTTGGAATGATTTCACTGGACCAAGAGAAAGCTTTTGATAGGGTTGAGCACCCCTATTTGTGGAAAACTGTAGTAGCGTTTGGTTTTAAAAAAGATTTTATTAAGATGGTCCAGGTACTCTATAGTGAAATTGAAAGTGTATTGAAGATTAATGGCGGTTTATGTGCTCCATTTCAGGTTAAAAGAGGTGTAAGACAAGGGTGCTCTCTATCTGGAATGTTGTATGCCTTGGCCATCGAACCTTTATTACAAAAAATAAGGGAAAAAATTGATGGATTTGCCTAACTGTATAAAAATATATGTTTATCTGCTTATGCTGACGATGTAATGGTGTTTGTAAGTGGATAAAAAGATGTGCAAACTTTATTTAATCTAATTAATGATTTTACTCTTGTATCTTCGGCAAAAGTGAATTGGAAGAAATGTGAAACACTTTTGGTTGGTAAATGGAAAAATGGTAAACCAAAAATACCAGAAGGTTTGGTCTGGGGTGAAGGTGGTTTAAAATATTTGGGAGTTTTTTTAGGTGATGACACGACTCAACAAAAGAATTGGGAAGGAGTTGTTGAAAAAATCAAAGGACGTTTGGAAAAATGGAAGTGGCTGCTCCCTAAAATGTCATATAGAGGACGCATTCTTGTGATCAACAACCTGGTCGCGTCTTCACTGTGGCATAAGTTGGCGTGTGTTGATCCTCCTCCTCAACTTCTAATGAAAATACAAGCGATTATTGTAGACTTTTTCTGGGATAAATTACACTGGATTCGGCAGAGTGTTCTTTATCTACCAAAAGAAGGAGGAGGACAAGGGCTGATTCATTTACAGAGCAGAACTGCTGCTTTTCGTTTGCAGTTTCTGCAGAGACTTTTAGACGGTGCATCAGATGTCAGCTGGAGGGTAATGGCCCATATTGTCTTGCAAAGCAACATCTGTTTCTACTAAACCCTTTAAAAATGGACTTGTCTGTTTTTCCACCTTTTTATAAGAGTCTTTTTAAAGTTTGGAGTCTGTTTTATATTCAAAAATCTGAAAAATCCGTACTCACTTCACTGGCTTCTGGAGGAACCTTTAATTCTTGAGGCTCGGCTAGATGTGAATGACAATAATTGTGGTTTTAAGCTTAAAGAATCAAAAGTGATTATTTTCAGACATTTGCTGGACATAGCTGGAGAGAAATTGGACAATGCTGTAAAAGTAGCTGATTTTTCAGGCACTAGATCTGTTCGATTATTTGCAATTTTTTTTAGCTAAGTTAAAGTCTACCCTCACAACAGAAGAGGTTTTAATGTTGAAAGATTATTTTTCTGGAGTGTCCATTCCTGATGAAAATGATTTTTTCCCTTGTTTGATGATCTCACCAAAGTTGGATGGTTTTAATGGTTTTCCTTTTAAAACTTGGGACTCCCAGTGGTTGGACGTAATATCTACTAGAGGAAAAATACTGTATGGAGCCTGTGTAATGGGTTTTAATAAGAATCATTTGGCAAGAAAAACAGATACACCGTGGAGATCTTTTTTTTGCTTAAAGGAAAATGAAAAACCAGAATGGAGAATATTATATAAACTGCCATTATCAAAAAAGGTTGGTGATTTGCAATGGAGAATTCTTCATGGAATTTTAGCTGTTAATTCTTTTGTTTCGATTTTAAATGTGGAAGTTAATGATGATTGTCCCTTCTGTTTACAAAGAGAAACCATTTTTCATGCATTCGTACAATGTGCTAGATTAATATCTTTATTGTTTTGTTTTTTTTTAAATGTTTTTGTGGTTTCAATGAATTGTTTACGGAAACTGTGTTTATTTTGGGTTTTAAATATAGAAAAAAAATAAGTACATTTGTCAGTTACTGAATTTTATAATTGGGGAAGCAAAAATGGCAATATATATTGCTAGAAGGGATAAAATTGAACAGAAACATGGGCAAAACATCATTGACACTTTTTTAACATTGGTAAAATCAAGAGTGCTGATTGATTACAAGTTTTATAAAAATATGAATGATTTGTTTACTTTTGAGAAGATTTGGTGTTGCAAGGGAGTTTTGTGTACCATTTTTGAAGATGATTTAATTTTTTTCCCGTAATTAGTTTTTTCCTGTTGTCAGCTTGTTAATGTTGTGTGTATTAAGATGATTGTGAAATAAAGTTATTTTTCAAATTAAATTCTTTCTCTCTCTCTCTCTCTCTCTCTCTCACACACACACACACACACACACACACTCACTCTCTCTCTCTCTCTCTCTCTCTCTCTCAATTTTTCAATTACATTTTTTCAATTCAAATGAGCTTTATTAGCATGACTGTGGAACACAATGTTGCCAAAGCATCAACATATTATATATAAATAATAAAACAAACAAACAAAACATATATTTACAAATCATGTCATATGTAGCATAGTAAATATAAATAAATAGATAAATAAACACAATTTATCCTAATAAATGAATAAATAGAGTCGGTCTCTCTAGAGAATTAGCTGACTCTGGCGTTGTGAATAGCTAACACGTATTTAGCGGCTAGTGCAGCTGTACTATCATCTTCTCCCAGTAAGAAGAACATTTTCTCAGTGTCGCTCAGTTCAGAGAATGAAATCTGGGCAGAAAGGTTTCTCTTATACTGGTGTATTTAGAGCAGAAGAGCAGAAAGTGTTCCTCATCCTCGATGTGCTGTAGGTCACAGTGTCTCTCTGTCCATGTTTGTCTATGTCTTCCTCTCTCTATCTCTAGATCATGGTCACTTAATCTGTATTTGGAGAGGATTTGTCTTTCTTTAAAATGTTTAATAAATAGATAACTGGCCAATTTAGTGGTTCTATTGAGGGCCGAGTAACATTGCAGTTTATTCTGGAGGGCAAAATGTGCTTTTAGTGCTTCATCATGAGGGACTTTTAGATGTTTGTGGATATGGTTAATAAAAGGTTTGGGGTTGATGGGGAGTATATTCTGATGGACGAGTTGAAGAGCGAGTGAGTTCAGAGGATGAGGTTCTGCTGAGCTTTCATTGGCGAGGAAGGCTTTATATTGCACTGACTCTGGGTCAGACTGATGGAGGTGATGCCAGAACTGAACACATCTCTTCTGGATCTCCATGTTCAGCGGGTACAGACCGCAGTTGACGTGTTTCTGTGAACCCCGAGAATAGTTTTGCCAATTTCCAATTGTAATTTTTCTACTGATGTTTTATCCCAATTTTTAAAATTTAGTACTGGTCCCCAAATTTCACATTCATATAAAAGAATTGGTTTTATTATTGAATTATATCATTTTATCCAGGTTTTAATGGGTAATTTTAAGTATCCACATCGTGACTTTATAGCATAGAAAGCCCTCCGAGCCTTTTCAGCGAGTGTTTTCACAGCCAGACCGAAGCGTCCCGAAGCGCTGATGTCGATGCCCAGATAGCTGTAGCTAGAGCTGTGCTGCAGGACCTGGCCTTTATACAGGAACTGGTGTTTGTGTCCCTGAGATCTGGCTTTCTTCTGGAACACCATGACTCTGGTCAGGGCCCAGTCGTGACAGTATTGTTCCAGCAGGGACATGCTCTGCTGAAGGCCCTCAGGTCATCCGCATACAGCAGACATCTGACCTCTGACCCCTGTAGAGTAGAGCTCTCCAGCGCTGACGCCAGGTCATTGATGTAGATGTTGAATAGAGTTGGGCTCAGACTGCAGCCCTGCCTCACTCCACGGCTCTGCTGGAAGAACGCTCTTCTGCGGTTACCGATCTTCACCACACTTTTGCTGTTGGTGTACAGAGATTTAATAATGTCAAACGTTTTTCCGCCAATGCCAATTTGTAGGATTTTGTACAGTAGACCATCATGCCAAATTGAATCAAATGCTTTTTTAAAGTCTACAAAACATGCAAATATTTTCCTTTGTTTGTCGTTGATGTGTTGATTAGAGTGTGGAGAGAGTAGATGTGGTCGGATGTGCGATGTTTTGGTAAAAAGCCAATCTGTGCTTTATTTAAGATGTTGTGTGCTGAGATGTGTGAGACGATGCGTGTGTGAATGATACTGCAGAACAGTTTTTTCTCTCTCTCTCTCTCTCTCTCTCTCACACACACACACACACACACTCTCTCTCTCTCTCTCTCTCTCTCTCACACACACACACACACACACACACTCTCTCTCTCTCTCTCACACACACACACACACACACACACACACTCTCTCTTTCTCTCTCCCTCTCTCTCTCACACACACACACACACACTCTCTCTCTCTCTCTCACACACACACACACACACTCTCTCTCTCTCTCACACACACACACACACACACACACTCTCTCTCTCTCACACACACACACACACACACACACACTCTCTCACACACACACACACACACACACTCTCTCTCTCTCTCTCTCTCTCTCTCTCTCTCACACACACACACACAGCTGTAGTGATTGTTGTTGTCATTAATGTCTCTGTTCTTGTTTTCAGATGGCTGTTTTCTCACACTGGATCCAAACACAGCAAGCACTGATCTCAGTCTGTCTGAGGAGAACAGAGAGGCGACATATGTGAGAGAGAAACAGCCGTATCCTGATCATCCAGACAGATTTCATGTGCCTCAGGTGTTGTGCAGAGAGAGTGCACAACACCTGTCTTTACAAACCCTGTCCAGGCCTATGCAGACGATGTTCAGGTGTCATCCAGGGATGAGAAAGTGATTAAAACCATGCTCTCTCATACTGATAAATTCATGCGGTGGTCCGGACTAGAGGTGAAAAACACCAAGTGTGCTGTGTTTTACGAGAGACGCAGTGGAGGTAACAGGTGGTATCAAGCCAAGAAAGACAAGCCACCCTCCTTTTCCATCATGGGCAATGAAATTAAAGTGTATGCGCGCCATGAAACTTACTGCTATCTCGGACACCGGTTTAACATCGCGGGTGAATGGGAAGAGCAAATACACGAACTTAGCAGTGAATACTGCACAAGACTGGACATGGTGGACTCATCCCCCCTCCCTGTTGCAATGAAGCTACAGGCCATAAGAGAGATTGCCCTTTCCAAAATACAGCATCTCTTTGCAAACATACATATTCCTAAATGCATATTAAACGAGCTGAATAATAAGACTGTAAGCTTGGTAAGACGCTGGATAGGACTAAATACACACTCGACAAGAGACGTGCTGTTCCACAGGTCCAGAGAGGGAGGGCTGGGCGTCCCTCACATAGAGTGGGTGTATACTGCCGCCAGAATAAGCAACCTGTTAAGGATGCTAAATAATGATGACGCAGCCGTGCGTGAGCTTGCCCGAGCCTCACTTTTACTACATCTAGGGAAACGCAAGGTCCCTCTTTGTATATTAGATGACGCCAGCTTCCTTGGGTTCAGAAGAAAACCCAGTGGAAAATTGGACACCAACACACCAGGCTTCGGTGTGCGCTCGGACTGGCTGGACCTGAATGACCTCTGTAACCATGCAAACATCCAACTGCGCTGGAGGAAAACAGCAGGACAGTCGGTGGAAGCCAATGAGAACATCTGCACGGATCCAACCATCACGGCAGAGGCAACCATTACAACTGATGACAACATTCAACTTCTTGATACTCAAAACATCAGAAGGACAATAATCGACCACTTTCACTTGCGTATGATACAACACTGGACAGGCCTACGCCTACAAGGACAACTGGCCTGCCTGCCCTGTGCTGACCAGAACCTATCACACACAGTTTTGAAAAACACAGCCCTACAAGATGACATCTACAGATTCACAATTAAAGCTCGTCTTCAGGTACTACCAACAAAGTCCAACTTAGCAACCTGGTTTCCATCTGCACATGAGCCGATCTGCCTGCAACATCACAGCTGGCAAAGAGAGACGATCGCGCACATCCTTAACGGCTGCTCTGCCTATAAAGGACTGTACATCGCACGCCACGACCGTATCGTTGCACTCTCAGCGAAGGAGCTCAGAGACAATGTCAGCCATACCACAATTCACTGTAACGAAAAGATCAAGACAGACTGGTTCCCCCTCCCACATGAACAGTGCGTTACATTGGAAACCGCCATAAATCACTTACCAAATACACCGGATATAATTGTAATTAATGAACACACCAAAGCTATTAAAATAATAGAAATCGGTTGCACTTTTGATGCCTACATGGACACCTGCTATGCTTCAAAACTGTTGAAATACCAACCATGGTACAATGTTTTTAATAACTTTGGCTACTCTTGTAAAGTTATTGCCCTCATTTTTGGTAGTTTAGGCCATGTGCACAAGTTGTGTGTAAGAGGCCTGCAGATCTGTGGACTACATAAGAACAAGGCCAAAAAACTGACGAGATATTGCTCTGTATCAGCAGTAATCGGTAGCCTCTACATATGGAGGCGCAGGTGCCACCTTTACCCTTAATGTGCAAAATGGACTGAGATATTGGTTGCTGTTGTACATCTTTCTGTCAAATTTGGATTAAGCCATGATATATGCTTATCTTTTAATCCAAATAAAGAATTTAAATGTGTGAGACAGAGAGAGAGAGTGTGTGTGTGTGTGTGTGAGTGAGAGAGAGAGAGAGAGAGAGTGTGTGTGTGTGAGAGAGAGAGAGAGAGAGTGTGTGTGTGTGTGTGTGTGTGTGTGAGAGAGAGAGAGAGAGAGAGAGTGTGTGTGTGTGTGTGAGAGAGAGAGAGTGTGTGTGCTAGGGGTGGGCGGATTGATCTAAATATCGATAGTATTGATGAAATCACTGGTATTGGTATCAGATCGATACAATTGTAATTGAATCGATATTTTAATTTAAATATCTCTCATCTACGTTCATTATACTTTGCTCGTGTCTTCTACCTCTACAATCCTGAGCAAACGCTGCTTACACATCCTGGCCCACTTTGCTACTCCTGCTGCTCTGCTGTGATTCGTTGTTGTGTCGTCACATGAATCACTGACACAACGCGCCGAGGAGCAGCGAACAGAGTGAGCGAAGCTGCTAGCACATTGAAGTCCAGAAGGGGGCTCAGGGAATGTAATCTTCAGTAATAATTGTGTGCACTTTATTTCAATTGCTTGGAGTAAGGGGAGGATTCATTTTCTTTTCTTTTTTTTTTAAAGGTTGTAAAGAATTAATTCTACAGTGCCTAATAACTAAGAATTTTGTGGACTTCAATACATGAATACAAAATATTGGCTAAATAATTGATCATTCATCCACCTCAGAAATAATGACATAGACCTACTGCACTCCCCTACACAAAAGTTTTTTTTTGTTTTGTTTTTAGTAAAAAGTATTGTATTGGTATCGGTATCGGCGATGTGTGTGTGTGTGATCATGTGTCTGTGTGTGTGTGATCGCGGTGTTTCGTTTTTAAATTATAGAGAATGTGCTGAAATCAGTCTGTGCTCGTGTTATAAATCATGTTATTGTTTCTCTTCTCAGGATTTTGTGAAGAATATTTGTGGTTCTGATCATTTCTGGATTGGTTTGACTGATATTGAAGTGGAGAACAGATGGAAATGGGTTGATGGCAGCACACTGACCTCTAAGTGAGAAATCACTGACCTGAACTGATTATTATTTAATAAATGATTGTCTCAGTCAGTATCATATCACACAGAAAGCAGCTCTGATCTAACTCTGATCTGTTGATGCAGGTTCTGGAAGTCTGGAGAGCCAAACGACTATCAAGGAAACGAAGACTGTGTTAATACTCAATCACTAGGATGGTTTGATACTAAATGTGATAGTAGTGTTAAATGGATCTGTGAGAAGAGTATCCTTAAATAAACGATACATTATAATAAAAATGTATGTATATGCATTATGAACAAACAAATATGTCGGTAATTTAACTTTTTTTTTAATGACACATTACTTAGGTTATTCTGTAAAAACAACTAAAAAATAAATAGAAAAAAAACATTGTAATATTACAATTTTCATAAAACTTTTTAAAATCATTTTGTTTTGAATTTTTAGATCAAACAGCGATGTTTAAACAACAGCAATGTTTCTACAGACTGAAATAAAATCAGTAATTCACTGATATAATAGAAATATTCATAAAAACAGCATTGATCCAATATTGTTAACCAAAATGATCATGATTTTAGGAGTATTACTCAGTACATCAGTAAAGTTTGATGTGAAATGTGACTCTTGCAGCTTTTTTGTAATTACAGTATGACAATAAACCTACTTGAGGATGATTTACTTGTTTTCAAAAACTGGTTTATTTCCTGAACCACGTGAAGATGGATATAAATGGAAAGTTGCATAAACAGCTTCTAATGTTTGACTGAGAATATGAACAACAGTCTGACTGTAGAAATCAGGATATGATCTAACAAGTATTCTTCTTTATAAACACTTTCTAGCATCAGTATGATCGGTACATCACCAAATATAAGGAGAGTAATTCATTATCACTATATGAAACAATATACATGTTATGTATTTATAACATCTTTATGACAGTTTGTTTTATGCTAGTGAAAGAAAAAATTGCTTACACAGCAAGCCCAGATTTTACCCCAAAATGACTGACAGTTCCTTTAAAGTCCAGCCTCATTAAAGTGAGTGAATAATGGACTGAAGGAAGAGCATCAGATGCAGTCGCTGCTAAAAACTGTTCATCCGTCTGAACTTCTGATGTAACGTAACATGTAACATGGTTATTAATGGTCATTGTGTTTTTGAGGAATACCTGAGGGAAGGGAAGAAGTTATTGTGATATAATATATTCATTTGAACCTTGTTTACCACACCAAGCGTTGTTGAAGATCAAGTTCCTTTCTGCATAAATACTGACCACACAAACACAGATGAGGAGCACAAGTCCACTCCAGGAGAGAAACTAGTGTTCTTGATGACACCAAAACCAAAAGAAAATTACAACCTGAAAAATGCAGAGAGAAAATGGAAAAGGGCTTTGCAAATATTGACGCAACTGTAACACTTGTGTACTTTTTTTATTCATTGTGTTTCAGTTGTCGTGGTTCCGGGTTCTTATCCACCCTCATATAGGTTTTTCCCCCCTCATTAAAACCAAAGTGGTGATCATCTGTGATTGTTTGTCAAGAGCAAGGACACATTTGTATGCTTAGATAGAATAAATCTTTATTGTCCACCGGGGTGGAAATTTTTCTTTGGCTCGTCGCAAAGTACAGGACAGATAAACATACAAACAATGTCTCAAGCATAATGAAAAAATATTCCTAGACGACTCAAAATAAAAAATAAAATAAAGAAAGATGCAATGCAAAATATCATATTAAGAATAATATACCTAGATATAAAAAAAACAAACAAACCAACAATAAATAAATGAGCTGCTGTTTTTATGTAAGTACTTTTAGCCAGAGGCACTCTGAAGCGCATCTCAAGCTCGCTAGAGACAGGGTGAGTACAATCTACAGTGATTTTCCTTGCTTTCTTCCTCGTTCTGTCAATGTATATTTGAGACAGTGGTTTTCCTACTATTTTACTAGCCATTGACACTCTCCTGTTGAGCTTTTTCTTAAGCTTACAATTTAAATGGTCAAACCAAGCAGAGAGATGTAAAGTTAAAACACTTTCAGTGTGTGTGATATACACACGCTTGATAATCTGAGCACTGATCTCCAGACAGTTTCAACAGACAGACAGAGACGCTGTGAGCATTTCTTAAAGATCAATTCTGTATTATCAGTAAAACTCAGGTGGTTATCAAGAACCGTACCTAGATATTTAAAAGTTTCCACAGTTTCAGCTTCTTGACCATTAAGTAAAACTGGCTCTGTTATTATGTCTTGTTTTTTGTAAAAAAAAAGTAGCTTGTTTGTCTTTGCCACATTAATTTCTAGCTGTGTATCTTTGCACCATACTTCAAGGACCTTTACCTGCGCAAGATAAGAGGCTTCATCCAAGGAGTAAATAGATATACAGATATTACACAAATATACATGTAAGGAGAAGAACATTAAACTGCAAGAGGACATAATGTTAGATGTAATTGATTACAAATTTTTTTGTATTTCACACTTGTAAGAATGCATTTTGTCACTAACTGTAAATGATATTTCCTAGGGGGAGAATGTCCAGAGCTTCACCTTGAGGACATACTGATTTGTGCTTCTGGACTTTCAGAGATTCCTCCTCTTGGATTTCCAGTCAATCCTAGAGCTCCTACATCGAGTGAAGCCACACAGTGAAGCCACTAACAGAGGCAAACACATGCAGCATAGTCCTTACACTTCCATTGCACACGTCTTCTGCTGAACTGAACCACTGGATGCAGTCTGGCATTATTCAGTCGCCAACTTTTGGAGTTGCTTAGATTAGGGTTGGTGTTAGGGCTAGGGTTAGGGTATGCTGTATGTTTAAAGCAGTTTGTTGTTCCTTGTTCTAAAAGACTAACCTTCTTGTAATCTTAAAATTACACTGAAATGTTAAAATGTGTGGGTGGACAGCCACGCCACCTTCATCACAGCCACCAGCAACTTCACCATCCACACCACCTTCAGCACCAGCGACAGGAGCACCCTCACCATCCACACCACCTTCAGCACCAGCGACAGGAGCACCCTCACCATCCACACCACCTTCAGCACCAGCGACAGGAGCACCCTCACCATCCACCTTCAGCACCAGCGACAGGAGCACCCTCACCATCCACCTTCAGCACCAGCGACAGGAGCACCCTCACCATCCACGCCACCTTCAGCACCAGCGACAGGAGCACCCTCACCATCCACGCCACCTTCAGCACCACCACCAGCACCCTCACCATCCACGCCACCTTCAGCACCAGCGACAGGAGCGACCTCACCATCCACACCACCTTCAGCACCAGCGACAGGAGCACCCTCACCATCCACACCACCTTCAGCACCAGCGACAGGAGCACCCTCACCATCCACCTTCAGCACCAGCGACAGGAGCACCCTCACCATCCACCTTCAGCACCAGCGACAGGAGCACCCTCACCATCCACGCCACCTTCAGCACCAGCGACAGGAGCACCCTCACCATCCACGCCACCTTCAGCACCACCACCAGCACCCTCACCATCCACGCCACCTTCAGCACCAGCGACAGGAGCACCCTCATCATCCACGCTACCTTCAGCACCAGCGACAGGAGCACCCTCACCATCCACCTTCAGCACCAGCGACAGGAGCACCCTCACCATCCACCTTCAGCACCAGCGACAGGAGCACCCTCACCATCCACACCACCTTCAGCACCAGCGACAGGAGCACCCTCACCATCCACGCCACCTTCAGCACCAGCGACAGGAGCACCCTCACCATCCACGCCACCTTCAGCACCAGCGACAGGAGCACCCTCACCATCCACGCCACCTTCAGCCCCAGCGACAGGAGCACCCTCACCATCCACGCCACCTTCAGCACCAGCGACAGGAGCACCCTCACCATCCACGCCACCTTCAGCACCAGCGACAGGAGCACCCTCACCATCCACGCCACCTTCAGCACCAGCGACAGGAGCACCCTCACCATCCACACCACCTTCAGCACCAGCAACAGGAGCACCCTCACCATCCACGCCACCTTCAGCACCAGCGACAGGAGCACCCTCACCATCCACACCACCTTCAGCACCAGCGACAGGAGCACCCTCACCATCCACGCCACCTTCAGCACCAGCGACAGGAGCACCCTCACCATCCACACCACCTTCAGCACCAGCGACAGGAGCACCCTCACCATCCACGCCACCTTCAGCACCAGCGACAGGAGCACCCTCACCATCCACGCCACCTTCAGCACCAGCGACAGGAGCACCCTCACCATCCACGCCACCTTCAGCACCAGCGACAGGAGCACCCTCACCATCCACCCTCCTTCACCATCCATTTCAATCAACGCAAGATCATCTTCCCAATCTTCATTTTGCTGAGCTGTAGTCGGGTGGATTACGCAAGTCACCAGGGAGACGTCGTTGATGGTCATTTTGAACTCAGAACGATTAAAGAAAAGTTCCTCAATGGACTCCAGATCGTTGGGTGAATGCTTTATGCCGTATTTGTCAAAGCAGTTAGGCATAAATCTGACAGAGTCAGCCAGTTATCTCCCTGATCTGTCATAAGAACAAGAACTCCGCCGTAGGTTGACTTGTAGAAAGATGACCTTTGCATTAGTTTGCAAGCTTCACATCACTGTGTAATGGATTTTGGAATAAAATTATTCTGCGGGCTGTGGCACTTCGGACTGCGATGTAAGACTATAATTTGAATACCGGAGACGACAGGCGCAAGGTCACTTTTGCTTCAAGCTCACCTACAGTCATGCCAACTAATATTGGCACCCTTGGCAAGTATGATCAAATAAGGCTGTGAAAATTAATCTGCATTGTTAATCCTTTTGATGTTTTGTTTGAAAAATTCACAAAAATGTATCCTTTCATTGGATAATAAGAATTTAAAATGGGGGGAAATATAATTATGAAATAAATGTTTTTCTATAATACACATTGACCACAATTAAGGACACCCTTTTATTGAATTATTTTTTAAACCTCCATTTGCCAGTTTAACAGCTCAAACCTTTTTTCAAACCTACCAACTCCTTACACATTCTATGCACATTGTACCACTGGGAAATTTGGTCATTGCATAGGAGCTAAAATTAAATTAACGTCACCTTTGCTTGCTGAGACTGAGTTTCAATATCAGTTGAGCAATCTGAATCATCCCCATATTTTAGGGGGGCCACTGAGACCCTCTTTGTCAGCTCTGTAGGTTCTTCTTCCTTCAGCAGTGAGTTCAGTTTACGGATTGTCTCAAAACGAGTAGCTAGAAAACAAAAGCAAATAGACCAGAGTTAGACTCAAACAGCTGATTACACCAGATCACCCTCTTGTAACACTAAAACGTGAAGTTATACGTGAAGTTAGTGATGTGCTGTGTGCTCCAAAATAAGTGCTAGCACTGCATGCATGCTCTGTATGCATTGCTCATATACTTGTATACTTGCATACCCTATGTATACTCTACGCAAATATTCAGGGGGTTATGCATAAGGTATACATGACACCTGGCATTAACAACTATTCAAAAAGCTTTATTCAACCTGGTTTCAACTGTCAAAGTATTATTATCTCATCTCATTTTTAACTTAGTTACATTTTTAGTTCATTTTTGACATAGTTGTTAGATGACATACTGATTGTGGCACTTATAGTGTCAAAACCACATAGTACTTGTTTTTGTGTGAATTAGAGTAAGTTAGTAACTCTTAACTTACCACTAACAAAAATGACAGTGCCTCTGTAGTGATGCCAGCCTCCTCGTTGTTTCCTCCCATGGTGCCATTCAATTACGGCTGAGTAGGTGGCAAAGGGATTCCCATCCTCGTCCATCTTGGAATCATCATACCCCCTTATGGCATCAGTTTTTATGTCACTGAGCTTCCCAAAATCCTCCCCTTCACTCCACCGCACCACTGCAAACTTCCTCTCCGTGTGTTCTTAAATGATCAAATAAATAAAAATCATTGTTTGGCTTAGCAATCAATAAATGACTGGCAGACAGAAACTGTTATTAAGCTAACATTTAACATCATTATTCTGACAAAAAACACTTCTAATATTAGAAATCTGCAGGGTTAGGCAAGTTATATTTAAGTTTTATAATTGCCAATCAAAATGAAATTCAAGACCCATTTTTAATATATTGGGATACACAATTCTGTTGTCTAAATTGATAATTTCAAGCACATATTAAATTAGATTTGAAATATCCAAAGGAATATAATCTGAAAATTGCAGATTAGGTTATTGATAGGTTAAGTGATTTAATAGAGGTGAGCAGATAATGTGATATGTCTTTATGATTCTTGTGATATTAATTTCTTTCATATAACGTTAGCCCAGTGCTACCTGACAGGTGCCTCTATAGCCTACAACCAACCAGAAAGGGTCCGGTGTTTCCTATTAACAGACGGTAACGTTAGAGAAATACTGAAAGCTCATTAATGTTAACTTACTGACTACAAGATGTTCTTGAACATGAATATTTTGGCCAAAGGCTGTGCAACCAAATGTAGTATGTGGTTAAATCTCATGTTACACAATTTTACTAAGGATTTTGTGTCTTGTTTGACTGTTATATATATTACTTACAAATTTCAGATAAAAGATATAAACATTTAGTAAAATGTATCTATATCTTTTCCATATGGGTCCGGACATCATTGGTAATGTTATTGTTTTAGTGATTATGCAAACAAAAAGTCATTTTCTATGTTGTTTGTTAATTTTTAAATATAAAACTTGGTTAAGTGATTTATGTGTATGTACTTTTTTAACATCTCCAGCACAACAATACCGTGATAATACTGATAACCGTGATCATGTTGGTCACTATTATCGTGACAAGAAATGTTCATACCGTTATATCCCTACCCTCGAGTTTTGCTACTGTATTTCCATCATAGTTAGTGTGAGGATGCTTTATTTATTTTATTTATTTATTATTTATTTAATATACTTTACATCAAGAAGTTTATTTTCTTTTCTTTTTAAGAGTTCGATTTATTTTGTGCAACTGACAAATGTTTTCCATATTTTTTTTTTTTCATAATTAGTTTATGGTTTGGGGATTTTTAGTATTATACATTCTTCATTTTTGTATTTTGTTGGCCCAGAAACGAATCAGTTGTATTTTTCTTTATGGTTTATTTGTGAATTAAGCTAGGTCATTTTCTACAGCTTTTAATATAGTAACTAGGGGTGGAAAGATTTATACACCAGTGTGGTGTGAAATTAGTTTTGGTGTGTATGTTTGCACATAGTGTGCTGTGTAGGAAATCTGTAATTTCTTTTGGGGTTTATTGTATTTATTCATTTGTTGTGTGCATTTTCTTTTCTTTTTTTAAGTATGTTACCCTCCATAGTCACTTTTACTGCCATCTGTCAACTGAAAGTTTGGCTAGCCTTTGAGTGAAATCAAATGAGACCAGAATCCATGTATTTAATAAAATGATGTTTTGATTTTATAGTAGTTTTGCCTCGAGTTCATTAATTTAATTGGATATTAATTGGATTTAATTGGAGTGGCGTAGTCAAGAGCAGTTACAAAGTCCCCCTATTGCCCCATCACAATTCTTTAATACCTTTTGTAAGTACTAGTTTGTTACACACATACACACAGAGCTGCAATTGCTTGCAATTGTTGTATTCAAGTGATGTTATTTGTATGTTTCCAACGTACAATGTTACAATTAGCCAGCAATAACTGTTTTGAAAATAAATGTCCAAGTACAAAATTTATTAAACATACACAAACATTTTTCTTAATTCCAAGTCGTGTAAGATGTGAGTGGATCACTCATTTTCTCCAAATGGATGGACACACGAGAGGTGAGTGTGTGTACTAAACTACACACTGCATACTCAGGGGACACTGTGAAAAGAGTGTGAAAATCCAGGAGTGGGTCCAAGAATGTGGATGTTCCAGTTCCTACGGCTGTGAAAGAATACAATCACTTCATGGAGGAGTTGATCTTTCAGATCAGTTGACTGGCTACTATTCCTCATGGAAAAAAAACAGGATGTGGTACATGACTGCTGCACCATTTCATTGACAATGCTGCAATACACAGCACTTTTGAGCTAGTTTTCTAGATACTATGAATTTCTGACATGTATAGCCTTTAAATTGGGGTTGTAAGGATTGTATTGATATATGGCATATGAAAATAGTCAAAAGAATGACAGCACAGCATGTAAAAATACTAAGATATCAGGTCTTAAAGGGTTAATAACATTGTTTCAAGTGTTAGAAACTCAAAATCATCAATGACACACACAAATAATAAATCAAAATTAAGCTCAAACTGAACTAAAATAAAATAAAACCATGCAGTGACCTGTATATTGCTTGTAAGATGACCTTGGGTGTTTTGAAAGGCGCCATTAAATAAAATGCATTATTATTATTATTATTATTAATATTAAAACTACTACATTGGACTCGACAGACTTGTTCTGTTCATAAGGAATCGCTCTTGAAAGAACTACTCAAAAACTGAACATTCATTATAAGCTTCAAATGAATAGTAAAATGTCAGCTACAAACATATGCGTTCAATGTAAAATAAGTAATTTCTCTTTCTTTCAATGTTATATTTCTTCAGTTATCACACATACGGCTGCTTATCTGTCATTCTAAATAATTATAAATCTGACATGAATAGGAGATTACAGCATCTCTTATTAACTCATAATTTGTTTCTATTTATCTTTTTTACTTGTACATTATAGAGTATGTAAAATGGCCTGTCATGTGATGTATGAAGTATCAGGTGTTGAAATCTGTCCATACGTTGAAGAATGAGTTACACAACAGGGCTCTATTTGACGGTTTTACCTTCTTCCACTGAGTAGGTGTTTCTAAATAAGTAGTGACAAGATACAGGTATGTAAAGGACATTTCATGTCGTTTGCTGGAAAAAAGGTCCTTTCATCCAAATTGCATGAGACAAAGAAGATATTACTTAGAAACAAAGTCAAAAATTATTGGTTTTATCATATAACATTGCCATGTAATATTTAAGGGTGGAGAAAAACCATGGTCTTCTGCTGCTTATGGTTTGATATATGCCCTTTGAAACACAAGGTGTCTTGCTGTAACTATTGGTGAAGGATTGGTTTCTCCTCTCCTGGACAGCCAAATAAATAGTCATCTGGGTCAGAGGCTGACCTTCCATCAGCATCTGCAGAAAATGTCCTATATATCCTTATTTGTCCGTTTTCTGAGAGGAGTGACTTTTCTCCATTCACTTCCTCGCACTGACTATGGAGGTAATACAGTAGCAAAACTCAAGAGGTTGAAAATCTGAATGTGAGAACTTGTAATATAATCATTCGTATTTATAAGTTGAAATTATGTGAAAAGCTGAATCTTTCAATTTGCAAACACAGACAATGATCAAAACACCCGTGTTTTGAATTGGAAGTTGTAGATCAGGGGTGCCCAACCCTGCTCCTGGCGATCGACTGTCCTGCAAAGTTTGGCTCCAACCCTAATCAAACACACCTGCCTTTAATTTTTAAGTGAGCCTGAAGACCTTAATTAGTTGCTTCAGGTGTGTTTGATTAGGATTGGAGCTAAACTTTGCAGGACAGTCGATCGCCAGGAGCAGGGTTGGGCACCCCTGTTCTAGATTAATAGTTACAAATGTGTAAAATGACATTCACACAAAGAAAATGACATACACAAATGTTTACGACATATTTACTTTTGCACTTTACTTCAGTTTCGCTGCACAACGTCAAGTCGGCACTTACAACCTCTCAGATCTGGAGTACAAGTTCAAATCCTAGCGCTCTGACTTTTATTTCTCTTTTTGCAAAACTCACTTGTACATGTAAATGTGAGAGTGCAGAGCCGGGGCGGGGCTTTGGTGCGAATGAAGACATTTTATTGGTCGAAGTCTGACCAATGAACAAAGCCAGCCATCGCGACTTGCCAAGAAAGAAATGTGTGTTTTAAGCATATGTATCAGTTATTACTGTATAACTATTTTCACTGAATATCCTTAGGTTTTACAGGATTTTAAGACACTGCATTAATTTTGTTTATTCAGGTGTTATTTGGTATAAATAATGGAAATAATGGAACATCTTTCATATTTATATCCTATTGCATTTGAGGATTCCCGGTGGGCCGGTCTGTTTGTTGTGTTGTTTTCATGCTACTGGGATGAAATATGCACTCACAGCAGCCTTATTCTTTTTATTTATTATTTTTTCGCAGCCCATATTATTATTTTCACCAGACCATAATAATAAATTCTCAATTGAAAATCATTCATAAATATCATAATCATCATAATCTTTTTGTAAAAATCATTCTTACCTCACCCAGCTTCACCGTCCGTGCTTTGATTTTACTAAATCAGTTTGGGTGAATACAACTTATTAATCATGAGATCAACATTTTGTTTGACAGGAAAACATTCAGTCTGCTTGAAGGAAGACGTGTTTAATTGTAAGTTAATGCTGTTACATAGAAAGAGAAAAAATCCATTAAAAAAACCTAGTCTAGGGCTATTCTTAAACGTGGACCTCATTATATTGAAGTACAAATCCAAACACCAGAAGCAACCTACACTATAGAAGCGTTCTTTCATTAAAAAGTATACATTGTAATTATTCACAGGCTATATGGTTGAAATAATATTTAAGTTCAAAACTTTAAGTGTCATTGTTTAAGGAACAGCAGTGATGCATTGTTTCCTTGATTACTGCTGTAAACGCTAAATGTATTATACAGAGGCAAGATGAGAGGAAAATGCCATCTAAACTGTTTCTTAAGACAGTCGGTTCCCCTCAGAGACACATTCATACTTCACACATTGTGAACAGGGAGCTTGCTCTGCCTGCTCATTTATTTTTCTCATCCTAGCGTCTCTGGCCTCTGTTAACGCCATTTACAGACTGAAATAAAACAAAAAAAGTCTGGTTTTGACTTATGATCGATCAGTGCATCTCTGCTCATATTCAACTTCTTTCATTTTGGTTGTTTTTCAGTACTTTGTGTCATGAGCTACACTCCAACACATTGAAAACTGCAGCGCATTAATATTTTTTTATTAATTAGATTGCAACCTTTGTGATATGACTATGGCATGAAGCCATAATGCAACATTGCAACCCTAATTAAAATAATATAAAAAAATAAAAGAAAACCCTATGGATGGACAGTACTCCAAGCATTTCGCCTGTCACGGGCCGAGCTTAGGGACAGGCATTAACAATGACAGCTAAACCAGAACACAGGAGGGAGTGGGTGAGGCTGACAGGTTCATCAATAATCACCTCTTATTGGGCAATATGCATTCAAACTAGATTCTTCTGTGGAAGTGTTTCTTCCAGTGAAAAAGCTTTCATAGATCATTTCCTGATAAACAGTACTATAAATATGACTAAAGAAATCCAGTGTGCTTCAGACTTCAGTCAAAGACGTTTCCAGTCAGCTTCACTTCTTAATATACCACAGACTCTGCGTAAACTCCAGGTGAGATGAGACTTACAATGATACAGACAGGTAGTTTTATGACAGTGTGCAGAACCAACAGATGATTAGCTGTAGAAATACCAGCAGGAATGCAGGGGCAGCTTCAAAATGCATTAGGTAAAAGAAATATCTTTAGACTAATCAGATGCAAATGTCATGTAGAAATTGTTAAATTAATAGTTTTCAGTGAAGGAAAGATTTGTCTTTATAGGATTTTTAAACAGAATTAGATTACACTAGATAGCATTTTTAAACACTGCTTCAATTAATACTCATAATGTTTGTATATTTATTTGATTTAAAGAACCTTTTTAGAAAACTTGATTTGTAACAAGAATTTTGGAATGATCAAATTATTACAAGATTCACAACTAAAAAAATAATCTCTTTGTTCTTGTTCTTGTTTTTAACTACAGACAATTGAAATGGCAGACCAAGGAAGACCTCCGTGTCCTGGTATGTTGTGTGAAGTAAACATTTTGTTTCCTTATTCATCCAGTTGTGAATCCACAAAGAAGTATGGTAACATAATAATAAATTTAATTTAACTTTTAAATTTAACAAATCATTAGTTCATTAGTTCATGTGCATGTATGTGTTCTATAAAAATATTTAAATTATTTTATCAGAATTTTTACACTGATTAAAAACTTAAATTGATTTATACACACCAGAGATGAGCAGTTTAGTTAGTTACATCTTTATTGACTTCAGATCCTTCAGACTTTAGAGCCTTTAATTATCGTTCTGTATTAATAAGCTGCTCACTGACACACACACATATGGGAAATCGCGCAGCTCACACATCCAGGAGAAAATAAACTCGTCAACGCTGCCCCATGACTTTTATTAAATACAGTTTAAATACTGACTCGCCACATTATATTTTCCAGCGACGAGAGGATACAATCGCTGTTTTTAAGTAAACTCACTCTCAAAAGATAAACGCACAGACGCGAATACACGCAACTTCCATTTCTTTCTCTCTCTCTCTCTCAATATTTGAGAAAATGGTTTAGCGATTTCTAATTATTGAGGGGATTAGCCTACAGCAGTTATAGCAGATATAGCCCTGATCAGACATATGGTGTGGCACTACCTAGCAAATATTAGCAATTTTTTGCAGACATTTTGCAGACATTTCTTTGAGTAACATTACCGTTAATACGTACTCACAATTGAATGTAACATAAAACAAATGATTACTTTTCGTTAAAATCTTTATTTATGCCAAAAAAGCTTACATTTATGTGTCTTTTTGTTCGCTGTAGTAGCCATGTTGCCAAGATAATTCATACCCCTTCGTTTGAAGTGTGGTCCCGAAAAATCTTCGTTTGAAGGGCTATCTGGCCCTTCCCCTTACCCCTACCCCTCCAACCACAGGGTTTCTGCAGGTATCTTCAAATTAAATTTAATGCCTTTTTAATGCCTTTTAATGCCATTTTTAAAAAAAATTTAATGCCACACACGACCCATGACTAACCACGGATATTTTATATATGGATATAATCGTTTTATTTTAAATAGACATGTCACAAATTATTAATTGCAACCAGTGCGATGCAGAGTGGTGATGGACAGCTGTGTTCAGACACCAGAGCACCTCTGCCTGCAAAGTCGCATTCGAGCCAAACGTTGATCGAATGTCGCTCGATTTTGGTGTGGTAATGTTAGCTGCTCCACAAACGGTGGTGACAGCATCAGTTGTCGTCGTAACGTTATTACTTGTAGATTTGTCGGTCACGCCAAAGTAACTAGACATAGTAGTTTGCTGTTTTGCTCTTACCGCGGATTTGTGGCCGTCACATTGCATATGGGATTTTACGGCGCCAATTCCCATTGTCCCCAACTTAAATGCTTTTCTGCAAACACCGCAAAATCCTTCATCATTTTTACCACTAACAGGCTGCAACCATGTCTTGAAATTTTCGTTTTCCAGCCACTTCAGTTGGAATTTGCACTTTCCCATTTTTCCTCAGACCTCGTCCACCGCTGTACAAAATGCCCGCCGCCCGCGTCACCTCCGTATCACGGCAATTTTGCTCCGCCCGAAAACAATTACCAAACTGGTTCCGTGTGTTTATCACACTAACATACATTTTGCGAAAGCAAATAAAATTATTAATTATGAAGGCTATATTCAAAGAAATTGATATAAAATTCTCTTCAAAACTATAAAAAAAATTAATGCTTGTAGGAATCAAATTTAATGCTTTTTAATGCCTTTTAAGGCCTTGATTTTTGCAAAATCCATTTAAGGACTTTTAATGCTTTTTAATGCCCCACGGAAACCCTGAACCAAAAGAGAATTGAGACACCCATACCCCTTCACGTGAACGCGTGAAATGGAGGGGTAGGGGAAAGGGGAAGGGTTAAGGGGTAAAATTGGGATTGGGCCTAAAACACAGCAGAAAACAACAATGCTGCAAATATATTTTTCTTACTATCTATTTATCTGTCTATAACCTATAACTCTGACTAGCTGTTCAAATCAGATGTGATGTTTATGATCTACATTTAGCATTATTAACATGTAGGCAGGGGTGGGAAAGTTATGTTTTAAAATGTATTTCACTACAGATTACAAAATGCAAGCTTTCAAAAGTAATCAGTAACGTATTTCATTAGATTACTCAGGTTTAGTAACTTAATCTAAATACTTTTGAATACTTTGAAATATTTAAGCTTGGTAACACAAAGGAACATCATCTACCAGCCATAATATTTGTGTTTTCTTTGCATTTTATTTTTAACAACATACATTTTCCACAGAATTTCTATGAACAACAAAAATTTTTTATATCATTTAATTTTTCCAATCAATATGAATTCAATTTAAAATACAATGAATGGGATTCTGTCCTTTTTCAGACACACCAAACACAGAATAAAAGTAGCCATAACAACTGGCACAGTTGTCCATGTTATACAATAGATTTGTTTAATGAATGAACCAAACTTTAAGTGAAAAAGTGTTGCAAAAGAATCGCTGAATCAGAATTGACAGGGCTCGTTTCCCACGGTCACAAGCAATGTTGTTATTAACGATGCTTTTGGGAAACACATCTCAGGGGTCTCAAAATTTCTAAATCCCTGGTAGCCCTTTGGGCAGGCATTCTTCAGGTATTGATAGCCCAAAATGAATTTAACTAGACCGAAATAAAAATAAAAGACATCGGCTGAACTTTACTGTGGACAAATCAGCATGATCAGCAAAAACTAGTAGCATATCTGGATGTAACGGTCAATAAATTTATGGTGCGATAAAACTCACAATACAGATTAGACCATACTATTTTCTTACAATTTATTTATATATGTATTTATCTTTAAAAATATATATATTTAAGACAAACTATAAATTAAAATTGTTTTTTTATTTCTCAGACAAAATGCTGCATATTTCTTTGTGAAATTGAAATGTTAAATAAAAATACTAACATGAAATTAAAACTCAAATAAAAAAAATTAAAAAAATCATACAACTAAAAGAAATATCTAAATTTAAACAAAAAATGTGTCTGTGCTCTATTTTAAATCAGAGGGAAACCATTTGAATTACTATCCGAAAAAGATGTTAAATATATGTTATTTGGATTGTATAATAAAAAAAAATAAAGTAAAATCATTATGGTCTGATTTTACCTTTGTGAATGAGACGCAGTTGGCACTAATTGAACAGCAGGTATTTAAAGACTGCTGCTCCTTTAAGACCGAGTGCAGTACTTTCCAGTTTCGGTTTTCAATCCGATCAAGTGCACTGTAAAAAATCCCACTCACAAAAAGTTAGACTTATGATTATATTTTAGCTAACTGGACAATTAAATGCAAAAATGTTGGCTTAACTAGTGAAAATACGTTGGTTCAACAATCGTTGGACCAACCTAGTATTAATTGTAAACTCAATTTGTAAATGCAAGTTAACAAGCATACAAGTTGGGTTGGAGGTTGGAGCATGTGCAATGAAGCGCGCCAACACCGAACAGACAAAGGAGCCTTACAACTGTGGTGGATACGGTGAATAAGCTAAAGCCCCAAAAAGTCAGCCTCCTTAAACTCGCACTTGTATTGCTTGTTTTTTAAATTTTTTTGTGTTAACAATTTAAAATATTAAACATAGAACATTTAAAGTATTTAGGACTGGTTGAAAGCACTTTGAATGTTTTTTTTTCTTCTTCTGCCTACTCATTTAATTACTTTTTTAAGATTGAGTATGGCTAAAATTATTAATGTGGTGCTGCTGATTTTAAGTAGAACCTGAACCAAAATATCAAACAACAATATACATACTTTATAAAGTCAAGTGAAAATAACATTAAAAGTTGAAATTACATAATTTTCTAATTGTTTTTAATTATAAAAACTCAATCAGCTGAACAAAAGATCTTAAGTTGGAAGACATGTGACCTTACTCAGTGAATTGAGTTAAGTGAACAACTTCGTTTAAAAGTTGAGTAAACTCAAAAAAGCTGTGCAGCAGGTTGTAATTTTAAGTTAAGTCAACTTTTCTTTTTTTACAGTGTGTTTACATGTCCTCAAAAGGAATAAATTCGGTTTTCAGTCCGATCAAGTGTTTACATGCCCTCAGAAGGAATAAACCACCCATTACAATCCTATCTAAATTACGGATCCGTTTCAACCCTTCAAGCGAGTGAACAAGTGAATCAAGTTATTAATTTATCATAACTATTCAAGAAAACTGTTGTTTTCACGCAGCTTTAATAAAACGTCGCTCCAGGGGGTGAATAAAGGCCTCCTGTAGCAATTCCATGCATTTTTGTAAGATATATGTCACGGGGTGACAAAAGAGAAGCGGAACTAAGTCCCGCCGGAATTTTGTGTTCCCCTCGGGACGGTGTCGCGGTAACACCGGTCCACTTCCGGGTTGCGCCCGATGTCACAATAACAACGCTAATGACAGATTGACATCTGGTGTGGGGAGTTTGATGTGGCGATCTGTGAGAGGATTATGGAGGCGGAGTAACCACATAAAAGGAGAAGTGCAGGGACCATGTGGTTGATTCTTTTTGGTCGTTCGTTCTTCCGGCTATTCTTCCGGGTTGGCTTGCCCCCGTGTGTGGTTCTTCTCTTTGGATGTGTTCCCCTAGGAGAGGTGAATTCCTGGGACGTTTGGGCTGGCGTGTGGAGGTATTTGAGGACTATTGTGGGGTTTCGGCTATCTGGCTGTGCAATAGATATATCAGCGATCGAGTGGAGATATTCAGGACAGAAAGAGTGTGAGCTCTGGAAAGCAAGTGAAGACCAGGCCGCGCCATCACTATCGGAGGGAAGTTAAGAGACCTGATCTGGGACTTCGATCAATTGTATACATCTGGACTGGGAGTGATAACGTTGTGAAGTGGACGGAGCCATCGTTGGGTGAGTGCTGGCTCTATTTGCACTAAGAGTGGGTGTGCCGTGTCTGAAGTGGTGTGTTTGCACAATAAATCGCTTGAAGTGAAGTTACAGAGTGTGGGGAAGATATATAGAGTTAATGCCGGACGCTCACCACCCCGAGAGCCCACCACCGTCACCGTAATCCACACCCAGGCACTCAACTGAAGTATCCCCCAGCCGTAAGCCCCATTTCTTATTCAAGAACACATACATGCTGTTGATTACTTACCCCGCTGTGTAGATCGCAGGTTCCTCTGGGCCGAACGCCGCATGTGAAGTCCCTATGAAAGGAGGTGGACACGAGAATTATTCCTTTCCCGGTCACAACCGAAGCATCTCCCAGCCGTAAGCCCCACTACTTATTCAAGAACACCTACTTACTGTTGATTACTTACTCTGCTGTGCAGATCGCAGGATCCTCTGGGCCGAACGCCGCATGTGATGTCCCTATGAAAAGAGGTGGACACAAGAATTATTCCTTTCCCGGTCACAACCGAAGCATCTCCCAGCCGTAAGCCCCACTACTTATTCAAGAACACATACTTACTGTTGATTACTTGCTCTGCCGTGCAGATCGCAGGATCCTCTGGGCCGAATGCTGTATGTGATGTCCCTATGAAAAGAGGTGGACACAAGAATTATTCCTTTCCCGGTCACAACCGAAGCATCTCCCAGCCGTAAGCCCCATTACTTATGCAAGAACACATACTTACTGTTGATTACTTACTCTGCTGTGCAGATCGCAGGATCTTCTGGGCCGAATGCTGCATGTGATGTCCCTATGAAAAGAGGTGGACACAAGAATTATTCCTTTCCCGGTTACAACCGAAGCATCTCCCAGCCGTAAGCCCCATTACTTATGCGAGAACATATACTTGCTGTTGATTACTTACTCTGCTGTGCAGATCGCAGGATCCTCTGGGCCGAATGCTGTATGTGATGTCCCTGTAGAAAGATGTGGACACACGAATTATTCCTTTCCCGGTCTTAACCGAAGCATCTCCCAGTCGTAAGCCCCATTACTTATTCAAGGACACATACTTATTGTTGATTACTTACCCCGCTGTGAAGATCACAGGATTCTCTGGGCCGAATGCTGCATGTGATGTCCCTGTAGAAGGAGGTGGACACGAGAAGTATTCCTTTTCCCGGTCTCGACCGAAACATCCACGAGCTCTACTTACCCGGATACCCCCCCTCACTCCGGGACGGGTGACAGACTACCCTGGCTCTTGCTGGCCCCGTACAGGCACGAACTGTCGACGACTCCACGCCTTCCCGGCGTCCGAGGTCTGGCTCCGTTCTGGTCGGGAGACACGGAAGGAACACTGAACTTTTAAATTGCTTTTAATCAAATAAAACCTTGTTCATTTTTTTACACTCTCGTCCGTCTGGTTCTTCTGGTCCGCTCCCCGAGGTGATCCTGGGTTTCAGGGGTGGGTGCAGTCTGGCTCGGCCCCCCCGACCTGTGACATATATATCCAAATTTCAAACATGAAATTTTCTTACTTCTGCTGACTGTCATACACAGAAGCCAGTGGATGATGTAGGATGACGGAGTTGCATGATTAATGATGAACGCGGAGACAAGACAAAACGAGGATTTGTAAAGAAAAATGTCTGAAGATTTTGATATAATCCAAGAGGAGACTGGTTTTTCTTTGTTAAAGTAAGGAAACTTTGCTTCCTTGCTCCTATAAACAAACTCGACTAGCAAATCTATCTCACCTATGTCCTACGTCATCCGCCTGAACGTCTTAAGCATACCACAGTAACCTTACATCTTAACACCATTTTGTTTTTACACAACAGATCATAGATCATATATTTTGTCTATAGACTAACAGCATCGTAAATAGAAAGATTTCAATACTTGATGATTCTGAATGGGATTTTTTTTAATGACTTCAGACTTGACTCGTACTCCAGATTAAAAACTTGTGAAAATCTGATAGACACACACATATATGTATTATATATAATACATATAATGACTCCTAAAATGCAAGTCAGTCACTGTTTGTTTTTGAGAATAAATATATAAATAAGCATATTAAGAAACATTTTAAAATAGGGAACACATATTCAGAGTTTTTCCTCAATAAACTCCTAATTTGCTATATATTAATAGTCAGTAAGGTAGTTGTTGACTTTAGATATGGGTGGATAAAGAGATCTCAAATATGATCATGCAGAATAAAACATTATTATTAATTTATAAGTACTAATAAACAGAAAATATGCTATTAATATGCTTGATAATAAGCTACTAGTTAGTAGTAAGAGTCAGTCCTTAAAATAAAAGGTTACCCACAAAATGAATACCCATGGCTTCATGTGAAATATTGTAAATATAATATCATTTTAAGCACAACTTTATTACCTGTAATCCATAGCCTCAGGCAACAGGGAAATATGAATATATGAAATACGAAATAAATATTTTGATGGGAGGGAGCAAATTCATCCATCAAATGTCAATGAAAGGACACCTTTCTTAAATCCTTTTTAAAATGTTCACCCAAGTAGAGCAGACCAAACAGACTGCAGATTGACACTGACTGGTTTTGAACAACAAAGAATTACTGGGTCCCTAAAACATGCGACATAAGCACTATTTAACTTGTTTTCCTTTTTTTTAATTTTTTTTTTTATTAAATGTGATTAAAACATTATGTAACTGAGTACATAAATGAACGTGAGTAATCTTACCTGATGCTGATATTACAATAGCCGGTATTAACAGTTTACGCGATCTTGCTCTTGATTTTATTATTTGTATTATTTTTTTATTATTATTTATTTGCCGCTAAGCAAATATATCAAACATCCGCGCGGTAAGAGCATCTACGGTAATTCACGTTGGCCAAAACACACAAGGAAACGCGTTGTGAAATAAAATATCACCGGCAATCACAGACATTCGCATTCGGACGGGATTAGTTTTCTCAGAGGAATATATCAAGGTATTAAAAAATGAGGAAAAACAAATATATAAATTATATTCCACATTAAAAATACATTAAAGAAACACTAACAGAAAAAAATACCTAACACAGAATAGATGCCTCTTTTTCTAAATTGTGTAGATGACCAGGAGTGCCTGCAAGATTTCTTCCGAGGGTATGCACAGAGTTGTTGTTTTTTTATTATCACTTATGGGAAGCCACTTGATCAGTGAGAGCAGAACGAATGCGTCGCACATTTTAAATTCAACAAAATGGTAAAATGGGGAGTCACGTGATGACGCCGAGCAAGATGGCTGCTTAGGTTGAGGGCTGTGGCGCCACGAGAAAACATTTTGTGTGAATATATAGGCATCCGCAGTTTATTGCATTGTTTTTTTCCCCCGCAAGTTGCCTTAATAAGCGTCAACCACTTTCGATATGCCAAATCCCCGGAAAAACGAAAATGCGTCTCAACATCAGCAAAGTGCTAGGGCTACCGCTAGCTCAAAAGCTGCCTATGCCTCTCCTGTATCGCCAGCACGTGAAGATGCGGATGAGTCCATCTCGACTGCTAAAATTCACGAGCTTCTTCAAAAACTATCAGATGAGCAAGCTAAACACTTTGCAGATATTCGCAAGGACGTCACAGAAACGAGAAGAGCCGTTGAGGCGATGGAGGGTAAGCTGGCCGACATGCTAACCAGGATAACTAGCGCGGAGGTGCGTCTCGATATGTTAGAGGAGGCGGAGAAGCAGCGCAGCGTCGCCCCCCCGGCTTCTGCTTCGGAGGTTGAAAAATTGAACGCCAAACTAACTGAATACGAGGATCGGGACAGGCGAGTTAATCTACGTATTTATGGGTTTCCGGAACGTGTGGAGGATAAAGATGCTGTATCGTTTTTGAAGGCCACTCTCCCCGAAATCCTTCATGCTGACTTTCAAGGGGGCTTAGATCTGGAGCGTGCTCACCGGTCGTTACTACCTGCCAAGCCCGGTGCCCCTCCAAGGCCATTCATCGTGCGGTTCTTGAGGTTTCAACAGAAGGAACGGGTGAGACAACTCGCTAGAGAAATCGGGGATGTCCGTTGGCAGAACAACAAGATAAGCTTCTATCAAGATTTCTCGAAGGCCACGCAGGAGCGAAGACATTCCTTCCTGGAGTGTAAACGCCTGCTTCACTCAGCCAAAATCCCGTTTGGCATCGGCTATCCTGCAGTGCTTTCATTTACAACGCCGGGTGGAGTTAAGCATCGTTTTGAAGATCATAAGAAGGCCTTGATATGCATCAAAAACCTCTAAAACGTTAAACAGAACAATCATTCTTATCCCCGGCCATTAACGTTAGCGGTGATATTCCTCCCCGTTCTTTATTTTTTTTTTTTTGTTATTATTATTTTTATTTGTTACATATAGGCCTACATATATTTTTTCTTCTTTTGAAACCTTAAGACTGATTCGGGTATGATTATATACAATATATGTCCGTTTTTCCTGTTTCTCCTCTGATGTTCATTTAAACTAGCATTCCGAATTTTATAAAGCTGGAGTTTTTATTTTATTTTATTATTTTTTACTATTAATATTAACTATTTTTGATGTTTGTCTCGCATCACTATCTATAATATACTTCACTGCATGTCTCCCACTTTATTCATTTATTGCCTTTAATATTATTTTTGCAGTGGTATTCTTTATCACAATTTGTAGACTGGGCATATTGGTAACAATTTTTTTTTTTTTTTTTTTTTTTTTTTTTCTCCTCTCTCTCCTTCTTTGTCTGCCCGAGTTATAAGTCATGTGTGCAGGTTATGTTGGGTGGGGGGGTCTGTGGATTTCGTGTCCGTTAACGATATAGCACCGCTGTTATATGGCGGATGTTTTTAATGTGTTCACACTACTGCTGTTCAGTTGTTTGCTGATGGGTGGCGCCGCTGCCGCACTTGAGTGGTCAGAAAGTTCTCTGAGTTAGTTATCCAGTTGTGGATTTTCAGGAAGGTTCGACAGTTTCAGCTTTCTCACCTTCCTCTTCTTTTTTTTTTTTTTTTTTTTTTTTTTTTTTTTTTTTATATATATATATATATTTTTTTTTTTTGGGTGTTTCTCTTTTATGGATCCGGTTCTCTCTCGTGCTGTTGTTGGGACAACTCTTTCTTCTTTTTTTTTTCTCTCTTTCTTTGTTTTTCAAAAAGCCTTCTAGCATATGACAGCTCTTAACCTTATTTCAGTCAACGCCAGGGGTCTGAACGTTCCGCACAAAAGAACCACTGTACTAGAATTTTTTCGTAAGAAAAATATAGACTTTGCTATGATTCAGGAATCACATTTATTGGGCAAAGATGTGGGTCGATTAGCCAATAAGTTTTACCATTCTATTGCAACTTCATCTGCAGCAACAAAATCTAAAGGGGTAATGGTATTGTGTAAACGTAAACTAAAATTTGATATGATTGACTCTTGGGCAGATGATGCAGGTCGGATAGCTATAGCAAAGATCTGTATGGATGGGAAAAACATTGCACTTATTTCTGCTTATGCCCCTAATGTATTTGATCGTACCTTTTTCCATCTATTAACTAAATCCTTGCTTGATCTTACAGGATTTCACTTAGTTCTTGGGGCTGATTTCAATGCGGTGTGGGACAGCAGCATGGACAGAACAGGCGGCAGCGAGACTAAAGACCAACATCTTGCATCTGAGGCGTTGCGCCACTGGGCATCCGAAACGGGCATGGTCGATATCTGGCGTTTGTTAAACCCTTCTTTAAAAGACTATTCTTTTTACTCAGGGAGACATAAATCCTTTTCGAGACTAGATTTTATCTTTGCCTCAAAAGATTTATTTCAAAATATTCAAAATGCGCATTACATTCCGGTGACCTGGTCTGATCACAAACCCATATGTTGTTCAGTCACGGTTCGCCCATTTTCCACTAAAGCCCCCAGATGGCGTCTTAATACTTCTTTACTGCGAGATGAGTCTTTCAAAGCTCAGTTTGAAACAAATTTTAGTGAATTTTTGGATTTTAATGTTGGCTCTGTTCTCGATCCAAGGATTCTTTGGGAGGCCGTAAAAGGCTTTATAAGGAGTAATACCACTTTATATGCCTCAACACAAAACAAAGCTCGTGCAGCTAAATTGGAAGCTTTAGAATTAAAATATACGTCCCTTGATGCTTCCCTGCAACATAATTTTAATGATTACACAGCCCTACAAAAGGAATTGATCAAAAAAGAGATTAACTCTCTTCTGAGGCGTCGTTCAGAATTCCTCATGCACAAAACCAGACAAACTTATTATTTTAACTCCTCAAAACCCAGTCGCTTACTGGCAATGAAACTTCGGACGGATGAGCACTTTGCTGATATCTTTTGCATTAAAGACAAAAATAACACTATACAATGTGACCCAAAGAAAGTAAATGCTGTTTTCGCCTCCTTCTATCAGGAGTTATATAATTCGGAAAATAATTTTGATAAAGATGTCTGCAATAATTTCCTGAAAGATGTTAAACTATCTCATCTCAGTAATGACGACGCCATAAAATTAGATCAACCAATCACATTACAGGAGTGCGAGACAGCTGCTAGGGACATGCGTAAAGGTAGATCACCAGGTCCAGACGGAATACCACCCGAATTTTATCTTACTTTTTGGCCCCAGATTGGCCCGCTTTTACTGGATATGATTTTATATTCTGTCAGAGAGGGATCATTTTCTAGGGATGTTAATTCTGCATTAATTTCACTGCTTCTTAAAAAAGGAAAGGATCCAGCTGATTGCGCCAGCTACAGGCCTCTTTCGCTTTTAAATGCAGATTTGAAGATTTACGCAAAATTACTGGCCCGTCGGCTTCAAGGCCATATGACAGAACTGGTACATAGTGATCAAACTGGGTTTATAAAGTCTAGACTTGCTACAGATAATGTTAGAAGACTATTACACATTATACATGATGCTCAAGATTTAAATTCCCCTGCTGCTGTCCTTTCACTAGATGCAATGAAGGCCTTTGACCGCCTGGAGTGGCCATTTCTGTGGGCAGTGCTAAAGGTTATGGGGGTTGGTTTGCCATTTATTAATATGATTAAGGTCCTGTATAAAAACCCAACAGCTGTAGTACTTACGGGCAAAATTAGCTCCTCCCCATTTGCTGTCTTGAGAGGATCAAGACAAGGCTGTCCTCTTAGCCCGCTGTTATTCGCCCTTTCTCTTGAGCCACTGGCACAAGCTATCCGCGGTTCTCCCACAATCTCTCCAATTTCCATTAGAGGTACACACCACCATGTTTCACTTTATGCTGATGATATTTTATTGTATATAAATAACCCAGTGCAATGTATCCCACATATTTTGTCTACCTTCGATCTTTATGGCAAGCTTTCTGGTTTCAAAATTAACTGGCAGAAATCAGCTTTACTACCTTTAAATCAGGCAATGTGCAATGCTCCCATCCCTGCATCTATTCCAGTTACTAATAACTTCACTTATCTGGGGATAGACATCTCTTCCTCCATACAGACAATTATTAAAAATAATTTTTCTAAAACACTTAACAAAGTGGTGGCGGATCTGGACAGGTGGTCTAACCTTCCAAATTCGCTCCGTGGCAGGGTAGCCATAATTAAAATGAATATTCTGCCCAGAATCAATTTTGTCAGCTCAATGCTCCCCCTTCCCCCACCCCCTAAATATTGGGGCAAATTGCACTCAGCAATAAGTACATTTCTGTGGCATGGCAAACGACCTCGTATATTAAGTTCACCACCATGCAGCGAGAAAGGCAGGCCGGTGGCCTGTCTCTCCCAAATTTTAAGTTCTATGAGTGGGCCTTCACACTTAGACCTCTCCTATCCTGGTTTCACCCTGATGCTCAAGTCTCTTGGCAAACTTTAGAGGAACGGATGATAGCTCCATATTCTTTTGCTAATATTTTGTATGCAAAAATCTCACCCCATCAATGCCGTTTGAAATTTGGTCCTATGATTTCATATTTACTTTTGGTATGGAGGAGGGTGGAGAAATTGGCTGGTTGTTTTTCTATCTGGGACCCACACTTTCCAATATTTAACAATGAGAGATTGCTGATTGGCGGTTGTCATATTCGATTTCCTGATTGGGAAAAAAAAAACATTTGTACACTTGGGGATATTCATGGGGAGGCGGGGTTACTTACTTTTCAAAATATTTGCATCAAGCATGGTATACCACGTACCTCCTTTTTCTTTTATTTGCAGTTGAGATCGACTCTAAAAAGCAACGGTGCCCCCTTACAAGCTCCGCTCACATCACATCCAATTCGAAAACTGTTTTACTCTGTCGGGAGCACAAGGGGTTTTGTATCAAGACTCTACTGGCTCTTGCTGCGATATGCTTATAGACCTCTGGCGTTGGACACAGTGTGGAGGAGAGATGTTCCAGATTTGTCACCCACATTTGATTGGGATAAAGTGTGGATCAATATAGGTTTATCATCCAGAAACCCTGATCACCAGCAAATTCATTATAATTTTGTACATAGGGTTTATTTTACCCCTAGAAAGCTTCATTTAATGAAGGTTATTGACGATCCTACATGTACTTTCTGTTCTACTAAAGTGATTGGCAGTTACTTTCACATGTTCTGGGAATGTTCCCCAGTGGCTGAATTTTGGAAGATGGTTGCCTTTAACCTCTCTAAGTTGTTTAAGATTAGACTGCCTTGTACGCCTGCTACACTTATTTTGAATGATTTGTCAAAGTTGGGATTGACACTGGACAAGAGAAGGGCATTGTTGGCTGGACTTACAGCTGCTAAAAAACTACTTGCCACACGCTGGAAACCTCCACACTCACTCTGCTTTCGAGCTTGGCTTTTAATGTATTTGGATATTGTTTACTTGGAGTTGTCAATAGCTAGAGTCCACGGTGCCAAAGAGTCAGCAATAGAGGCTTGGCACTCTTTGCTGACCACTCTCCGTGGGCTTTAGATTTAATCTGCGAGTGAGATATGGGGATCGGGATCCAAGGGGCGGGTGGGTTTCACATGGGATTTTATTTATTTTTATTTTACTTATTTTTTTTTATGTTAATTATGCTTCATTATATATGCTTATGTATAGACATGTATGTAAATGGATGTATATATACATTTATATTCTATTTCTGTGAAGCATGTCTGTATGTTTTTCCCTAAAGGAAAAAATAAATAAAAATTTGATAAAAAAAAAAAAAAAAAAATGGTAAAATACATATATCAAGAGCATGCTTAAAGATGTAAACAGAACAAAACATTGTCGATGAAGTGGATTAGAGCCCTGCACGAGCCTCAAATACAGGCCTTAGCCAGTCTTTTTTCTCAAAAAAGCTTATAGTACGGTTTCAGCTACGGTTCAGAACGTTTTTTGTGGTTTTTTTGAAGCTTTGATTATGTTTACAGTGTGCAGTATAACATGTGTTCATGTTTCGCGTGTAAAAAACACAGAATTTTTCACACAATTCACCTATCTGTTTACCGCTGTTATCACTGTCATAAAAACGGGCTGATGACTTCCTTGTTCTATGAAGTCTCTGCTTCAGAAATACTTAACTAGTTCTGATTGGGCCAGCGGTACCTGTGCTGTGATTCGACAGCAGCTGAGCGCACGCGGCCCTCCTGGAAACGTGATTGGGCTAGTTTTGGACTAGTTTTGAGAAGCAAGTGGGCAGGATTTGTTTTGAAAACCTGGCAATCCTGATCTGAACGCAATTGCTGGAGATGTACTTACAATCATAGGAGCGTTTTTACAGACGAGATACGCATGAAAATTGTATTAGATTTTTTTGCACAGCCCTACCATCTAGTTAACAAAGCTAAACAGCGTTGCCCTTTGTGTAATGAGTTACAGAAACTGTCAAACGCACCAACTTAAATAATAAAATACACTTTCCGGTTGTGGTCCATAAACAACGCCTTCTCCAGACAAAGAGGGAACTGCTCCATCTTTCAAGAATAATCTTTGTGTGAATCCGGCATTAAACTGATTGAGATTGAGGAAGCTGTCCTCAGCAAAATGTGCTGCACATAGTTTTACATGTGGATTTTAATTTTCGGGAACCGAGTTAAACATAAATTGTAACCATTAACACTAGAAGCGCCAGAATTCCAAAACTACTAGAACAGCCGTGAGCGGTCATTTTGACCGCTATATTATAAACGCTATAATCTCTAAATAAATTGCCCAAATGAGAGATTAATGTATTAACTGTGTTAGGATATCTTTTAAAAAAACAAATAACACCAACATTTACATTTTTTATTTAGTTAAAAATGATAATTATAAATTTAGAAATATTCGCATCATTTCATAGTAAAATGTAATTATTGCATATTCAGTATTTCTCTGTATTTATTTTACATAACTCAGAACAACAAAATAACATTTAAAATGATCTATTTGATTATGAAAAAAAAAATGTTACAACATTTATGATACATTATAACACAGAACATAAGCTGGAAACAAGCAGCTCTAAAGTTAAAAAGAGTCACGAACGAAGTTTGGAACCATAAAACAATTATGCTACAAATTCTATATTAAATAAATCTATATCGTGCTCGGCTATTTAAGATTCACAGTCAACACAAGTTACTTCTGTTCTTCTCGCACAATTTCCACACAAGGGTTTGTGGCATTTGCAGCAGGTGTCGTGCGTTTTATTTTGTTTGCAGATTCTCCGCACCTGGCACTGTCTCCGTTTTGGTGTCAGTTGCGGGGGTTGATTTTTTTGGTTGGGACCTTGTGTCAACTGCGATGCTGCCCTTTTTCCCTCCATGAACTCCGCTCTCAGCTCCTCTGCCAGTCGCAGCAGGAACTTCCTCCGGGCAATTTTGCTGCTGGTGCACTCCTTGAAGAGGATGTGGGCATTGATTCCAGCAAGGTCGAGGATGTTGTAAAATACAGCCACTGGCCATCTACGCGTACCGCCTTTCACAGAGTATGCCCGTGCCATCTGATCTAGGACATCCACCCCATACTTGGTGTTGTTGTAATAGGTCACAGACTCCGGCTTTGCTTTCGGCCCATCGGTGATGCCCACGCTTGTGTGCACGGAGCTCAAAATGCACACATTCTTCCTCGGCTTTCCCTGGTATATCGTGAGCGTCGCATCCGCACATTTTAGCACTTTTGTGTTATACAACTCCGCTTGCTCTTTTGCGGAGGGGGGCAACTCGCGCTTACTTTTTCCCATAGTGCCAACCAGGCTGGTCTTCTTGGCCTGTAAGGCGGTGGCCAGTTTCAGTGAAGTGAAGAAATTATCCGTTGTAATATTTCTTCCCTTACCCAAGAATGGCTCCGCCAGTTTCAGCACCACACTCTCTCCCACGAGCTGACCTCTGCTCCGTGCCTCTTCTTTACCCAGAAACGGAGCCCCGTTCAGCATGTATTTCGAACGGACATCAGCAGCCAGCCAAAATTTGATGCCAAATTTATCAGGCTTATTCCCCATGTACTGAAGAAATCTGCACCGGGCCTTGGTGGGGAACAGCTGCTCATCTATGGTTATGTCGGCACTGGGCTTGTAACAGGCTATGCTGTTCTGAATAAACTTGTTCCAAGTGGCCGATACCAGGGCAAACCTGTCATCCTGCAGACGCACACGTCGGGTTTCTTTTTTATCGAACCACAGAAATCTCATTATCTCCCTGAAGCGATTTCTGGCTATGGTTTCTTTGAAAAACGGGAAGCCCCATTTCTCCGACCAAAGGCTCCCCAAATCCATGTTCTTCGCACCCTGTGCTCCACGGATATATAACAGAGCTATGAAGGCTTTCAGTTCAGCCACTGTCAGGTCCCATGAGCTGTCACCACGGTGCTGATGTGCCTCAGCCACAGTGCAGTCCCTGATGTGTTTCAACATGCCATCGTCAAACAAACACAGAAAGGCAGTGAGCGCATCTTCGATGTTGCGCTTAGCGTGCGCGGTGGGACCGGCAGCTTCAGTCAGAACATTTTGGCTCTGCCTTCTCCCTGGACATTCAGTTGACTGAAGGATGGTCCACACCGTCCCATCCTTTCCCTTTTCCACAGCCACCTCCGGCCGAGATGACTCTAAGGGCGGGCTGAGCACTCCAGCTGGCTCAAGTGCAGGTACTGGTTCGGGAAGGCCTAGGACAACAATATAACACTAATAAGAATAATAAAAACAAAAATATAATAATAATAATAATAATAATATCACAATAATAATAATATTCTAATAATAATAACAATAACAATTACATAAGAATGATAGTAATATTCTAATAATAATAATAATTATAATTTTATAATAGTATAAGATAATAAAATAATAATAATATGAACAGCAGAACTAGTAAATATGGGCATCCAAGTTTACCTGGAACGTCAGCTGTGAATGGAACATCTGGTTCCCTAATCTCCGAGGAAGGTAACCGCCTCTTTTTCCTTTTTACGGACTCTGACTCACTCTCTGATGAGGATGAACTGTTGTCTTGCACCCAGGAAAGGTCGCTGTCACTTTCCACCTCAGACAGCGCCCCTGCATCAGAGTCATCACTGTCCAGATTGTGAAGCATTTCCAAGGCCATGGCAAAAATCATATTTCTCTTCATTCTATTATTTGTATTAGACATTTTCTAAACGCTCCCTATAAACTCTTTATAAATTTATTTTTTAAAAGCAATAATAATTTGTAGTCCAAGAATTTGTATTTATAATCAAATGAGCATATGCTAATAGTACTGGTGACGCTGACAGAGACAATAAACCGCGGGAAAGAACAATAGAATTGTGCGAGATTTAGAGCGGTCAATATGACCGTTATGGCTTTAATAGGTAGAAATGCTCATATTTTTTTTGCCTTTTATGTAATTTATATAAAATCTATTGTAAGTAAAAATAGAAACACTTTTAGGAAAAGTCACAAACCAGCAAGATTGTATTTTTTTATTCAACAAAGTTATTGTACATATACATTTCAAAACGGTCATTTAGACCGTCATGGCAGTTCTAGTGTTAATGTGACGATCGTAACCCAGTGAAACGCAGGGAGAGAGAGATCCAATTGCAGGTATGTTTTATTGGGGTAATCCAAAATGTAATCCAAAACAAGCCAGGGTCAAAACCAGAAAACAGTCCAAACAAACAAACAAAGAAGGAGCAGGAAGGGAACAGGAACTCGGAAAGCGAGAAGACTGGGTACAACATGAAACGGAAGGTAAGGACTCCATACAGACAACAGGAAAAGACTGGTAAATATAGGGAGGCTAATGACAAATAAGTTAAGGCACCTGGTGCAGTTAGCAAGAGTGCAATTACTGTGATGAAGGCTAGTGGGAATTGAGTGCCTACAGTGAGGTGCCTTAGGGGGAAGTGAGCCCACTAGTGGACACCCAGGGAAACAGAGACCAGACAGCGTGACGATTAATCTCCAAGTACAGCATCCCTGGAAAGCACAAACAAAGGTGATTGGACTCAGAGATGAAAATAACAGAGTTTCAACGACATGTCAAACACAAACGCAGCTCTTCCTCTTCTCCGTAGGAGCACACCAAGACCACGCCCCCCTTTTTGTGTATTCATGTGGGTGGAGGTTAGTCAAAAAACTGTTTTAGTGACGTCATTACTGCAGGAACTAGAGGGCTGTAGTCCAAACGAGTCGTTCGTTGTAGGCGAATTCTGTTAAATAAAATATCTCGCTTGGCATTGAACTTTGAGCTTTAGAATTTTACAGATATTATTTATACTCTAACAACAACATTACACAGTAACTAAAGTTTAAAACATGGAATCATGAAGAAGGGGACCTTTAATATACCGTATATGTGTGTGTGTTTTGGCCATTCATCATAAGTAGTAATAGGCTGAATTGCGAATAGGTAGCCTAATTCTGATACAAGCAATGACTATCCATCATTACATTTTTACATTTATGTAGCCGACACAATAATATTCTTTTACACTGTAATTATTTTGTTTTTAATATTTGGCATGTTTGTGTGATGCACATCCCTGTGTGTAATAAGCAAAGTCAACGCACACTGTGGATCCACCCAGAGGCACATCTTCTACCAAAGCGCTCTTTAAATTTTCAGCTCCCTAAAATAGCAATGCACCAGCAATGTGCCTGAATACACCTCTTTTTTAGACCAGCATGCCCATGGCCGCACAAATGGGTGGCGCTGGACAGGAAAAATAATATATATTTGAGAAAATGACTGCTGACTTGCAGTTAAGATCTGACTTTTTTCAACTGAAGTTGATTTTCTCACCCTCAAGCTATCCTAGGTGTATATGACTTCCTCTTTTCAGACGAATCCAGTTGGAGTTATATTAAGAGGTCAAACAGGAAGTCAATCAAAAAGTTGACGTGTGGTGTTTCTATCACTATTAAAAGAAAAGTTTGTTACATTTTAACCCATATACACTACAAAATATCATCATATAGATATTAACATATACACATTTTACGTTACAAAATGACATATTTACACAATAATATTAGGAATATAGCTCAACATTGGTATTATTCGACACTCACTCTTCCTCCTGCACTAAAATGACTGTATCTAAAATGACTGTATCTAGATGCTGTAAATTTAGCTAAGGTCAAACATGATGTGTGAAAAGTGTCATGTATTCAGTAAATGATAAGAGGAAGTGTGCTGAAGAAGTGATAAGACAGACTGTCGCCTCATACTCTGCAAAATTCTTGTTGTTTATAGAAGTCTGTACTTGAGTGTAAAGAAGTAAATGACATAATGAAGTGCTGATTGAGCATTAGTGATGAACACCTGCTGTTAACTAGCAGAATCACTGAAAGAAAGAGAAACAACTGCGACTGACTTCCAGCCGTACAGCCTTCGATGAGATCAACTATATATTAAATCTGATAATACCTCAGCAGAGGATGATTAAACAACTCCACAAACAGCTTTCCCAGCTTCACTTATTCCTGCACAGTTTGACTTGATTTCTTTTGCATGTCTACAGAAGTTCATATTGAGAATGAACAGAGGTTTATCTCTAGTCAATGCTGAACTCTACTGCAGTCAGTCAGAAGAGGGACACAGTCTCGTCTCTCGACGTCTGTCTCAGTGTCACATACACAGAGTATGTTTTCAGTCATATTTCTGAATAACTTTTGTTAATCAATAAACAAGATTTTACCAGTACATCCTCCACAACAGGTGTATGCAGTGGTGAATCTATGTGATGAAATAAAGGAGTGTGAATCAGTGTCTCAGGCATGCAGCATTATTACAGTGGAGAATATTAGTGTACCTCCAGAAATGAACATTAAGAGAATTACTCTGGTGTCATGTGTGAGTTAATGAAGCTGTAATTAAAAACTTGTGTCTTTACAGATATAAATGACTGAGTTTGATTTATTTCTGTTATTTCAGCAGTCAGATGTGTTTCATTTGCTGAAGCACCAACAGATTTTTAGCAAATGAAACACATCTGACTGCCGAAATAACAGAACTTGCTCAGATTAATGTAGATCTGGTGACTCTTAACTGCAGTTTTACTTCACATTTAAAGCTCTGAATCTCTTGAGGCCTGTCACTGAATCATGGGTAACATCTCCATCACCACAGCAGTTCAGATGGAAACAGACTTCAGATCAATTTGTTCCAGTAGAAGAATATAGGGCAAGTTATACATTACACAATTTAAAGGGACAGTAAGTAGGAATTACTCCCATCTAGTGGTGAAATTATATTTTGCATTCAAACTAATTTTGCTCTCCAGCGCCTCGCTTTTTCAAATGTGCGTTGCATCTACGGTAGGCGATATGTACCAAAAAGCTTTGACAGGATGTCTTCTAATAGCACTTCGTCGAGTTTTCCTTCAGGTGAACAGGTGTGTTATTTCAAACAAACTGCAACATGACAACTAACAAACGAATGTTACAGTATGAATTACTGACTGTGGAAAACATGAAATATTGTATTTAGTAGTTATGTCTTCTTTCTTCGTTATATTTTCTGAATAATGTGCATTGTTAGATTTAAAAAAAATATTGTAATATAGATAGTAACACTGACTTACCTGTCGAGAAGAAAACTGGCCACTTCAGCGTCTCTTTTGAAATCTTTATCAAGCATTAGCTCTTTCCACCTAGAAAAAGCTTCCCCGACATTAACTCTTGTTTTCTGTAATCTACGGTCACGTTTCCTTTTACGTTCTATTTTTGACTGTTTTGGCGACGATGTTTTCTTCTCCTGTGGCGTGTTTCTGGCTCTGACCGAAAACGCGCTGTGGAAACGCGTTGGCTTAGTACTTTTTGTCCCTCTCTGCTATTATAGTTTTGCAAGATGGCGGAACTACATGGAAGCCTCCGTCGACCTACCCGTCCCATGTATATAAAGATAATAAATTCTTCATTTACGAGGATTAGTTTAAACATTGGCTTAGGTATTTGTACACCATTGAGGGCATATTTATGAATAAAAATATTGATTTTAGATAATAAAATACCTAAAAAGTTACTTATTGTCCCTTTAAGTGTTTCATCTATCTTTATGTTGACACTCACATGAAGAGGATGAAAAGGGGATCTGCTGTAAAAGAGAGTTTTCTCACGAAATGTGAAGTGAACCACCAACAGCAGGTTTTTGTCACACCACGTCTGCAGTTTCTTCATCACACAACCAGAACCAGACACTCAGTGGTTTCTCAGCTCACTTCCTTTAGTTGCAGTCTTTTCTGAGGAAACTCTCTTCAATAAAGTCTTCTTGTCCAGTAAACAGTGTCTTTCTGTCTTACTTTACAGTTATCTCACAATGTACACAATTATTCACTTAAATTTAATTCACATTTAATTCACATGAATGTTACACATGAAATAATTGTGAAAATAAAATGAACTTCTAGCCTGTGATTGTATAGTTGTTTTTGTTAAAGGGGGGATGAAATGCTCATTTTCACTCAATATCCTGTTAATCTTGAGTACATATAGAGTAGTACTGCACCCTTCATAACTCCAAAAAGTCTTTATTTTTATTATATTTATAAGAGAAAGATAGTCTGTACTGATTTTTCCCGGAAAAACACGAGCGCCTAGAGGCGTGACGTGTGGGCGGAGCTAAAGAATCACGAGCGCCAGTAGGCTTTTGCGTTGAGAGCATGTGGAAGCTGTGACACAGATCCAGAGGCTGAAATTTAACAAGAGCAGCATCAGCAAAGGCGTCTCTATGTGGTATGTACTGAAACTGTATATATTTGCTTAGCGGTTTTGGAAAATGACTAAGTTACACTTTATGTTGTCTTTTTTTTTTTTTTTTTTTTTTTAAGCTGTACATCTGGAAAGTGCAGTTTGATGACAACATCGCATGTTGTTTACTTGATGTGCTTACGCGCCGATAGCTAAGTAAACAACACAGAGATATTTGAAGCAGTTTTACTCACCGCCTGCGGTTCCAACACACAATCGTGACCCTTTTCCGTTGGGACTGCATTACCCTTAAGAAATAAACGATGTGCAAACCCGGCGTCAAACTGGACCTTGTTTGTAAAACAAGCATCTTCGAAATGCAGGGAACAAACAAAAACACTTGCACAACTCCGTTGATGCTCTGTAAAAATAAACTCCATCCACTGGTCCCTTAATGCTGTTTTTTCTTTGGTAATCTGTGCAGGGTTGTCTTGTCCTGGCAACCAAAAACACACTTCTTTTGTGACATTTCGCGACGCTCTCGCTCTGATCAGTGAAGTCTGTTGTTCTCTCAGTGCTCTGCTATACGGGAGCGCGCGCTCTTCCGGCAGAAGTGCCTCAGGACTCATATAAGGAAATTCCGCTCCATCTAACGTCACACAGAGCCATACTCGAAAAAAACTTTCCGAAACTTGTGACAAACCGGAAGCAGTATTTTTGGAACAGAAATACTCCTTCAAACGTACAACTTAATTTTTGAAACTTTGTCCATGTTTAGCATGGGAATCCAACTCTTTAACAGTGTAAAAAACTCAGTATGCATCAAATAGCATTTCACCCCCCCTTTAAAAACCTCGAAAGCATAAACACTCATTCAAAGTACTTTGAAAAGGGATATGTAAATAACCATAACCATAAGTTCCCGCCTCCTCAGCACGAGCTGACCGATAACACTCCAAGAGAGGTGGGACTTAATGCAGAGCAGCCAATCATCAGCCGGTCACACTCAAAGCCGGTGTCAGGTTTGAGAGGGAGGGGGGAGGAGGCAGCCGCGGCGAGCGCAGACACAGAGCGGCCAGAGAAACGGAGGAGCGACTGTAGTAAGGCATTTGTGCAAAATTGCGGAAAAACTGCAGAAAACGTGCGGGTGTTGAACACTCTCACCATGAAAAGTGTGGGTGTTGGGTGCGACGCCCCTGATTGCTGATATCAATCAACTTGTCCTCCTCTGTTACAGTTAAACTATAAAGGACGTTTGTAGTACTGACATTTGTAAATGGATCTCTGATCCAGTATTTGTCTGTTTTCAAGTCATTTTCCACATCACCAAAGTATTTTCTGAAACCATCAATAAGCACAGATTGTATCAGAGATGTCCACTCTTTCTCCATCTTTCAGCTCTGTGTAGCAAACGTGTTACTCCATTTCTCACACGTTCTATTCAGCGTCATGTGTTCCATGCAGGGTCCTTGAAGTGTGTGGCCACAGTTCTTTAGACAGCTTCTCTGTGTAAAACACAATGCGTTGTCACAATATTGGGTGACAACTGCTCTTGCAATGAAGCCCTTCCTTGAGTCTGTCTTTGCTTTAGCTCTGTAGGTGCATGTGCCGATGCAGTTCTCCCAACTAAGTCCTTTTGATGTCATTAATCAATTGATTCCATCAAAAATCTCAGCTCCTGTTGTTCTTTCTGGCAGGATAAAACACCCCAAAACGTCTCCATTGATTATGTTCTCCCAAACATAATGAATAAAAACCAGCAGTTCGGCTTGACTTTCAACATCCACAGACTCATCAATTTGCAGCGCATTTTAAGTCTATCAGTTAGTTTTGCTTCAATGTCTCCTGGAAACAGTGTTAACAGAGTTATTGTATTGTTTTTTTTTCTGGTTTCATACAATTATTTGCCAGTTGCTCCATACATACAACGCACGTGTGAGCGGGCTTGCGGCTTGCCATTAACACCGTCTATGGATGTAAATCCAAATTTGATGTAGTCCTCATTATACTTGTGGTGCTTTTCTCGCTTTGGTACTTTTTTATGCTGGCTTGAGCTTTGCGTCATGACAACAGACAAGATATCCGAAAACCACAGTAACATGACATAAATTAAGCAAATAATATGTTTTTGTTAGCAAGTTCTATTCAGATTTTTTATTTTAATATTAAGTAGCCTATTATGTGTTTTTATTATTATTTAAAAAAATAATATTTTAATTATCTGCTTGTCATCAACTCACCAACCCCCTGTAATTCCCTCCTGGGGGTTCGTGAACCCCAGTTTGGGAAACCCTGCTCTACACTAACCCTACACTTAAACCTAACTCTTACAGAAAACATTATGCATTTTTACAACTTCAAAAAACTACTTTGTTTACTTAATTTTAATATCAGTTTTACAAATGTGTACATCCCCAAAGGGAGGTTTTGTAGATTTTGTCAGGTACAAATTTTTCACCAAAATACGGTTAAGTAGGTACACACACACACACACACACTGATCTTATGGTTTATATGATGATTTGTGACACATTTATTCAGACTGTTATTCCAGTGACAGAAGTTTAGCTGCAGTATTAATGAATACACTCCATAACATCACTGTTACTGATTTATCATGCAGCTAAAAGCATTATGGGTAGAATCTCTCGTCAGTCTCTGATTCATCAACAGTTTCACTGATGATCCAAGGCCAACATAAGACCCAGGATACAGCGGCTGAGTGAATGTGGTCTGGAATGTGTGGATGAGGCTCATTGTGTTTCTGGAGACGCTGTAGAAGGACAGAATTCCTGCGCTGTGATCCAAAAACACTCCTATCCTTCTGCTGATGGGATTTACAGGGAGGTCAGTGTGTGTGTCATTTTGTTTAAATATGTATCTGGAGGGAGAGCAGATCAAACTCCAGGATTGATCATCACCTCCAAACAAAGAAACACCCCATGCTCCCTTCCTGCTGATGCTCTTAAATGACACTGATATAGATACATAATCTCCACTCCACTCAGTCTCCCAGTAACAGCGTCCACACACACTCTCTCTACTCAACACCTGAGGCACATGATCGAATCTGTCTGGATGATCAGGATACGGCTGTCTTTCGCTCACATGTGTCGCCTTTCTGTTCTTCTCAGACAGAATTAGTTGAGTGTTTGCTGTGTTTGGATCCAGTGTAACAAAACAGGCATCTGAACACAAGAACAGAGACATTTAGAACAACAACTAACCCTACAGCCGTGTGTTTGTGTGTATGAATCATAAAAATATACATGCACTGCTTACAGACAATGATTTGCAACAGATTTGTTTTACAAAACAGATAAATATGTATAAAAACACTGGGCACGGAAATGCAAACACTGATTTTTTAATTAATGCAAGCCTACCATAATTACATTGTTAAATTGTAGAGATATTTATAAATTATATTGTCAATTAACGTTAATAAAACATGCATGCAGAAATCTCTAAGCATCTCATATGACAGTCACAACTAGGGATGGGCGTTTTCCGCAAATATCACATTTGAATATTTGGGCTCACAAAAAAACGAATATTCGAATATTCATTTATTTAAATTAAGTTTAATGAGACAGACGTTATTTTTCAGCAAAATTTATTGTTTCCGTCATTTTGAACAAGCTTACACACAATAAGCTTGAACATTACACATTGTGTTTGGTAGCTGAAAACATTTAACAAAATGTGCAAACAAACAAAAGTACAGATTTAAAGCAAAAAAAAAAAAGTGAACAAAGAAAAAACGTAAAGCAGCCCGCAGCAATTAGGCTATTGTAGAACGTAGCCTACACTTAACGTTGAAACTTTGAAACTGTCAGCAAATCTTTTTTCCATATTGTTTTACATGCTCTTGTTAAAAAATACGGGCATGTAAACATGATCGGGGGAAAGTCGGCTCCTTAGTATGTTAACAATAAGGCCGGCCGCGGAGAAAACGCGCTCTGACGGCACAGACACAGGTGTGCTAAGCGAATAAGTTTTGCGAAGCGCTTCGTGTTTTCATTTCACCACTGAATGGGATCCTCATCTGGTGGCATTCGCACCACTCGCATCAAGGAAAATGTTCTGATAATGTTCAAATAAGTTTTTTTTTTTTTCTTACTTCTCTCATGTTTTCATTGAGAAACCTGAGATGTTTGTGCCGAGGGTCTAGGGCAGACACGAAGAGGAGTTTTCACTGCATTCTCCAAGTGAGCGGTGTTTATTCGTTGCTTGAGAGATGCCGCAACAATGTTCTTGAATTCGGTCACTTTCTGTGATTCTCCAAGGCATAATTGAAGTACTGTAGAAGACCACAGTTCTTAGAGGCCGTTCACATATCGCGTCTTTTGAGCGCTCAAGTTCATTATTTCCAATGTGGGTGCGCGGTATATGCGCTGATAATGGAAGTGACGCGGTGCGACACGCCCGTTTTTTCCAGGCGTGTTTGCACCATATCGAGTTAAAAACATCTCAACTTTTCAGAATGCCACAAGCGCACCGCAGGTCATGTGACAAGAACTAAACATTCAGCTTCATCCTTTTCCGTAACAACATTGAAAGCTCAGCCAAGATGAAGCAACAGCTGATCATAGCTGTATATGGATTGCCATTTTGAAATAAATTTAGTAGCAGATACTGAAAGCAAATTTTTTTTGCTGCAAATCCATTTATTCTTTGCTGAAATTTCCGCGTCTTCATGGAGAGAGCGCGTCATTGCTGCTTAGCAATAGCAGACCCCTCAGGAGCGCTTCTGCCCGAGCGCTTTGGAAAGAAGGAGAAACCGGCATGCCTAGCGTTTTCCACGTGTTTTTAGGCGCAATATGTGAACGGCCTCTTATTTATTCATTAATTATTTTTTGCTTGCATACATCTTCAAATATGCCATGGAGAATCACAGAAAGTTACCAAATTAGGTTTTATTGTGAACTTTTTTTTTTGTTTGTTTTTGCGAAATTCGAATATCATTTTTTTTTTTCGAATAGTTAGAGCAGAACGAATATTCGAATGTTCGACTATCCGTGCACACCCCTAGTTACAACCCTTGTGATCTTATAAATACCAGTCAGAACAAAATCAACTATATTTGACTGGTATGTGTTTGAATGAAGAGATCACCGTAAACTGACTAAATATTGACCACATAATCAACTGAAGAAAGAATTGAGGTATGCAATAATGAAAGGGGGATGTTTTCTCATCTTTGATATACCACCATCTGCTTTTTAATTTGTAAAACATTAATTATATTTATCTCACTGCAAAAAAATATGTTCGGTTTTATCGGGGCCTAAAACTAGTGGAGGAGGAGTAAATTAACTCCTTTACTAATATAACCTTGGTTCCCTGACATACAGGAACGATTACTGCATCTAAAAAACGCTATGGGAAAAAGCCTTTTTTTTCTACTGAACTGAAGGAACATTGGTTTGTGCAGTGCAGTAATAATTGAACCAATGGGTTGCAGCAGTGCTGCACAAGCCTATGGCTATTTAAGCACCACAGGATTCTCAGGTTACTTCTACAGAAGTGAGGACTGAGTCGTGCAGCTACATAGTAGAGCTAGGAACGCTGTACTCATTCTCATATTTCAGGCAACCGAGGTTACATTAGTAAAAGAGTATGTTCCCTGTAGATAATTCACTTCAGAATAATTGATAATTGAGATAAGTACTGGATCTTGCTAAATGATGCTATGGAACACAGTATAATCACGCCATACTAAGGTTGGGGAATGACTGCATATTGTAATCTCCATAAGCAAGAATACCAATAGGAAAGTTAACAATGAATTTAAAGGCTAAAATGGGCCAAACTCACAGAGGTCACGCCCGGCCTGCGTAATCATTCCAAAATACTAGTACAACTTTATCACCCCAGGGGCCGAGAACCAACAAGTCTAAGCCAATGGCTTGAGCGTGTTACGGTCAAGGACTCTCTGTTAGAACTGATTGCATAATGAAGCAAGTGTCTCCTTAAGCAGAAAGGACCCTGGCTTGCAAGGCCGGGACTTCTAGGTTATAAAACCTAGCAAATGTGGACAGCAAGGCCCAGCCGGCCGCCTAACAAATTTACGTAATGGACACACCACTATACCTCACCCAAGATGAGGTGATGCCTCTAGTCGAAAAGGCCTGTACATCGATGTTGCACTGTAGGCCCTAACAAGAGTAGGCTAGCATGATAGCTTCAGTACATCCGTGAAGCATTTGGTGAATCCTTTGACCACAGGTCTGAAGAAGCCACTGGGAGTGATCGTGGGATCTAGGAAGGGACCTTATCTGCATCATTGATTCTGTTAGTGTTAGCCATAGATGGCAGTTGAGCACCATGAGGTTGGCCATTGAGCTTCCAGTAGCCTCAGATCAGTTGATCAAGGAGGCCTCAGTAGAGCGGCGAGGCATGTCAATGGGAAGAAGGCTTTCAGGATCAGCATTGAGCATAAAGTCATCATTAAAGGAGAAGAAATATGAGAATCCTGTGGCAAATAACCGCTTATATAGCCAGATGGCTCCGCCCATTCTTTCAGGCTGTGTCTCCAATACCTGTATACTTGCATTGTGGTTACATACTATGTGCACATTTAGTTACTATGTAAGTACACATTTGTACATGGTATCTACAGTTGTAACATGTCTGCGCCTACACACATGTAACAACCTTTAGGATGGTTTGTGTAAGTACAAATGTGTAACAGAACATTGGTAACAAAATTTTTTCGCTTCACTAAGTACTCGTGTAACAGCAATTATACAACTACATTTTGTAACAACAATATGCATAAGAATAATTGGTACCACTTGATTCAGGGGTTGGAGATGGGTAGGTTTAGGGGTGGAAATGGGATCCAGCGGGTGGAGATGGGTAGGTTAAGAGGTGGAAATGGGATCCAGAGGGTGGAGATGGGTAGGTTTAAGGGGGAAATGGGATCCAAGGGGGTAGAGATGGGTAGGTTTAGGGGTGCAGATGGGATCCAGGGGTTAGAGATGGCTAGGTTTAGGTGTGGAAATGGGATCCAACGGGTGGAGATGGGTAGGTTAAGGGGTGGAAACAGGATCCAGGGATAGGACATGGGTAGGTTTAAGGGGGAAATGGGATCCAAGGGGGTAGAGATGGGTAGGTTTAGGGGTGCAGATGGGATCCAGGGGTTAGAGATGGCTAGGTTTAGGTGTGGAAATGGGATCTAACGGGTGGAGATGGGTAGGTTAAGGGGTGGAAACAGGATCCAGGGATAGGACATGGGTAGGTTTAGGGGTGGAAATGGGATCCAGGGGATGGGGATGGGTAGGTTTAGGGGTGAAAATGGGATTCAGTGGGTGGTGATGGGTAGGTTTGGGGTGGAAATGGGATCCATGGTTTGGAGATGGGTAGCTTTAGCTATATGTAAAGTGGGAGGAGTTGGATCAGTGTACTTACATGTTAACTCCTCAGGAACTCTCCACTTAATACAAAGGTATAACATTCTGGACACCAACCACAAGTTACATGTAAAGCCTAACTTACTGGCCACTGCCGTGTACCATCAGAGTACTTACATAATAAATCTAATATAAACCAACAATTTCTTTACCAAAAAGTGCTCTAGATCCTGTTACGTGTTTGAACTTTCACTAGCAAAAAGTGTTGTTACCAATGTCCTGTTACACATTTGTACTTACACATACCATTCAGTGGTTTGTTACATATGTTTAGTTACACAAAAATTTGAGCTGTAGATACTATGTACCAATGTGTATTTACACTGTGGTTACATACAAAATAAATAGATGTGTACGTAGTAAGTACACAGGTATTAGGGACACAGCATAAAGTGGGACCTGAATCAAAAGTAGTCATTGTAAGGTCCAGGCACTTGGGCCAAGGAAGGTATCCGTTGCTGGATGAAGGTTTCTTGTGTGTTCAGTCTTTCAGCGCGTAGAGTTATTTAATTTAGGTTAAACTCAAATCTGAGTCCATTTTATTATTTAATCTGACTCCATTTTAATATGACCTCAAATTTAGTTTGGAATGCAAATTGGTTGTACGTCTATTTCTAATTAGTAGGCCTATTCTTCTGACATTTGATTATTCTGGTTAAACTCTTTAGTTTATATTAATTTGTTCATTCGGGTGCTCATGTCGCAAACAAGGATTCAACGTAATCTACTAGAGTCAATAACTAAAGAGTAAAACAGAATAACATCAGATTTAACAAACACACTACATGCTTTCTGGCTACAGAAATCGCCCCGATTCTCTTGCTGCAATCCTTTAAATATGTCTGACCAAGACAGACATCCCCAGAGATGGAGACAATAACTAACAATTGGAATTTGCATTAACTCAGGTCCCAGGCTTGGGTGGTTTTACAACCCAAAGGGAATAGAGGGTAATTTACATGGAGGACCCTAGGCAAGGGCACTCCCATCAAAGTAATTAAGATATCTCTTGACTCTTCGGATCTGTATTATCTTCTAATCTACATTTGTAAGATTGACACCATTGTACCAGTTGCACTGAGACATTTCCAATGATACTAGAAATGAGTGTTAGTTCACTTGCATTGACATTTTCATGTTATAATTTTGAGCAGACTGAGTAGAAGGAAGAATGGGTGAAGGTATTTAAAATGAAACAAATGGCCAGAAGGGGAGGAGGTCTCCTGCTCCTCCACTCTGTGGGGTGTCGTGTAGATGCTCGTGTATGTTTGTATTGTCTGTTTCTCAGGAGATCAAAGTATCTCAGGTTCTTTCATCCTTACAATCATACATTTTGTTTTTAGTTATTCACAGCTTTTTAAACCTTTTTTTGTCACATTTTTCTTTGTGAATGCAGTATTTGTAAAATTATTCTATGAAACTTTAGATGGTAATCATGAAGGAAGGTTTCTCATGGTGAATTAGCAGGAATAAGGTGTAGATTAAACCATTATAAAACACAATTTTTATATATATATATATATATATATATATATATATATATATATATATATATATATTAGTGGTGGGCTGTTATCGGCGTTAACATGCACTTATCGGGCGATAAAAAAAATATTGCCCTTAATCTATTCTCAAAGTTGGGTTGGGAGCTGGGTCTATACTAAGCAAGCTATGATGACTTTCACCTTGATATTTTACATAACTGACTGGTTGAGGCCAGTCTAAAAAGATGCTCAGGACAGTTGACGGGCCACTGCTGCACATCGTCACTAAAGCTTATCATTTTCACGTGTTTTTAAGCCTTACCGCTTGTCGATTTAAACATTAAAGCATCCAAACACAAGACGCGGAAAAGCTGAACAGAGAAGCTGGTTACTCGCGCTGTGTTCGGTGAGCACGAGAGAGAGAGAGAGAGGACATGATCACGGACAGCGACACTGAACCGAGCTCTCTTCTGCGAAGTTCTCCTCGAAGTCCCTCCTGCACCTGAACAAACAAATACAAATCGCAGTTTGAACAAACAAAAAGATGTGAAAGAGCCCAATTCAGTACTCACGGTGTTCTGGTGTTCAGGGCTCAGGCAGAGAAAGGCGTCTCAAAACACTTGAACATCAAATTTGTTTATTTTTGCTCTTGTGCCGACAAAAACATACAAAATATGTAAAAATATCCACCTTTGAAATTATGCTTCAAGCCGTGCGCTTCAGTTTGAATCTGAATACTGCGTTCAGCGCAGGGGCGTGGTCACATTAGATATAATGAAGGGAGACGTGAAAAACGGACATTGCGTTGTTTTCATATGCACTTGTTACACTTCATTTTAATGACGTGTTTGTAAATGAAGATCAACACAGACAAAGGCTGCAGACAGCACACATACTGATAAGATGCTCGGGAGAAAACAAACACATAACTTCATAATCATACTTCGCGTTGTGATTCGGAGATGCTTGTTGGTCTAAATATAGTTGGTAATGAACCCTCTTTTATGGCCAAACGCTTTGAAAATCCCGCTTTGTACACACCGAGATTAGAAAAGCAGTCATTAGTGAAATGTTGTGAACACAACAAAAGGGATTTGTTGTACTGCTCTGGTATTGTGGTAAAAATGAATTTTAGCCATTGGTTCTTCTGATCTTCATTCTTTGGCAGTGAAAATAAAACAAACTTGCCTTTACAATTAAAAACACACTGTCTCCTCGACATGATGCTATCACACCAACCAGAGTGTCTGTGTGGGGGGTGGGGCAGGTCAGAGTTCCGTTTCTCCCAAGACAGTAGGTGGAGATTATTATGCAAAGTGCTCCTAGTGACGTATATAGAGATGGGCAAAAGATTTGAAATCTATAACGACTCGTTTCAGCGATTCAGAGTCGACTCCTTACTTTAGATGCCAATAACTTTATAAATCGTGTACTTTTTGGTTTAATTACTTTGCACATTGTTTACACTGATGGACAGCTACATCATACACTGTAATACAGGTAATTTTTGATTTCCCATCTGTGTGGTCAATGCAAAGGCGCGTTTATGCGCGTGTGGAGGTCTCGCGGTGAGAATGAGGCGTTTATCGCGGCGCAGAAGACGCGAATTCACCTCATTCGCGCGAATGACGCAAATTGGCCCGCGAATTTAGCGTTTCATGCGAATGGTGCTTTTATGCATTTAAGTGTTTGACGCGAATTCGCGTCTGCCGTCTGAGTTGAAAAATTTGAACTTTGGCATCAATTCGCGCCACGTTAACCAATTAGGAGCCTGCTAGGAGTTACTCATTCAATAGTATGTTCCTGCAGCCTCCAGTTGTGCAGGAATACCCTTCTCCACTCATTCAACAAGGAGGAACGACTAATGTTGTCAGTGAGCAGTCAACCGGAGCTATATTACAAAAGTTCATTTTTCTATAGAGACAGGAATATAAAGGACCTATATATATATATATATATATATATATATATATATATACACAACATTTAATATATTAATTGAATAAAGGCCAAAGATAAGAAACGTTTCGTTTTACCCCAAACAAAGTATTGGGGTAGTAGTATTGTTGCTGCCAATGCCATGTGTTTTGTTGTGAAAGCTAAACTACTTTGTTTGGTCTTTGTCATGCCTAGAGCTGATCCGTGCTGGTCGCTGAGAAAATACATCAACTTTGTGGGTCACCAAATCTGCTTTCACCATGGGCAAAGTGGAGTCCAGCCCGGGGTCGTCACATGTGGTTGCCAAAAGTCCGCTGGCCACTCCTTCGTTGAATCTGCCAGACTCGCCATTCTCAAACCCGCCGGCCATTCCCTTTCAAGCCATTCTGTTTTTTTGTGAAAGCGAAACTACTTTGTTTTGCCTTCCAAAAGAGAACACAACTAGAAATCAGTGGTTAATTTTCATAATCGATTAGTTGGCCGATTATAATTTTTTTTTCGATTAATCAGGTAAAAATCTCAATTTTATTTATTTTACTTTTACTGACAAAAAAAACACTATTCCAAATTATGCCCATTTTTCTTATGTGCCAACTGAATGCTATGAAAACATACAGTGCTTAATTTATTAGACTGCCTGTCATAATAGAGAAAACTAGTGGTGGCCATAGATTAATTTTTTTAATCTAGATTAATCTCACTGTAATCTTGGAATTAGTCTAGATTAATCTAGATTAAAATGGCTCATTTTAATTTTGCCGAAAACATTCAGAATATGTCTGCTACCCAAATAAAATAATGACTAAAACCAAACTACAGCTAGTCCAAAATGCTGCAGCAGGAGTTCTTACTAGAACCAGGAAGTATGACCATATTAGCCCGGTCCTGTCATCGCTGCATTGGCTCCCTATCAAACATCGTATAGATTTTAAAATATTGTTTATTACTTATAAAGCCCTGAATGGATTAGCACCTCAGTATTTGAATGAGCTCCTTTTACATTATACTCCTCTACGTCCGCTACATTCTCAAAACTCAGGCAATTTGATAATACCTAGAATATCAAAATCAACTGCGGGCGGCAGATCCTTTTACTATTTGGCGCCTAAACTCTGGAATAACCTTCCTAACATTGTTCGGGAGGCAGACACACTCTTGCAGTTTAAATCTAGATTAAAGACCCATCTCTTTAACCTGGCATACACATAACATACTAATATGCTTTTAATATCCAAATCCGTTAAAGGATTTTTAGGCTGCATTAATTAGGTAAACTGGAACCGGGAACACTTCACATAACATGTACCTTCTACATCATTAGAAGAATGACATCTATGCTAATATTTGTCTGTTTCTCTCTTATTCCGAGGTCACCGTAGCCACCAGATCCAGTCTGTGTCCAGATCAGAGGGTCACTGCAGTCACCCGGATCCAGTACGTATCCAGACCAGATGGTGGATCAGCACCTAGAAAGGACCTCTACTGCCCTGAAAGACAGCGGAGACCAGGACAACTAGAGCCCCAGATACAGATCCCCTGTAAAGACCTTGTCTCAGAGGACCACCAGGACAAGACCACAGGAAACAGATGATTCTTCTGCACAATCTGACTTTGCTGCTGCAGCCTGGAATTGAACTACTGGTTTCGTCTGGTCAGAGGAGAACTGACCCCCGACTGAGCCTGGTTTCTCCCAAGGTTTTTTTCTCCATTCTGTCACCGATGGAGTTTCGGTTCCTTGCCGCTTCCGCCTCTGGCTTGCTTAGTTGGGGTCACTTCATCTACAGCGATATCATTGACTTGATTGCAAATAAATGCACAGACACTATTTAAACTGAACAGAGATGACATAACTGAATTCAATGATGAACTGCCTTTAACTATCATTTTGCATTATTGACACACTGTTTTCCAAATGAATGTTGTTCAGTGCTTTGTCGCAATGTATTTTGTTTAAAGCACTATAAAAATATAAAAATAAAATAAACTACAAAAGTACGTCTTTTAAAATGGTTTGCATAGTGCATTAGACCAGGGGCTCATCTCCTGTTTCCAAAATGCATCACAAAGTGCTTGAAAAAGTTGTAAACTAATTCCACATTGCACAAGGTTCAAACAACCTTACGCCTGTTTCACACATAATCTGTCTGCAGTGCATATGCGTTTCAAATTTTTTTACGTACTCATATTAACGGATTCCAGCGTTCACACGTTAATTCTTGTTAAAACTACAAAGTAATTCAGTCAAGAGCAGTGAGTGATTTTCTTTCATTTACTTAGATTAACATTACAGCAGCTTGTAGCTAAATTAGGCGCGATCACTTTAAGAGACGATGAACGCATCCAATATAATACACATCCCTGAACAACAGAACACCACAGTGCTGAATTGGGCTCTTTCACATCTTTTTGTTTGCTCAAACTGCGATTTGTATTTGTTTGTTCAGGTGCAGGAGGGACTTCGAGGAGAACTTCGCAGAAGAGAGCTCGGTTCAGTGTCGCTGTCCGTGATACGTGGCTCTCTCTCTGCGTGCGCACCGTGTTAGCACGTCATGTTTAATGTGGTAATTTCACAGTAGGTTTAAAGACTCTTTAACTAAGATTTCAACTTAACGCAGACTGTCAGGACGGGCCTTTATGAAAAAATGGAAAGGCTTGCATGAATTTTATGCGTTAACAGATATGAACATTAACTAAACGTTTTTTGAGCCAAGGATGCACACATCTGTAAAAGCGCCTGACAGGCAAGCCATTATGCTAACACATCAGCTTGTAACTTATAGATGTATTATGTTTTGGCCAGCTTGGATCAAGTATTTGTAGATGCATTTTGGCCAATTTGATGCAACCGGCAGAACCGACTAATCGATAATGAGAATCGTTGTCGATGATTTTCATTATAGATGATAATTGATTTTATCGATTAGTTGTTGTAGCCCTAGTTAACTTGTATTTACAACACTGTTCCAGAAGAGTTCTACCCAAATATTCAGATGTGTGTAGCACATTTTATAGAGGACTGTTTCCTGAACCTGAAGAATGCTTCTGTGCTTAAAGGCTGTTATATAAAGTTGGGCAGTTCCAACTTCGCAAGGACAGTCTGGTTCTGTAAGTTTTTTATATTTAAAGAATGTGCCACTGATGATTCAGACACAAGTTTTAAGCAGTGTAAAGTAGGGATTTTTGTTTGTAGTTTCTCCAATCACAAATGCAGACATGGTTTTATGTTTATCCAGCGCAATACGCAATGCATCATTATAATCAGTAATTACAAAGTTTTATTGCTTTTGTCACATCGCGCAGAGACATACTGAAACATAGTATGGCAAGGGGCATAACATTTCTGTCACATGCTCTTGATATTCAGCCAATCATGACGCACTGGATAGCTGGCCAATCAGAGCACAGCTCACTCGTTTTTCAGAACGTTGAGCTTCCAAATAGACGTGTATCCCAAAGGATCAGTGAAAGAAAACTCTCTTAATGCGCACTAGTAGTCATTAGTTTGGTTTTTGCGGGGCATAGGGGAGCAACATTAATGTACATTATGTGTAAAACAATGTGTTTGTTTAACCTTAAACCGCAGAAACACATTGCCTTAAATCAAATTCACAACATAATGATTTTAGCAACATCATATGACGCCTATAAATTATGTATTTCCGGGTTTTCTGCCTCTAGAGGAAGTTACAGAGAACAGTGATTTATAGCAGTCTTTTCCTATTTTCCCATTTTTTCTAATGTAGGGTTCTATTTCTTTTTGTCAGATACTACTTAGAAAAAGAAAAAAAAACTAATACTAGCACTTACCTTTTCTTGTCTATTCTATTCTATTAATGAAAAAAAAAAAAAAAAAACTGGCTGTGTGTTCTGTACTAGACTAACTGAGACTTGTCATGGCACTTGTATACTGTTGTTGTTCTCTTGTTGACCTGACTGCTTCTATTGTTCTCATTTGTAAGTTGCTTTGGACAAAAGCGTCTGCTAAATGATTAAATGTTCATTTTAAATGTAAACTTAAGACATTTTTTAAGTATGTTATCCTGGGTTTCCTGCTGTTTTCTGTTGGTCTTGTTTGTCTGTGTACTTACTTTCATACTTTTCTTTTATTCATTGTGTTTATATTCTTTATAAAGCACTTTGGTCAACCTCGGTTGTGTTTAAACATGCTTTGTAAATTAATGTCGCTGTTGATTTTTTTTTTTTATCCCTTTTATCGTTTCTTCATGAGCATGTCAAAAACTAAGCAGTCCTGTGAACCTGTATTGTCATTTCGCCGAGTCCTATTTGAAAGAATGGCTCAAGCATTTTCAACTGACAACCGTAAAGATTAATAACTAAAAATGCTGATATTTAACTGTTAAAGGGGTCTATGTAGAATTCAGGAGCCCTTGTTATTAGAGACACTGGTGGCTGTTAAAGCTGCGGTAGGGAACTTTTGATGCTCTAGCGGTTGATAAACAGAACTGCTTGCATCTTGCGGAAGAACATCATAGCCGGAGCTACTTCTCACGGTTTGGAAAATGGATTCATGGTGTACTCACTTATTATATACATTTTTCTACATTTTGAACACAAACAAAGTTACAGACCACGGCTTTGATTGGTTGTTTCTTACCGGGAGCGGTCCGTAACTGCAAATGGCAATAGGACCACTGGGAGGAGCCGAGGAGCTTGATTTTTTTTCACAGATTATCTGTCTCATATTCTACTGTCAGGACATAATGACAGGTTTAACAAATATGTAAAAAATATATATTTACAAAAGTTGTGGCCAGCAACTTAATGCTCACGCTCTTGCAAACACTCCATAGTAAAGCTATATTATGGAGTGGAAATTATTATGTGACAATTAATTATCCAATTAATTATCCTCTGCTGCAATCTAGTGGTTATAGTGGGATATCATGAAATTCATTTCAATAGGGTGGCAGAAATCTTGCAGTAAAATGTAAAATATGTAGATGAAATATCCAGGTTCAGTTGCGTGTTAAAATAATTCGCTTTACTACCGCTAGGACAAATTTTGAACTGACTGTAATAATGAAATGACGGTTTGTAAACGAAGATTAAAGGACACTTTAAACATCAATATCATTATATTATAACATTTTAACATCCTTAAAAACCATTATAACATTTAAAGTAAGAGTTAATTTAAAAAAGTGGGATAGCCTTATACTAAGTAGACATCAAAAATGCCTCTTTTAACGCCACAGATACCGCGGCGGCGGCGGCGGTATAAAGTGCATTTGCAGCTTTTGACCGCTGAGTGGCGCTTTAACCTCAAGTTATCAAACAAGTGCATCAAAGCACATTTTCGCAAATAGACATCAGTTTTGCCTCACTGATGTGTTACATTTGATGGCTTCAGTCACGGAAAATGAAAGAAAAACACTATGGTTTAAATATTTAATATATTTAATATTTAATATTCACAGATGAAAGTTTGGTATTTATGAAGTTATGTGCATTTCTTAGACCGAGAAAGAGAAAGAGTCTGTGCTTATATTTTCTAAGCTACATGGTATTAAACCATATTTTAGATTGGACACATTTAAAAGGTGTGCAGTATTATTTATATTATATTAATTATGCGGTATATTATTCAGAAATTGAGAAATTAAGATTAAGAAATTGTTGAATGTTTAAATGTGAAGCACTTGTATTATTTCGTTCCCATTATTTAGGCCTAATTTGCCTAAAACAAGAAACGAAATAAAATTCAACTGGCACGATTAAATCTTTGAAACTCAAAATAATTATTAAAACGTCCTCACGATTAAACTCAAGTTCTCTCATTATAATCAACAACATTCACACGATGTAAAAAAAAAAGCTTTAGTAGCTAATTTACAACTAAAGTAATTTTAGAGTAATGTTAGAGTCTGCGCTGCGGATCATTTCAGAAAGATAACAGGTTTAACACCAGAATTAAAGACTTTTTAAAATAAATTGAGCTCAAAACTCACTCTTAGTTAGCAGCAAGTGTTTGAAATAACTTGGTCCGATGTGGATTATAATCACCATACAAGGCAGAAATATTTATAAGCGATGTAGAAAGTCTGTGCACGCTAAACATTAACGTAACCATATTAAATATGGTAAATATGACCGCTTGGATAAATCAGACGTCAGCTTCTTATTCTCTATCACAATTGTGTATTTATTAAGTAACATTTTATCTGTCATCTCGTTTCAAGAGTTTAGCTCCACATTGCATATCATCAAAATATAATAATGATTTTGGTTTGGGAGCTTTTATAAAAATAGAGAGTCTGCGCTGCGGATCATTTCTGAAAGATAACAGCTTTAACACCAGCATTTTTTGTGTTTAAGTGTTTAACACAACACTTTTTTAAATAAATCAAGCTCAAAATTCACTTTCAGTCAGCAGCGAGCCTTTGAAATAACTTGATCCAATGTGTATTATAATCACCATACAAGGCAGAAATATTTATAAGTGATGAAAAAGTCTGTGCATGCTAGGCATTAACATTACCATAGTAAACATGGTAAATATGACCGTTTGAAGAAATCAGACGTCAGCTTCGTATTCTCGTGTATTTTAGTAATGTATATCATCTGTCACAAGCCTCATCTCGAGAGTTTAGCTCACGTCATAAAAAATATAATAGCCTAATGTTTTTGTCCGGGAGCTTTTATAAAAATACAGATATTATCATTCATTTTAAATGTGACGGCTACTGTGGCTAATAAACATAAACAGACTCGACTGAATAAGCAGGCTATTTTCATAAGCGTTAAAAATAAATAAATAAAATAGAAATAAGTGTATTTATGTGTGATTAATTTTGAGTCCTGCTACTGGCCCGAGGCTATGAGCCCCGCCCGGCCGCTTTAAGCCCTGGCTCGCACTCGAAATGCGGCTATTGACCAGAAACACGCTCCGCCTTCACTCCGTGAATAAAGTATTTCAGTATGTTTGAAATGTTATGTTCATAACATAGCATATAAAATAATAATAATAATTAAAAAAAAATAACAGGAGAGTTTCTAAGTGGCTTAAGCTATGTGTAAAGTTTTTTCCCTATAGCCTATCACATGCCAAACTAATCTTTAATTGCTGCTTTCTGCTGTGAAAATTTTGTTTGTGATGAAAATAACATCTTTGTCAGTTATTTTATCTAAACAGATCGATTAACTTCTTCCAGATTTCAAAATCAGATAGCATGCTGATAATGTAGCACTGTAAGATTACATTTGTTTGAACGCATTATTGCGAAAGCGATTGAGTGTGAATCTGTTTAAATCATGCTTTAACCCGAAAATAATCAGTAAAAGAAACAGACAAACTCTTAACATCCCGCTCGACTCTTGCAGTCAACCTTCTGATCAAGCTAAATATGTTGGCTGTTGGCATGAATTTTACTTGTGATAAGAAGCTTATATTCAAGTGTTTGTGCAAAAATTATTAATGTTCATTAATGACAGGGAGGTGCCGTGTCATCACTTTAATTTTACATGATAATGAATGTATAATTTTTTAATTAACATAATATCGTGGTGTCTCACATAGGTAGGCTACATTAAAAATATATCTACAGAAAGCTTGAAATGTTTTTTAAAGAAAAGGAATAGTGTAATGTGTGAATGTTGCATTTCTCTCGTCGGAGAGAGCCAGTACTGTGAATATAACCAATACAACAGTCCTATATAAACCGGTTCAGCAAGTGAAAGCCTCATATGAAAGAGCAATTCACACCTTTATCTCGACCTCACAAGCCATGCATAACTATCCAAAACCCAACCCCCTCCAGCTGAACAGAATTCGGTCTGTGTTTTGGCTCTGAGGAACGGTGTGTTACTGGGCTGAAACATGCCTGCACTACACTTCATAATTTTCTCGCAGCCCATATTATTATTTTCACAAGACCATAATGATAACAACAAATCATCAATTAATAATTAATCATTATTTTACGAAAATCATTGTTATTTGTGATCGTGGATGTTTGCGGGAGGCTTTAAGACCAAGCGGAGTCCTCTGTTCCCGCCTCACAGCGCGCGGGTCTCCGAGGCTTCACTGTCTGCGGTTTGACTTTACTGAATCAGATTGAGGCGAACTTATTGATCATGAGCCCAACATTTAGCAAGGCAGGAAAATTCTAACGGAAGGAAGACGTTGATCTAATGCTGTTAAAGAGAGCGAGAAGTCTAGGGCTATTCTTAAACTTGGAGCTCATTATATTGAAGTACAAATCCAAACACCAGAAACGTTATGAATTTTATGAATAATGAAATGTTATGAAAATTATGCATTTTATTTATTCACATGCTGTATGGTTGAAATAATATTTTAGTTCACAACTTTAAGTTCCGTTGTTTAAAAAAATGCTTTATTGGCTAATGTTTCATAAACCTTCAGTTGTTATGCTCTAAAATCCATGCCATTATTAAATTCACAGTATTTTTACCACCTAAATGACTAATCTTTAAAGTCACAATTCTATAATGGTCAAAATTACTCAGGCCAATGGTATTTTTTTATGACATTATTTTATTATTATTATTATTATTATTATTATTTGAATAATTGTAGCTTACATAAATAGGTAAAGCAAAACAAATATTCGGATTGTCCCTTATTTTTTCCCTTGTTTTCCTAAAGAATAAACACGTATTTTTTACAAGAATAAACATGATAACATATTATTAATTAATAAAAATAATTTAAGCAATTAACTTTTTTTTTTTTAACTTGAATTTAAATACTATTAAACTAACTTTAAATTCTCAAGGAGTTTATTAGTAAAAAAAAAGTTCTAAATGAACTTGTGTTAACAATATAATTAAAACTAACAATATAATTAGATTTTTTTTAAATTAACAATTCCTGTATAAAATGGGACAGCAACCTTTATATCAGTGGTTCTCAACCTTTTTCCCAGCGGGCCGCACTATGGTGTAAGTGCAAGTCTATGCATATAATTTACATATTACGTCAGCAATACAAACCAACCTGATTTATAATATTATAGCCTAACTATTATGATATATAATCTATTACATTCATTGAAATAAACAATTCTACTCCCCATAAATAAAACACCTGATGCTGTCGGGAGCTGACCAATTTTGTGAGATTCAGCTTGAAAGGAGTAACACAAAGAAGTTGCGATTGTAACGCCTGTGTTATACTTTCCGCATGAGCAATCCGGACGCGTACACGGCCAGCGCAGATGCAGACTTCTTCAATTTATACTTCTGAATGCGCAGGCTGATGGCCAGCTCTGCAATTGCCCAGAATTATTGCACATCTCACTGTCTTTATATTCTTTTATTGACGGATTGCACAGGTTCGAGTAGCAATGAGCTTCTTCACTCTGCCTGCACATGTGCAATTGTGCTTTTAAAGCCAACTGACCACGCGCACCTGTCCGCGCGGTCGTCTGCTCAGAGCCTCGGCACACACTCTCCAATGACGATTTTTACGTCACGCCTACCTAATGGTCCATAGAGGACTCGCGGATGCAGAAAGTTTAACAGAGGGTTTAAGATGCAGGCTTGCATGACCTGATGCGCAACATTTCAGAAAATGTGCGTTCACAAATGTAGCCTATTTTGATCCAAATATGGAAAGCACTTTTGAATTTAATAATATGAGGTTCTCTCTTGAGATATTTTGCCACATTTCTTCAATTAAGGATTGTTACATAGTGTATGGTGTTTCCATTTATCTGAACTTCTTCAAGTGAGTTGCGGGCAAAAACTCGACTTTTGACAGTTTGTACATGTTCATTCGCTGGCATTTTTTGAATTTCTTTTTTTTCTCCCTTAAAAAACACATTCTGTCCATTCTGACGCGCAATTTTACCTTAAAGGCAATTTACCTAATGGCTGTTGATGACTATTTGAATTGAATTCTGCCAAAGTGCGCGCTTGTAAGTGTTCATTAAATGCTTATGCCAGTGCTCATGTGAAAAAAATCACATAAAAACATTAGGATATAGCTTATATTTCATTAGTAGCATATTTTTTTAAAATTGATGTAAACAATAAAATTTTACAAATTGATAAAAAAAAAAAAATTTCAGCATGTGGTGCAGGCCGCATTTGAATTTGTGACGGGTCGCGGGTTGAGAACCACTGCTTTATATCAAACATTTTTTAATCGTCCACAGCTGAGCTGAGTTTGTCATAGGAAAAAAATATATGAGTCGTGTATAGGTTTCATTTTAACGGATCAATCACCTATTTTCGTTTGCTGCATGTTTTTTTTTAAACATGCTAAAAAATAAATCAGAGTTTGTGAGAGGAAATAAATAGCCTATTAGAAAATATTTTACAACAAATCCTTTAAATTTAACAAATTTATCAGAACAAAACAATAATTAAAAATATATAATTCCAGTGGATAAATATAATTGTAGTATATAATATAATAATAGGCTTAGTAATAAATAATAATAATAATAATAATTTAAAGCTAAGCATAAGGTAAGCTTGGGCTTTCTCAATCGGGAGAAATCAAACGTTTCCATATTTGTGATGTTGCCCACTATTAGAAAATATTTTACAACAAATCCTTTAAATTTAACAAATTTATCAGAACAAAACAATAATTAAAAATATATAATTCCAGTGGATAAATATAATTGTAGTATATAATATAATAATAGGCTTAGTAATAAATAATAATAATAATAATAATTTAAAGCTAAGCATAAGGTAAGCTTGGGCTTTCTCAATCGGGAGAAATCAAACGTTTCCATATTTGTGATGTTGCCCACTATTAGAAAATATTTTACAACAAATCCTTTAAATTTAACAAATTTATCAGAACAAAACAATAATTAAAAATATATAATTCCAGTGGATAAATATAATTGTAGTATATAATATAATAATAGGCTTAGTAATAAATAATAATAATAATAATAATTTAAAGCTAAGCATAAGGTAAGCTTGGGCTTTCTCAATCGGGAGAAATCAAACGTTTCCATATTTGTGATGTTGCCCACTTGAAGCTTTACTATTATTCATGAGGTAAATAGGCTGTGTGCGTTTCAGTATTGATGAAAAAAAAATCACAATTAACAATATGTCAAAGTGCTCACGCCGAATGTCTGGTGAACGACTGCTGTTTCCAGTGAATATGTGCGCGAGGCACCAGCGATCAAACAGCTGAAACATTTTTGGTCACACATAATTCAAAAATGCTGGTAATTTGAAAAATCAAGAATAATAACAGAGTTAATACTAATTATTGCTAAATGCTGGACCGTTCCCATTTCGCTCTGCATATGGAACCTGAAGATTTTTTAAAACCAAGAATGAATCGAAATGAAAATTAAATTAAAACATTTAGCTTATATATATATATATATATACATATATATATATATATATATATATATATATATATATATATATATATATATATATATATATAGGCCTTATATTTATTTACTGTTTAATAAAAATAGCATGCATATGATCCTTTGTGTTAAGGTCTTCTTTTAATTTTTGTTTAGTTGACTGTAGTCTAAGACTAGCCTACATTTAAAAAATATATTTTTTTAAATGTTACAATGTTATATCATAATGTTATTGTTGTTTTACTTCCTTCTTTTATCTAATTTTACAATTACATTCATTTCGCAATACTTCACTTTGCGCCACCTGGCGGTAGTTTCGCGAATTATTTTAACACGCGACTGAATTACAGTATGCGCGGCGGTAAGCCCCAGAAAGGCTGGCCACCTACTGTAGGCTACAGTAAAAATGTAAAAGAAAGTCTTACTGCATGCTATTGTCATTAAACAGTCATTACTAGGTATATGTGTATATACTGTATATGTAACAAACCAGAATTAAAATATAAAATGTTCTAATCTGTGTGTGTTACTATATATATATATATATATATATATATATATATATATATATATATATATATATATATATATATATAGGAACACACACACACACGGATTTAAAAATATATATATTTTCATTCTGGTTTGCTCTTAGCAAAAATAAATAAATAAAATCCTTCAAGTTCCATATGAGGAACGAAATGAAAACGGTCCAGCGTTAAGACCGCACTAACAGCAACAATTCTTATTAACTGCTATTGTTCTTGATTTTTCAAACTGTCTCAATTTATGCCTTAACTGTGTGAGCAAAAATTGAGTATGGTATATTTCAGCTGTTTTATGTGCTGGTGCCTAACGCGTACATATTCATTGTAAACAGCGCAGTTCAGCATGCTACTGTGGCATATTTTTGCTCTTTATAATATTTTGCCGTCGATACTGAAACACACGTGAACCACAAAGCCTATTTTACCTAATAAATAATAGTTTAGCTGCAAATAGCAATATCACGAATATGGAAACATTTGGATGTGTCCAGAATGAGAGAGGTAAACCCAACAGGTGGATATACTGTACATCAATTTATTGTATTTACTTATTTATTTCTTGTTTATCCAATTTTTTTCATTGCATATGAAAATTTAAGAATAAAAAAAATCCTCACATTCACTTGTGCGCTCTTGCGCAATACCTTCCTCTTGCATTGCTCAATTGTGGACAACGTAAAAGTGTTTGATATAAAGGTTGCTGTCCCATTTTGTACATGAATTGTTAATTTAAAAAAAAATCTAATTATTTTGTTAGTTTCATGGTAACATGCAATCAAGGTCATATAGGCTATATTTAATATTCACTGTGGCATTTTCAGCCGTTTAAACTTAAAATTCCATGAGATTTTAAATTCAGTTTAATAGTATTAAAAATTCAGATTTAAACTAGTATAAAAACGCATTAAATTGCTTAAATTATTTCTATAAGTTAAAGTATCAACCTTAAAAATGTGTTGTCATGACTTTTTTCATCGTATTTTTTTTTACAGTCTCATAACGAGCTGCATTTGTTTTCCTTTTTTATTATTATTAATTTTGTTATAGTTTATTTAAAATAAATTGGCTAAAATAGGAGCAGACACGTTTAAATTAAAACAACCACAAAAACATGACTAGTGTTGAGGGAAATATAGGTTTTAATATTTTTATAAATCGGTACACATCCCTACTTATACCTGACTTATATTTTTTCCTCTCACAAACTCTGATTTATTTGTAGCTGTTAAAAAAAAAAAAAACAGGCAGCAAACAGAGAATAGGTGATGAATCCATTAAAATGTTATACTTCAGAGCAGAGCCTGGGCTTAATATAGGCTATCCGTTTTTTTTTTTTTCATTGCATCTGAAAATGACTAGATCAGCCTCCCTCAATGCTCAGCTGTGGATGATTTAAAAATGTTTGATATAAAGGTTGCTGTCCCATTTCATACAGGAATTGTTCATAAAAAAAAAAAAAATCGAATTATATTGTTAGTTGTAATTATATTATTATCACAAGTTCATTTAGACTATTTAACATGCACTGTGACATTTTATCATATTTTACTTATAAACTCCTTGAGATTTTAAAGAAGTTTAATAGTATTTAAATTCAAGTTTAAAAATAGGTTTTAACTGCTAAATACCAATAACCATACAGCATGTCAATAAATAAAATGCATACTTTTTATAACATTTCATTATTCATAAAATGCATAACGTTTCTGGTGTTTGGATTTGTACTTCAATATAATGAGCTCCAAGTTTAAGAATAGCCCTAGACTTCTCTCTCTCTCTCTCTCTCTCTCTATTTAACAGCATCAGCTCAATAAAATACGTCTTCCTTCAGGTAGAATGAATGTTTTCCTGCTTTCTAAATGTTGGGCTCATGATCAATAAGTTCGCCTCAATCTGATTCAGTAAAGTCAAACCGCAGACAGTGAAGCCTCGGAGACTCGCGCGCTGTGAGGCGGGAACAGAGGACTCCGCTTGGTCTTAAAGCCTCCCGCAAACATCCACGATCACAAATAACAATGATTTTCGTAAAATAATGATTAATTATTAATTGATGATGTGTTATTATCATTATGGTCTTGTGAAAATAATAATATGGGCTGCGAGAAAATTATGAAGTGTAGTGCAGGCATGTTTCAGCCCAGTAACACACCGTTCCTCAGAGCCAAAACACAGACCGACTTCTGTTCAGCTGGAGGGGGTTGGGTTTTGGATAGTTATTCATGGCTTGTGGGGTCGAGATAAAGGTGTGAATTGCTCTTTCATATGGACAGTGTCTTATGAGGCTTTCACTTGCTGAACCGGTTTATATAGGACTGTTGTTTTGGTTAAGACAAAAAAATGGTCTGTCCCCACGTAAGATTTTTCTAGTTCTAGTCATTCATTTGTTATATTCAACTAATCAGAGGTTTATATTTAATTTACATAATCAAATCTTAATATATTCCGTGCTCAAGCACATGCAGAAGTAGCCTAGTAATTGTGAAAAATTTGAATTTTTAATTATTTATTAATAAATGTTTTCTTGTCTGCTGCAAGATGAAATTCACAGTGCTGGCTCTCTCCGACAGAGAAATGCAACATTCACACATTGCTGAATGTTGAATATTAATGCACTCTGTCATTAATGTGAATTAATAATTTTTGCACAAATACTTGCATATGAATATTAATTCACATTTTGCATTACAACAAAAATTATTTCTTCCATGCAATTTTCCAAAATGAAATCAAACAAGATTTGTGATGAAGATAAAATAAATACGAATAAAAGCTGCACATCTACATCACACGTGCAGTGCAAATCTTGCACATATTTTACACACCTGCATTTAAATGCAGCTGCATTTTTTTTTCATTAAATAATATGAAAGCAAGTAGGGCTGGGTGATAAATCGATTTTATCAATTAATTTGTAATTTAGATCGGTTTGTTTGAATGAAAATCGGTTTTCTTTTTAGCATCCACAGACGCACCACTCAGTTTTCCCGTAGTTCAGAGTGGCTCAATCCTCCACCGAGTCTGACAGAGACACACCGCCAAGCAAAGGATGAACGGAGCGGTGTGATTCTGACTGGAGCCTCCATCACGAGTAGAATACATGCCAACAGCCCGAAATATAACTGCATATTCAGCAATAATTCATGTTAAACATATTTAGCTATAGCTTGATCAGGTTATAATGACTGCAAGAGTTGAGCGGGATGTTATGAGTTTGTCTGTTTCTTTTACTGATTAGTTTCGGGTTAAAGAATGATTTAAACAGATAAAGCACAGTCACACGCAATCGCTTTAGCAATAATGCATTCAAACAAATGTAATCTTACCGTGCTTATTTATATTTATTTTGAAGTTTTAGTGCATGAGTTATAGTTTACTGCATGTGTTAAAGTCTGCATGAACATGTAGGATCATATGACAGACACAGGGAGAGGAGCTAATTTTGACCATACCAGAATGTCTACATGAAGGAACGTGTACATGAAATGTGTTCCACTGATGCATAGGGTGGTTTCTTCTTTCCACCAATGTATGTATGTATAAATATACCAACTGATGCATGAAGTATAAATTCTATTTTAAACAAACCAACATGTTTCTGTACCTTGTAAGGAACTTGGTCAATGGTATATAAGCTATGGTCACTGTTAAAGCCTTAGAGAAACTGAGAAACGGAGAAATGGAGAAATGAACATACAGCTGGCAAAGACATCAAGTTTCTCTCCTATGCCTGATACATATGTCAATAAAGATTTTTGACAAGAACTGGTATTCGCCCTGTGATTAAACTGTAAGGGGACACGACTGATTTTAGATCAACAATCACCATTTTTTTATCATCTTGTCTCAGTTATAAGTTTATAACTATATTAAAACTTGTTTTGAAAATTGTATTTGTCATTTGAATATTGATTTTAAAATCTATTTAAATCATGAATCAGATTTTTTTTTTTCAGGCCATATGCTTTCGCCCAGCACTAAAAGCAAGTAAAGAAGGCTCCCTTTAAAAACACTTAAGTTGTCCATTAATGAAGCTCTTTTTTACATCGTGTGTATTTTGTTGATTATAATGAGAGAACTTGAGTTTAATCGTGAGGAAGTTTTATTAATTCTTTAGAGTTTCAAAGATTTAATCGTGCAGGTTTCATTTATTCGTTTCTTGTTTTAGGCTAATTAGGCATAAATAATGGGAACTAAATTATACAGTGCTTCAAGTTTAAACATGCAACAATTTCTTAATCAGTTTACAGACAAATGTTTTTTCCCCAATAAGTTAAAGGACAGGTAACGAATAAAAAAATGCATGTTGTTTTATTAAGGAAAAAATATATTTATTTTGAAAATATAAATTAAAATATAGGCATAATATATGAAAATATTGACATTTTGCATATTAATCCATGAAGCCCAACCCCTAAAATAGGCCACCACTTTTAATGCTCCGATGCAAAATAAACCACAATTTCTTTTGAATAACACATAATTAATATAATATAATACTGCACACCTTTTAAATGTGTCAAATCTAAAATATGGTTTAATACCATGTAGCTTAGAGAAAATATAATCACAGGTTCAGGCACAGGCTTGAATTCGTTCTAAGAAATGCACATAACTTCATAAGTACCAAACTTTCGTCTGTGGATATTAAATATATTAAATATTTTAACTACAGTGTTTTTCTTTCATTTTCCCTGACTGAATCTATTAAATGTAACACATCAGTGAGGCAAAACTGACGTCTATTTGTGAAAATGTTCTGTGATGCGCTTGTTTGATAACTTGTGATTAAAACGCCACTCAGCGGTCAAAGGCTGCAAATGCACTTTATACCACCGCCGCGGTACGTAAAGGGGCCTTTTGGATGTCTACTCAGTGTATATGATCAACATTGTTTTGCTTGTTTTCTTGGTGACTTACATTGTAGGAAGTCGTTCCTGGTCCAGTCAGAGACTGTGGAAATCAACAGACAAGAACAGTGTCACATTCAGTCAGTAACCAAACACAATCATGAACACACAGTGCAGCATGATTAATTAAATTACATCTTCAAAAGGGGCAGTTATAGGATTGAATTGGTAGGGGTTCTTAGCCCTCGCTACTGTTGCTGATAACACTACCCTGTGTTGTTGCCGTGTATTGCACACAATCACATATGTGAAGAACCAACATCATCTCTGCATTACACGCTGCAGTTACAACATGAAATACAACTTTTTTTTCTGTTCCCTGTATTAATTCTGAAAGATATTTACTTGTTTTTAAAATGTATTAAATAATTTAATCGTATAACTGTATATTTTTTCTGTAATACAAAAATTGGTATAGAGATTTATGAAATTTCACTATTATTCCCCTTTGTAGTCCACTTATTTTTTAGATGGTTTCATTAAGGGGGGGGGGGGGGGGGGTGAAATGCTCGTTTTCACTCAATATCCTGTTAATCTTGAGTACCTATAGAGTAGTACTGCATAACTCCAAAAAGTCTTTAGTTTTATTATATTCATAAGAGAAAGATAGTCTGTACCGATTTTTCCCGGAAAAACACGACCGGCTGGAGGCGTGACGTGTGGGCGGAGCTAAAGAATCACGAGCGCCAGTAGGCTTTTGTGTTGAGCGCGTCTGGAAGCTGTGACACCGTGAGGACAAAACCAGCCAAAACAAACCATGGCTAACTGTCAGATTCAGCGTATATTTATGATCCAGAATCAGATCCTGAGGCTGAAACTGAACAAGAGCAGCAGCAACGACTCGCTCCGAGCGGGGCTCGAACCCGGGTCTCCGGCATGGGAGGGGACGCACTAACAAGGAGGCAGAGATATTTGAAGCAGTTTTACTCACCGCCTGCGGTTCCAACACACGATCATGACCCTTTTTCGTTGGGATTGCAAGAATAAAAAAAGAAGACTGAATCTGACTGTAAGCCATGGTTTGTTTTGGATGATGGTTTTTTCCTCACGGTAATGTCACAGCTTCCAAACGCTCTCGACGCAAAAGCCTACTGGCGCTCGTGATTCTTTAGCTCCGCCCACACGTCACGCCTCCAGAAGCTCGTGTTTTTCTGGGAAAAATCGGTACAGACTATCTTTCTCTTATGAATATAATAAAACTAAATACTTTTTGGAGTTATGAAGGATGCAGTACTACTCTATAGGTACTCAAGATTAACAGGAGATTGAGTGAAAACGAGCATTTCACCCCCCCCCCCCCCCCCCCCCAAGAAATAAACGATACGCAAATCCGTCGTCAAACTGGGCCTTGTTTGTAAAACAAGCATCTTCGAAATGCAGGGAACAAACACTTGCACAACTCCATCCACTGGTCCCTTAATGCTGTTTTTTTTTTGGTAATCTGTGCAGGGTTGTCTTGCCCTGGCAACCAAAAACACACTTCTTTTGTGACTTTTCGTGACGTGACTCTTCTGGCAGAAGTGCCCTTAGGACCCATATAAGGAAATTCCGCTCCATCTAACGTCACACAGAGCTCCTTCAAACATACAACTTAATTTTTGAAACTTTGTCCATGTTTAGCATGGGAATCCAACTCTTTAACAGTGTAAAAAACTCAGTATGCATGAAATAGCATTTCACCCCCCCTTTAAGCTGTCTCCTGTATTTCATAGATGCAAAACGGTCGATACGTTTGTCCTGTTCTGCAACCAAAGGATATCCCTTTCCACTGACATAAGAGCCAGATGAGGGTAGTCTGTTTTGAAGTACTGTTCCTCTGAGCCAGTGACGTAGTGCACTAAATAACCATTCACAGCTACAACTACGGCAGTGTAGTTATGGCTGCATTGATACGAGTTTTCAGGGATGGAAACATGTCCCCATCCAGTTGGTTATTAAGCGTAATAATATCACTGGGGCCACCTCCAGCCTACATTTTTCGTGTTTCTGGCTACAACTTCCTCTGACTTAAAATTAATTTTGTAATGCAATGTTAAGATTAACATCCAAATCAGATTCAAACAGAAAGTTCTGTGAGGTTGGACTACATTCCTTTGATCATCTCAACACTTACTTAAAAAAAAAAAAAAAACTTGTCTTCACACACTGACAAGTGTGACAGCTTGATTGACAGCTTTTTTAAAGCCCGAACAGTTTACAGCCCGACATTATTCAAATGTGCGCACGCACACAGCTCTTTTGCCTTTTGTCAACAATGAGTAATTTATTCATGTTTTAACATAATTTACTCATAACTAACGTAGACTAGACCACTTGGAAGTTGGAATAAAGAAATAAAATAAGTCCTGTGTCACATCGTAACATCTCAGCATTCTAGACATAGGCTACTTTAACCTATAAATAGACCAACGCACCAATAAAAACGAGTTATTTAAAAAAAAATTAAATTAAGATAAATTTTAAATTAAGATGGGTTTTGGCAATAACGAAATTAAGATAAAGGCTCCGCCAGATTTGCTTTATTTAATAAAAGAATAATGCCAACATTAGCGTAAATACTCTGTCAACATTATGCATTTAAGACTCAATGAATATTTAGTTATCATTTGAAAAACCTTTACTCACAGAGATTAGGCTAGGTCTACATGTTTTTGTGGAGGAAAATGAATGAATCCACTGTAGATGTCTTCAGCGCGCTCCTGCGCTCACTGATGGTGCGTCATTATTCACTCATTATTCTCATTATAAACATGGTCAAACCTTATCACACCTCCCTCAGAGTTTGCTTTAGTTGCTGGTGCAACCAAAACGTAATCACCAGAGGCAAGCCTCCGTTACACCTGCTCAGCATTCATTTTCGCATCTTTCTCGCGCTAATCGAAACACATCACATGACCGCTCGTTTACCTCGCAAACCGGAGCACAAGCCCGAGCCCGCGTAAGATGATAGAAATTAAGCCCGAACCCGACCGAACCCGGGCAAAGATCTTCAGCTCTAATGCGTTTATCACATGAATTAAATAAGACATGAAGTGTCTAAAATAAATGTTCACAGTTCAGCTGAATGATGAAGTTTACTTTGTGTACTTTGCACAATATTAATAAACTGTACACTGAAACAAAATAACCAGAACATTAATGAGTGATAGAGCTCATCGTTTATCAGTCAGTCATGTGCTCTCGGCCACTGATCTATGCTCGTGACGTATTATTTATAATTTTCATTGGCTGATAGAAATGTTAACAAATAAAAATAAAAAAATCGTTTTTTTTTTTTTTTGAAAATTATGATTTATCAACCAATCGAGATGGTTTAGGGGTGAGCTGGACCGCAGACAGAAGGCAAAAGGGCCAACAAGTGCTAAGCATCTCTCGGAGAACTCCTTCAAGACTGTTGGAAGACCATTTCAGGTGACTACCTCTTGAAGCTCATCAAGAGAATGCCAAGAGTGTGCAAAGCAGTAATCAAAGCAAAAGATGACCTAGCACAGACCTAGCAAAACCCTGACCTTCTCTCATTCTTATCACCTAAAGCTCTCATCACCACACTCACATAGTGGTGTCATCTTCATTATGCCTTTGTTAGTAAGTACTATCCCCACCGTGTACCTAATACAGCTAATGGGTGGTTAAAATAGTAGCTGTTCAAATAATGTATATGCTGCTGTGTGAACAGGGCAGTTTGGTAGTTACACCTGTTAAATACAGTCCCAAACATAATTCTAAACGCTGACCGTTTAAACATAGCGTTTTGTGTGTTTTGAGAAAAAAAAAATGATGATGACACTTACTTTGAGAGAGTGTAGGGCTGGCAGTATCACTGGCTTCACTCACTCCTACTTTACCCACTATCCTGTAGCGGATCAGGTACTGCTTTCCAGATATCAATCCAGTCAGAGTAAAGTCTTCATCAGCTGTGTCTATGAAGAGCCACTGTTCCTCAGCTCCAGAATCTGCTTTCATCTGCTTGTACTCTACTCTATACTTCACTGTTTCTCCAGTTGGGGACTTCTGCAGTTTCAGGGACACAGTTTGGTCCAGAACATTCTTCACTTCTGGTGGGGGCGGCTTGGACACGGGCTGGAACTGTGTATCTGTCAGAATCCCTTTTTCATACAGATAGATCGAGGAGCCTGGACTGGAGGAATCAGAGATTGCAGAAATAATGAAGCGCATTCTCCTTTCATCTTTATTGGCCTCTGAAAAACTTCTGAAGTGAGATAAGTTTTCTCTCATTTTTGAAGTGAAATCATGAGGGTTGAATGATTTTTGAAGAGGAGATGTCAGGGGAAACTTGTTTTCCCCATCTAATTCTTTAAAGGGGTCAGATTTTAGAAACTCATTCAGGGTTGAAAGATATGGGTCTTTGTATTTTAGAGATCTGAAGGTCAAGCACACCACAACATCAATATCAGGATCAAGGAGGCTGATGAGACTGTCTGAATCTTCTATTTGGATCCCCTTCAGTGTCTTAGTGTAAACACTCAAGAGGTCAAGTTGTAACTCGGTGTCATGTAACCACTGGTTAAGCTTGCTAACATTAAAAGGGGAGAGGTTGTGGATCTTAAGGACATCTGCCAGTGATGTTTCCTCCATCCCTCCTCCCCGAATAGCAGGCAAGATTCTGGCCAGTGCTTTCTGGAGTACCATCTTGTAATTGCTAAATGAACCCTGAAATGAGTTCAGCCTCTCTTTGATGTCACTGAAAAACAGTACCATTGTTCTTCTGGACAGGTCTTTGCATCTCCTCTCTACTTCTCCCAGCTGCTCTATTATATCTTCAGTGGTGGAAATGAGTTGTATGCTGATTTCTCTCACCAACTGAGCTGCTTTTGATTCCAGTAGAGACAGAGGATAGAGCCAGACTTTTATTGGCACTGCGTTCTGTGGATTCCCCCTCAGTAGAGAGGGGAGCTTCTTATACACCTCTAGGGCTTCTATGTATGTGGTGGGGTTCTGCTCAAGATGGACATCACCATGAAATGTGCAGGTGATCTTCTCAGCCTTCTTCTTATCCTCATCTGTCATTTCTACAGCTCCTTGTCCCTCAATTGAAAATGTAGGGATCTTCTTGACCATGACATTCAGTTCTCCCTCAATCTCCTGCCTGTTTTCATCTTCTACAAATGAGCGATCAAACACCATGAAGGCCTGAGCTCCATACAGCACAGCTGTGACTACATGAGTTGCAGTTTTCTGCTCAAATACCTGAGGGTAGATGAACTGGCCCAGCTGAGTCATAGTGAGCTGTTCGAATCTTGAAGTTTCACTGTAATGCATTGTTACTCTGGACTGTTGGTTTGAAGATTTAGTGTTCCGCAGGTACTTGGCAGATCCTCCCACCTCCACTAGCCCTCCCAAAAAGCTGGCCTTCAGGGAAGCACTTACATCCAGGAGACTAGACTTATCAGAGAGAGAGTCCGAGCTACTGAACTTTAAATCTGTCATGAGCTGTGGACGACTGTCCAAATCTTCACTCAGTAATTTCTTATCCCACAGAGTAACACCTGAATTGAGAAAAAAAAATGAACAGTTACGTATGAGGATACAATGTACAGCTAAAGTCAAAATGCATCCTGTATTTGTTAGGAAATGTTACATTTAATATGTGTACTTAATTTTATTGTGCCTCAAGTTGGCTGTACAAATACTTTTGGTAACACTTTATAGTCTTATAACTATTAATATGAGATGATGTGCTTGTAAATGTTTGCTAATGTACTCATTGAAAATTAAATAATAATGTGATCAAGTAATCTCTCTTTAATAAAACACACCAGATATAATTAATTAAGACTGCAAGACCTGAAATGAGTGTCAGACAAAGGTTAAATTCAAAATATGCAGTGCTGGAGCTCCATTTACAGAGATTACCCTGGAAACTGCTGTTCCATAAGTGCCACCTACTGACAGACAGTGGATTTACACTTTTATCCAGCCTGTCTGTTGTTGTTTTTTCAGACCAGTGCATTTTTTTATGTAAATCTTAACTGGTTTCTGGATCAGTTGAAATGCCTATAATGTATAATTTTGACTCATCATTTTTAATAAATGAATACAATTGAAAATAAATAAATAAATAAGGCTGTAATGTGAGATTTATTATTTTCTAAAACTTTTTTTGTCAAAAATTGAACATTTGAACGTTATGTTGTCACCCGACCATTATTTTTTGTTCATTTAAAATCTGTTGCGTTTTGACATAAAACTTGTTGAAATTATTTAAAATTCTGAACATTTCTAGCATATTTCAACAGTAAAGTCATATGTTGGCACATATAGCCTGGTGGGTAGCGTACCGACATATAACGCCGTTGTGCTTCGGTCGGTCTGAAATTTGAGTACTGACTCACGGTCCTTCCCCAATCCTGCCCCTCCCCTGATCTTGTCAAAGTTAAAATTATACATATTTCGTTTAATTTAGTTTCCTACCATATTGAAGAGAAATGAAGAGGCCCATTGATCTGCCAGTTGCAGGTCTATCATGCTGAGAACTCTGCTCATGTTTGCTAAAAGTTAATAACCAAATGTATCATTATAAATTTCAGAGTGTTGCTGCAAATTAAATATAATGCGGATAACATTACACAAAGATTTTTTCAACAGGTTAGATATTGATTATTTAGCACACAAACCCCTTTCTCTACCTGACTTTCAGTCTTGCATATCTGCCATGTTTGTAGTTTTTTAACGCTTTTCATGTGTGTTAGTAGTTTTAATTGAATCTTCAGCCACTGCGCAATTTGTTGTGGCCAATATCAGCTATTTAGGCTGATTTATACTTCTGCATTGATACTACACCTGACATGCACCTATCCGGAAAATGTAACAACATATCTATTCTACACAGATCGCATCGCTCTGATTGGTCTGCTAGAACTCTTCCATCCATATGTATTTGAGTATTGTGTGTGGTTTTAGCACTTTAATATACTTTCACATGCCAAGACCACACCACAACCAAATATGTAAATTAATAGTTTGTTGTTCAGAATGTTAGGGATGAGTTGAAAGAAGATGAAAGGGTAAAGGGGACAGGATGATGGTCAGGTTGGTTTGGGCTTCTTGAATTGATGGCCTGGAGAGACTCAAGAGGGGGATATCTTCTTGTTTGATATATTTAGACCAGACGATTAGGACCTCCTAAATTGGGAAGAGCTGAGGTAAGCTTGGGCTTGATGGAGAACTTGATGTAGTTGCGGATTTAGGCTTGGTATGGTCGAGATGACCAGCAGCCAAGGGTTCTGATAGTCTCAATGGATATTCCTCATCTCGTTGCTGATTTTATGGATTTTGTGGCCCATTTCTAATTTATGTAAGGAAAACTGGATTTTTAGAAAGTGCTGGACCTGCATGTCAAAGGTGGACACATTTAGAAATAGATTTGAAAGAATTCAGGAGTATGGCCAGAAGATGTAGATGGGAAATTATGTTCCTAATTGATCAGTTTGCTTCTTTGAAGAGTGAAGATGAGAGTATCTGAGGAGTGGATAGTAATCTCCGAAATATAGGAGTGGATAGGAGGATTGAATATAGAAGAGTCGAAGTGAGTTCTGAGCATCATAGGATGCTGAACAATGCTAATGAGAACATGAAGTCTAAAGCTTGATCAGTCTCGGAATTTGGTAGGATGATTGAGTGAGATTATGCAGAGGGTAAGTAGGTTAGTGGAGAATGAGGTGTCCGGCTTATAAGCTGATCAGAGCAGAAATTGCGGTCAGGCAGATATTAGGTGAGTCTGCACATGATTGCATAACAACAGCAGAACATGATTTCCCTTGTCAATAATTCTAACTATCACTGTATTGTCCAAGTAGATGGGTATTGATTTTCTGGACCATTCTTGCCCCCAAAGGATGGTGTTGTGATAATGGGGTATATTTCTGGTGGAGAAAGCACTTAAATGCTGACTAAGGCAACTGAACTCCAGAGGTTGTTCGAAAGAAAAAACATCGCTCACCGTAATAGCCATCGAAACCTGTTGAGGGTGCTGCATCAGTATAGTTGGAAGTCGAGATGAAAGATATAGCTGTTATAGAGATAGAAGATACTGTTCTGGAATGAGAGGAATTGTTCCCAGAGGTGGATTTCCTTTGGCATGCATCATCTAATATGACTATTGTGGAGAGATGCGATGGCTGCTGCTTTAGACAGAAGGTTGGACAAGAAGGATTTCCCTTGAGGAATAATCCGGATGGCACAATTGAGGGGGCCTAGAAACAGTGAGATTTGGTTGATTTTGTAGAGGGTGGAGATGCCCTGAAGTGGTCAAGGATGATGCCTAAAACTCAATGGAGGTATGAGGCCCTGAGGTTTTCTGCTGTAAATGTAATGCTGAGTTTGGTGAAAACCTTGATTAGTGTGGAATCCTTATTGCTAGATTCCACACTGCTAGAAATCTGGATGGATAGGATTTGAAGCAAACCAAATGTTTTTTTTTTTTTTTTGTAAAGTAGAACTTTCATACACGTTTGAAAAACCAGAAGTAAACATCAGTTCTGTATAGGATGATTATTTTTATTTTACCTTAAAATTAAATGGACTTAATTTGATTAAAATAATCATCTGCTGTAGCACACTGAAAAAAAGTTTCATTCATGCAATTAAACATTTTTAGGGTAGCAATTAACATCTATATTTTTTCAGCCAATAGTTATTTATTTTTCATTGGCTCTAGTAAAAAAATATAGATCATCATTACCCTATTTTTTTTTTTAATTGGACGAATGAAACACTTTGCATCTTTGTTTTATTCACACCAACATTATTTGATTTTAACATTTTGGAATAATTTATTTATATAGCATACTTTTATTTAGTCTCACTGATAAATACCTTTTTTTATTTAAAACCAAATTTAAAAACTAAAACAAATACTGAACGCTGATTAAGAAACATCTTATTGAATGTGTTGCTTGTGTTGTTTGATTGTAGAACTATGCAGTTATTGCCTTTAATTTCACATGGTTACAGTTAATCTTTTAATTTAAGGCCAGTTCTTTGTAGTTTCAACCCAATTCAAAAACAAAAGCTAAATGCTGATGTCTGTACCATCTATGTTTGTATTGAATGTAGGCTACTTACTGTGCAGTTACTGCCGTTAATTTCAGATGGTTACGTTTATTGTTTTCAATAGCCAAAAGCCAGTTTGGCCTATTAAATACCACATAAAGATCTTCATTCATACTTTCCTTGTTTCTTGATTGTTGCTTAAAGAAAAAAATAATCGGAAATCGGTATCGGCCAGTTTGCTTGTAAAAAAAAATCGGTATCGGAATCAGCCACGAAAAATCATGATTGTTGCATCCCTACCCCCAACTGCTTCCCGGGCACTGCAGGATAAATGACTGCCCACTGCTCCGTATGTGTGTGTGTATTCATGGTGTATGTGTGTTCACTGCTGTTTGGGTGAACACATGATGGGTTAAATGCAGAGTACGAATTCTGACATCACATCACTTTTAAATTTTGAGTGGGAGACATGTGTCAATAATAACATGTCCAGTGTCATGTATTGCATTGCGTAGACATTTGCATTATAAGATATATTGTTTTGATTCTTGGTTAAAGAAAGTTTTTTACAGTATTAATAGAGTTTCAGATTTCAAAATGAGTTCAGGTGTACATGCAAAAGAGTGATTCCAATCTTAATGTTTTCATATTTCTTACAGAAATAACTGTTGTACCAGTGACGAACAGCTCCTTATTCAAGTGTAACAATATCAATAAGCTGTTAAATATCATAATGTTTAATTAATATAGTTATTAATGAAAATCACTATAAAATGTTCCCCTAATTTTGTTTGTGGATTTAATTAGTAAAAAAAATGAAACAAAAAGCATTTTTTAAGTAGGTAAAGTACCTGGAATGAAGGAATCTTCACGGCAGTCATACAGCATACCAGGAAACAGAGGTCTCCCTAGGGCTGCGATTTCAATGGGTTTAAATTTCATGTCTAGTAAAACAACAAAAAAACAACAACATTTATTTCTTTTTTGAGTGATATACACTCCTGATGCATAAAGATCTGTAAAGCTGCAAAGACTAAACTCTCAAATCCAAAGGGATATTCTTTATAAAACGGCTTGTTCAAACACGCCCCCACATTTCTACGTCACTATGAGAAGATTTGCTTAATGGTGCCCAAATATATTCACGCAAAGAAAGAAGGCTTAACTTTTATTCTTTCTTTTGCCGCCACTGCCATGTTGTGTTTAATTGTGAAAGCGAAAATACTTAGTTTGGCCTCCCAAAAAAAGACACAACTAGAATTTAGTAATTAAGTTTTATTTCAACAGTGTTCCAGAACAGCTCAACCCAAATATTCAGATGTCTGCTGTGCATTCTATGGTTTCTTGAACCAGTAGCCTGCAGTGTGTCTGTGGCACAACGGCTGTTTCCATAAAGTTAGGCAGTTCAAAATTTGCAAGGATAGTCTGGTGCTTCTTACTACCAGCCTGTAAGTATATTTTTTTTATTAAAATAATTTCCACTAATGATTCAAACGCCAGTTTTAAGAAATAGATTAGGCTTGTTGTTTGTCATTTCTCAGATCACAAATGAAGACGTGGTTTTATGTTTATGCAGCACGATAAACAACACAATGCGTAAAAAGACAGTATAAATCATTATAATCAGTAATTATGACCCCAATGGATGCAACAAATGCCTCTTTTGTAAAAGGTTTTATTGGTTTTGTCGCACTTATTAGGGTGCTAGACGAACTGGAGTGGGTCAATGCTGTTAGGGACAGAGGAGCAGATGGTGTTATTGATAAGCCTTTCAAAAACTGATGTGAGTGCCACTGGTCGATAGTCATTTAGTCAAGATGGTTGTTTTTTGGTACAGGAATGAGGATAGATTTTTTAAAGCATATAGGGACAACTGACTGTGCAAGGGACTAGTTAAAAATGGATGTAAACAATCCAGCCAGTGATCGGTGCATGATCTCAATACAAGACCGGAAATTCCATCTGGGCCAGCTGCATTCCTAATGTTGACATGCTTCAGAGCTTGACGAACCTCATCCTCTGATACAGTAAATGCATACGCATCACGTGTTGAATACATCTACTTCGTTATATTCCATCAATGCTGTGATAGTTATATGGCTATAACTTTTTTGACAGCACTGACAGGGGAGCTCATCTGTCCTTCTCTCATCCAAAACCAGCGGCGATGAAAGCGAGGTCTGTCGATGAAATGTTGGTACAAGCAGTAGACTGTGTGGAATTGCATTCTGATGCCTCTGTCTCACAATATAATGGGAGAACTGTGCATGTACACTCACCTAAAGGATTATTAGGAACACCATACTAATACTGTGTTTGACCCCCTTTTGCCTTCAGAACTGCCTTAATTATACGTGGCATTGATTCAATAAGGTGCTGAAAGCATTCTTTAGAAATGTTGGCCTATATTGATAGGATAGCATCTTGCAGTTGATGGAGATTTGTGGGATGCACATCCAGGGCACGAAGCTCCCGTTCCATCACATCCCAAAGATGCTCTATTGGGTTGAGATCTGGTGACTGTGGGGGCTATTTTAGTACAGTGAACTCATTGTCATGTTCAAGAAACCAATTTGAAATGATTTGAGCTTTGTGACATGGTGCATTATCCTGCTGGAAGTAGCCATCGGAGGATGGGTACATGGTGGTCATAAAGGCATGGACATGGTCAGAAACAATGCTCAGGAAGGCCATGGCATTTAAACGATGACCAATTGGCACTAAGGGGCCTAAAGTGTGCCAAGAAAACATCCCCCACACCATTACACCACCAGCACCAGCCTGCACAGTGGTAACAAGGCATGATGGATCCATGTTCTCATTCTGTTTACCCCAAATTCTGACTCTACCATATGAATGTCTCAACAGAAATCATCAGAGACTCTTCAGACCAGGCAACATTTTTCCAGTCTTCAACTGTCCAGTTTTGGTGAGCTCGTGCAAATTGTATCCTCTTTTCTCTATTTGTAGTGGAGATGAGTGGTACCCGGTGGGGTCTTCTGCTGTTGTAGTCCATCCTCCTCAAGGTTGTGCGTGTTGTGGCTTCAATGTTGCTCTTCTATCAGCTTGAATCAGTCGGCCCATTCTCCTCTGACCTCTAGCATCAACAAGGCATTTTCGCTCACAGGACTGCTGCATACTGGATGTTTTTCCCTTTTCCTCCTTTAGGCGAGTGTATTTTTACACTTCATAATCAATTAGCACAATTAGCAGCAATATTTTGGCTACGTTCACCATTGCACAGACTCGCCTCATGTAAACAAAGGCGATATGAATGATGAAATTGATTAAAAATTACATCTTAAAAAATATTGCATAGAGACGTCAGCTTTGCCTCAACGATGTTTTATATTTGACTGCAGTTGGGGAAAATGAAAGAAAAACACTATAGATAATATATTTAATATTCACATTGAAAGTTTAGTGTTTATGAAGTGATGTGTGTTTCTTAGAACAAATTCAAGCAGGATAAATGTCAAACCTATTCTCTAAGGAAATACACTATATTTTAGATTTGACACATTTAAAAGGTGTGCAGTATTATTTATATTTTATTAATTATGTGTTATATTATTCTAAAGAAATTGTGGTTGACTTTGCATCAGAGCATTAAAAGTGGTAGCCTATTTTAGTGAGGTACATGAATTAATATGCAAAAAATTCTCACATATTATGCCTATATTTAAATTTATATTTTAAAATTCCCTTAATAAAACAACATGCATTTTTACACATACTACTTTGTTATTTGTTATGTAGCTAAGAGAAAATAGAACGAATTCAAGCAGGATAAATTTCAAGCCTGTGCCTGAACCTGTGATTATAAGAAATGTACATAACTTCATAAATACCAAACTTTCATCTGTGAATATTAAATATTAAATATATTAAATATTTTAACTAGTGTTTTTCTTTAATTTTCTGTGACTGAAGCCGTCAAATATAACGCATCAGCGAGGCAAAACTGACACTCAGTGCTCATTTATCCACCTTGATAATACCTAATACCCACCTTGCTATAGTTCCTGGGGAAAAAAGTTCCTGGTACAGTTGTTCTGGGCAAATTTGGTGGAAACCTGGCAAATATGGCTAACCCATAGAAGTCTATGTAGAGGAGTTTGTGGTTTACCGTCATTTTGCCCTATTGAATGATATAATGTTAATGGAATGCTTTTAGAGTGGATTGGATGAGAACATTGGCTGACTGATGCCAGTGGGTGAGTCCAGGTGGAGCTTAGTAAATAAATATTGTTCTGTATCTGTGTGGATCTTAACCAAAGAATTTTTCAACATCAACAAGTTTCAGTGGCCATGGAGCTTGGCCCACACCTGTGTTTTCAGCACTCTCAAGTCCAGAATCTCTTTACAAAATGGCCATCGTTCCAGAGTCCTGTCCCAAGATGGCCACAGAGCCTCTTCACGTCAACCAGGAAGCCCAAGGGCCTCAGGACTGGTAATCACAGAGAATGTTTCCATGCTCTATGTAATGGCAGTCGCCCTTCTATATGTTTGGGCCAAAAGCAGCAGTATCTGGTGGCTCCTCCCGAAGTGGCAGCTTGCGCTGCTGAACCTCCAGAGGGAGTGGTGTCTAACTTTGAACTCTCTGCCCATCCAACAATGGCAATGGAGTCTGTTTGTAAATTCTCAGCCTGTCCTGGCACAGCCAAGGAGGCCATCTTTCAGCTCTTTGCCTGTTTAGGCATGGCCAAAGCGGCAAAGTTAACTCTCTGACTGTCCTGTTACGGCCAAGGAGATGGTTTATGAACTCACTGTCTGTCCTGTTTCAGTCACAGAGAACATTGATAACTGCTCTGTGCTCTTTGTTCCAGTACAGCCTGTTCCCTGCTCCATCAGCTCCACTCTGGTGCTCATCTGCTCCACCATGGCGATTTTTGGTCCCATCTGCTCTGCTGTGGTGGTCATCTGCTATGCAGTGAGGGTCCTCGATCACAACTGCTCTGCTGTGGTGGTCATCTGCTATGCAGTGAGGGTCCTCGATCACAACTGCTCTGCTGTGGGGGTCTTTGATCCCATCTGCTCTGCGGTCATCTGCTTTGCCACTGGGATTTTCAGTCCTGTCTGCTCTGTCCTGGTGGTCCTTGGATCCACCCTGGCATCCTGCTCTGCCGGTGTCCTGATATTTTATCCTACCCGTCAGTTTTTCCTACCCAGGGTTACTGCGCATGTGCAAATGTATCTGCATTACTGTAGGTTTAGGGTTGTGGTAGGTGTTGACGTTAATAAACCATAACTTCACAGTAGTATTTTTTGTTGTCGAATTGTACTACCCAATGTTTTAGTGGGAGGTAGGAAAATCTGACAAGGTAGGACAAATCGACAGAACACCGGTTTGCCTCAGTCCTCAGTTCCCTCATGGACTTGGTCCTCCATCCCACCTCCTGTTCTGTTCCCCTCATGTTCCCTGCTGCTCTGCTCCATCGTTTGTTACCATGGACACTAAATCTCCCAAACCCATTCTCTTGTTAGTTTCCATAATTACTCATTAGTTAATTGAGTAAATTGAGAATTAGTTTAACTACTTTAAGTTTGTTTGTATAAGGATGTATACCTTGTTTGCCTTTATCCCTGATTCTACTCTGTGTTTTCTCCAGTGTCCTCTATCTTTTGCCATTAAAACCTGCTGCATTTGGATCCTCTGCCTTTCGTGCCTCCTATGTTACACAAGTTAGAGCTAGTTTATTGTGGATGGTTTCCCGTTAAGGGTTTCTGTCAGTCCTGCCACTGCTTGTTTGGATTGTTTTTCCTATAATGTAATATTTGTATTTGTTACATGTATAAGTTACATATTCAAAATATACGTGCATACCATGTTTCCCATAAATTACATTTATAAACCATATATTTATCAAACACATATTTTACATTTCATTTTTTCAAGTGTACAATTAATACTATGACATACAGTCAAACCAAAATGTATTCAGAAAACTTCAACATTTATTACATTATCGCAGTTTATTTCCTATTGTTTAGAAAATTGTAATAACAGATGACAAGAAATCAGATAAACAAAAAAAATTTACCTTGATAATGTCAGATAACAGGTAAAATAAACAAAAAAAAATTACCTTGATAATGTCAGATAACAGGTAAAATAAACAAAAAAAATTAACCTTGATAATGTCAGATAACACGTAAAGGGTTAGTTCATGATGCATAAGGTCATCACGTGACACAGAACAGCAATAGGTCCATCAGATATTCTTCAAAATGGCACCAGGGTGATGCAGAGACAAATTGTTGAATAAAGTCCTTTTTTTAGCGCACAAAAAGTATTCTTGTAGCTTTGTATGAATGCGGATGAACCACTGATGTGACGTGGATTAATTTAGAGATCTCCTTGCTATGTTTCTAAACTTGGGAACATTTCAGTTGCATTGCTGTCTATGCAGGATCTGACAGCTCTCAGATTCCATCAAAAATATCTTCATTTATCTTAATTTAAGAGTAATTAATAACATAATTTTTTTTTTGTGTGAACTAACCATAAACATGGTCATGTCAAAGTACCTGGATACTTTTTGGTCCCAATCTTTTATCAATTTTACTAGTAGTCAACTGTATGAAGAATTTTGTGGTATAATTTATAATATTAATTCATTATTAATTTTAGTTTCTATAATAAATACAAAGAAAACAGATAGAAAAAATAGAGCAATCTAGCGTTATAGTTCTTTTGCTTTTGTTCATTGTTTAATAAATGAAAAGAAACCGATAGAATACAAAAGATTAGAAAGCTAGTTACATATATATTTTAATATGCGCCTATAGAGATGAGATCCTGAGACTGTCAGAGTGGTGTTCAGCTAATAACCTGACACTTAACACCACCAAAACAAAGAAAATCATCCTTGACTTTAGAAGGCACAGGGCAGACCCCGCTCCATAGTCAAACATGGAAAGAATGAGCAGAAATGATCCATCAATATGTTCTTACTGCTTCTGATAATTGTGGGGGAAGAAAAATTATTTGCTGTGATTGTCAATATCTGGTGACTTTGAAACTACTGCAGAAAGATGTTCATATTCAGAACCACAGTTAAACCGCAAACACTTCAGGAAAACAAATTAAACCAGTTTGACTGTGCTGAAGCTCAGTTTACAGCTGGAGGGGTTTCCAGAAAGCAGCTTTATGTCTCTGAATCATGTTTCATCAGGTTTCAGGATTACTTTCCTTCAGATAAATGTCTCTAAACTTCAGTTGATTTCAGCACAAGCATGAAAGCACAGGTTATGTGAGAATTTATTATTTTATAAAACATTATTATTGTATAAGCTATTCAGCTCTACTTTTCCAGGATTTAAATTCAAGTGAACATACTATATGCATTTATGAACAATTTTCAGGAGTTTTATATATTTGGGAATTCCTTGTATTTCAACTCTGCTGTTTAATACTTAATGTACAGCGAACTAGAGTAAACGTGTTAATAAGGTAGAAATGCTTTTTATTTTATTGAATGAGTCTGTTATAGAGTTACCATTATATTTCATCTAAACTGTCTGCTAATGCTGAGTGATAGTTTCTCCTGCAAAGAGTTAAGAGCGTCTGACAAATACTGTTTGAAAATCACATAAACACTGATGACAAACTGAGAAACAGTGATTTTACACCATGTGACAACAGTATCAGAATCTGCAGCTTTCTGTGATTCACTGACAAAGACACAATTGATAATCTGTTTTAAAGTTTAAATAAAACCATCAAAACAACTTCAGGACGGCATTAAATAAGCACAACGTGACCAATGACACATCATAAGATGACACTCATACATGAAAACAACTAGAGAAAGATGAAATGCTCACCTAAGTGTTTGTACTTCTGTCTTTGTCTTCGTCTGAAGTGTTGTGTTGAACAGCAGCTCTACACTTCTACCAGGAAGAGACATGAGAATGAAAAGAATGACAGTGGCTGTGTCCGATATGGCATACGTACCGCCACCGCGGCGTCTGTAAAGTGCATTTGCAGCTTTTGACCACTGAGTGGCGCCCTAACCACAAGTTATCAAACAAGCGCATAAAAGCACATTTTCGCTAATAGGCGTCAGTTTTGCCTCACTGAAGTGTTACATTTGACTGCTTCAGTCACGGAAAATGAAAGAAAAACACTATATTTAATATATTTAATAGCCACAGACGAAAGTTTGGTACTTATGAAGTTATGTGCATTTCTTAGAACAAATTCAAGCAGGATAAATGTCAAGCCTGTGCCTGAACCTGTGATTATATTTTCTAAGCTACATGGTATTAAACCATATTTTAGATTTGAAACATTTAAAAGGTGTGCCGTATTATTTATATTATATTAATTATGTGTTGTTTTATTCAAAATAAATTTTTTGTTTTACTTCTCATCGGAGCATTAAAAGTGGTAGCCTATTTTCCCAGCCAGCAATGACACGTGGGGCCCAGATGGGTTAACTACGGGTTCCATGGTTACTGTGTGGGCATGGGCTTTGGCGTATGTGAAATCAGCAGGTCCCATGTAGGTTTTGTAGTACAAGTCCCACATAGGAAGCCCATATGAGCTGATTGCATGGGCCCCATAAGGGACAGACATGGGCCAAGTGGGCATGGGTTTGATCTGGGAACACATATATGGGTCTTGAATGGCATTGTAGGGGAATTTACAGTTAAAACCCAAGGACCAGATATTTGGCAATGAAGACCAGGAGTCAGCTTCAATACTCTCGATGGAGTTCGCAGGCCGCCCCCGTCCAACTCAAAATCAACCACAGTTATACCCTGACAGAGGATACTCACTGCATCAATACATAAGTCAACAAAATTCTGATTGGTTCCAAAACCTAGATAAACTCTCCAAAGACGTATATCTGATATGCTGGACACTGGCAGTTGATCGTTTGTCCTGGGACTGTCTGAGCTTCTCCCTGTACAGACAGATACTAACACACATACACAGAGAACTTATCTAAAATTCAAGGCTTTCTAGCACTGGCGAGTGTCTTATCATTACGGTTGGATACACACACATAATATGTGGACATTAATCTTGAGGAAAAGAAATACAGCACACATAAGGTTACACATTTCACTCTTGCTATAACTTGATTAATAGTCAAACAAAAAATCATGTAATAATATAATATAATATCAGTATGAAGGATATGGCAACTCGGCATCCACTCCTTCAGTCCAAAAATAGCAAAAACTATGACTTTATTCAGCATTGTCTTCTCTTCCGTGTCTGTTGTAAGACAGTTCAAAACAAAGCAGTTTGTCATATCCGGTTCACAAACAAAACGTTCGATGTAACCAGATCTTTTTGAACCGGTTGCATCGGTTTTCAGATCAACAGTAGTTATTTCGGACAGATCGATTCAATAAACCAGTTGAAGAAAACAGACGCGTCTGAAAGAAACGATTCTTGACTCGTGAACATTGTTCTGAGTTTGTCTCCCTTGGTTCATGGAATTAAAATCAAGCTAGGGAGCAATTAAATTAATTAAAATTAAATATTTAAAAATGAAATTATTGTGCTGTGCATAAAAGCACCGAAATAACAAAAAAAATTACAACTATGCTCAGTCACGTTGTGTTCTCCATGTGTTCTCCTTGTGTGTTTCCGATGACGTAAGGTGAATGCAAACACACCTGTGCTTGATACAACTATTGAGTGTGAAAGCAGACCAACGTTGGGGGCGGCAACGGGAACAATCGCGCTCAGACCGCAGCAAATGAGCCCAGTGTAAAAGCCCTCTTAAACTTTTAACTTTTACATGCTTCCGTTAGGAAATATTATTAAGAATGTTGTCGTGCACATTTAATCTCGCCAAACATTTCTAATGTGCGATCATATTAAGACGTTTGTCCGTGAGATCTGCGTGAACTCTCATGCACGCCGCGGAGGCTGTCTGTCAGTCACACACACGCACACACACACACACACACACCACAACGAGAGCACGCACATGCATTAACTGTACGTAAACTCCTGCTTAATAATAAAGAGTGACGATGGCGAAGAGATTTGCTTAATGTTATCGTGCACATTTTATCTCACCAAACATTTCTAATTTGCATTATCATTAAGACGTTTGTCTGTGAGATCTGCAAGAACTCGCATGCGCGCCGCGGAGGCTGTGTCCGGTGACACACTGGATGCGTGGCGCAAGCGTCTCAGCCGCGTGGCGTGTCGGTTTTTAATTAGGCTCCCATGTTAACAGGTTAGAGCATACAGACCGCCTGCAACGCGTGTTGGAAGCGTTTCCAGGCAAAATATAATAGGAAAATGTGTTTATATGTCATTTTGTACACAGATACATATGAATTCATGATATTTTGATATTTGAAAATCTATAGGTTGACCTAAATTCAGATATAAATTTAATTTAAAAAATAAATAAATGATTATCAATTTTCAAATATTGCACCTGTCAAACAATCTATTTCACCGTCAATACTTTTCACGGTGTCCTTTATCAGTAGGCGTAGGTGTGTAAAAAAAAAAGTATTCCAACACGCGTGCGTGTCGCGGTAAAAATAGGCGTCGGTTCTATTTCTAGCGTTTTCCGTGCGCACATCTCACGCAGGCGGTCTGTAAGCTCTAACCTGTTAAAATGGGAGCTGAATTAAAAACCGACACGCCACGCGGCTGAGACGCTTGCGCCACGCATCCAGTGTGTCACCGGCCTAACAGTATGAAAACTCCCACTTAATACAATGAGTGACGATGGCAGAGACAGCAAAACGTTCCAAAGTGTGGTTATACTTCACTAGAGTTAATGCTGACAACCCTCGTTGTCATAAGTGCAAAACAATATTTGTGGTCACAGAGGCCATTGAACATTAAGCTGTACTATGCTAAAAAAATTATAATCAGTTTATTCAGTTTTATTTTCATGGTTAACTGCCTTAAAAAATCTGGGTAGCAAACCGGTCTACATATGATCACCTTGGTCAAGACAATAAACTACGTAAAATTGCACCTTTGTCAGATATCAGTCAGCATTTTAACTGCTATGTGTGTGTTCGTGTATTTTGTAGTTTTTCCATATGTATCATTACATTATTCAAGTAATCTCCAAGCCAGTACCTGCATTTAAAGTTGTAATCCGACAAAGGACACAGCAAACCAGTGTAATTTACCTGGCCTCGGTCTTGGCTAAGCCTGAGGTACATCACCTTCTCCATTTTGACGTAAAACAAAAACGAGTAGTTCTGGCTCCTCCTATCCTGACAGTCCTCTCTTCAGCTCTCCTCTGGCACCGTTGCTATGCGGCAGAGCGCTGATCGGAAACACCAGGTGGAGGAATTAGGAAATCCAGCGAAGGCGGAGCATCTCACGCATTTCGGAGGGCCCTTCGTGCACTTCGGAGACCAGGGGCCCGTTCTTCGTACGTCGCTTATTACATCCGAGATTAAATGACACATCCAAGATGATATCATCGTGCTAATCCTGATCCGGCTAATTGGGTTCTTCGAACACACCTGTTGTGTATGATTAGTACCGCTGGATTGAGTTATCTGAGATAATTGCGCGTTCATGTGTTGTCTTAAAAGGGGACATGTATCAATACTCGAAACCATGATCAGCAGTGCAGCGATTGGCTGGTGGCAAGACGGCAATGTAATGACGTCATATAATTTAAAACGACACCTGACGAAAAACTTGACAAATTTCTGGACTTTTATAAGGAAACAGCCAAGCAAACAAAACTACATAAATGTTATAATAGATACATGAAACAGATAATAGATACATGTTTTTATTTTATTATAATTTTTTCATGATTCACAATTATTTAGATTCGCAAATTATAATAGTTGTGCAGTCTTTACATTTTTATTTCAATGTAGAAATTATGTATTCATTTCATTTTATATTTGGACAGATTTGTTACGTGACAGCATTAAAGGGGGGGTGAAATGCTCGTTTACACTCAATATCCTGTTAATCTTGAGTACCTATAGAGTAGTACTGCATCCTTCATAACTCCAAAAAGTCTTTAGTTTTATTATATTCATAAGAGAAAGATAGTATGTACCGATTTTTCCCGGAAAAACACGAACCGCTGGAGGCGTGACGTGTGGGCGGAGCTAAAGAATCACGAGCGCCAGTAGGCTTTTGTGTTGAGAGCGTTTGGAAGCTGTGACATTACCTTGAGGGAAAAAAACATCATCCAAAACAAACCATGGCTTACAGTCAGATTCAGCCGTTTATTTATGATCCAGAATCAGATCCAGAGGCTGAAACTGAACGAGAGCAGCAGCAGCAACGACTCGCTCCGAGCGGGGCTCGAACACGGGTCTCCGGCATGGGAGGCGGAAGCACTAACAAGGAGGCAGAGATATTTGAAGCAGTTTTACTCACCGCCTGCGGTTCCAACACACAATCGTGACCCTTTTACGTTGGGATTGCATCATCCTTAAGAAATAAACGATGTGCAAACCCGGCGTCAAACTGGGCCTTGTTTGTAAAACAAGCATCTTCGAAATGCAGGGAACAAACACAAACACTTGCACAACTCTGTTGATGCTCTGTAAAAATAAACTCAATCCACTGGTCCCTTAATGCTGTTTTTTCTTTGGTAATCTGTGCAGGGTTGTCTTGCCCTGGCAACCAAAAACACACTCCTTTTGTGACATTTGGCGACGCTCTTGCTCTGATCAGTGAAGTCTGTTGTGCTCTCAGTGCTGTGCTATACGGGAGCGCGCGCTCTTCCGGCAGAAGTGCGTCAGGACACATATAAGGAAATTCCGCTCCATCTAACGTCACACAGAGCCATACTCGAAAAAAACTTTCCGAAACTTGTGACAAACATGAAGGAGTATTTTGGGAACAGAAATACTCCTTTAAACGTACAACTTAATTTTTTAAACTTTGTCCATGTTTAGCATGGGAATCCAACTCTTTAACAGTGTAAAAAACTCAGTATGAATGAAATAGCATTTCACCCCCCCTTTAATGAAAGTTTCTTAAGGGTCAATATCATGTTATCTGCATCTCCTGCGCTCCATCAAGCCACTCTTATAATAACACTCATCACTCAAAATAATGCACGACTCTATTATCTGTATAGCATGTGTGTAAGACTCGAATACAATTATGAAGTAATACTTTTATGACAAATAAATATTTCAGTGAGTAAAACTGGCTGTGTCTATAGTAGGCTGTTATGGATTATACAGCATTTTTATATTATTTAAAAAAAATTTTTAAATGAATATTATTTTAAATTATTGTCCCTGGATCAGTACGATACTATTGTAATAAAGTAGCTGTGGTAGCAGACATATTTTGAGTATCAGTTCTGGTTGAAAAGAAGCGATCTAATCCTGTTTACATGAAATAAGCTGCTCCCGACCAGGTTTAAGCTGACGGACCTGTTGCTATGACAGCAGCTCCGGGATGAGCTTTGAAGAACCAAATGATCCAAGATCACGCCAAATCATCAACAATCAAATCCAGCTAAAACCCAGAGATCATGGTTTACCAACCGTGACAATTACGTCTTCTAATGGTTTATGTTTGAGGTAGCCTTGTAGATGTTGCATTAAAATTGTGACATAAATAGTTTTATAGTTTTTAAAAGTTAGTATAATATTGAGGTACATTGAATAAAATATTAATGAATTACAAAATGTTTGTATAGTGATTCGAATAATCACTTTTCATTCCTTATTTTGTTTTATTTATTTTTTAATTATCAAATACTGAGTAACAAAAATGCTTTCTATGTGTTCCCTTTCTAACAAGATTTTAATGATTGACTGTACACTGTTAAAACATTTCAAGTTGGTTAAACTTAGAAACTAAAGTTCACCTGCTGCCTTAAAAATGTGAGTAAACTCAACTTACAGATACTCTTTGTTTCAACTCAAGAAGTTAAGTTTTACAATTTATTAAACTAATGGTCATTTGTTGTTTAAACTTGATGCTCTGAGTTAAAACAACTTACTATGTTACATTTTCGGTTCAAGAAAACTCAAATCATAATAAATAGACTTGTAACTGGTCTGCTCAAAAATGTAAAAAAATTTTTTGAAATATTCAAAAATTCAAGTAATGTTGTACAAGCTTTAACATTGGTTTGAGAATACAAATTCTTGTAAGAAAACAGGTTTTAAAAAGCCATTTAAGAACACAAGTGCTACATCCATTTCATCAAAACATCAAAGTTTCTCTAATAATATACAGAAGTAGAAGAAAGGTAGATGTAAAATATAACTGAGGGGGAAAGAAAAAGGCATGAATTGTGGAACAATGAGGAGTGGCAGGCCATGTGTAATGATACAAAATAATGGCTCATCAATCACTTTAAAGATTGTAAGTGTTCTCTATATAAACAAGTACATGTAGCTTTCTGACCTTTGAATGATTTGCACAATACATGGTCATTGACTGTGTTGAACAATACTCATGTTGTAAACGCTCACTAAAAGCAATAAGAACACATGTGAAATTGGTCTATTTCCAATAAATGCTCAAAGTATTATTTTTTTTTTTATATATATATATAAAAGTTTTTCCTTATAGTAAACAATTGACCAACATTCAGCATTGGAGATTCCAGATAAAGCAAAAAACAAACAAAACAAAAAAAAACTTTAATATTTTGTTAGATTTGTACATGATATTATTGATGACATGATCTGATATATAGTATAGTACTTAGATTGACTGACAGTCAAAAAAGCATTTTAGCATAAATTATTGCGGATTCTGGGATAAAATAATAATAATAAATATATTGTAATGGCTGATTTACTTTTTCCCTACACATATTGCTCTACAATGAATTCAGTATCATCAGTACATTCACAAGATTTAAATATATTTACTGACATCACACATCTTGATTATCTCAGAAGTCTCCTCTGAAAGGAAGCGTAGAAGGCCAAGGCAGCTTTTCTTCTGTTCCAATATGTGTCCTACATACAATTATAAACAATACTGAGTGACTCCAATATATATATATATATATATATATATATATACAGATGAAAAATAATCACATATCAATAAATCACATGCCATCTTATAACTTAAATGATTAAAGAGGTCATATATAGAGGTCATGACAAGTAATAAAATCAAGAATAAAGGATGTTTTAAAAATAAGCAAGTTCACAATTACCTTATTGTAAAATGAATGTCCTTCACACAGCTTCTTGAAAACTTTTTAGGGTGACACTTTATATCTTTAGAGTGACAATAACTTTGAAGAGGAATCAACAGCTGTAACGGTGTGGAAAAGCAGTAGCATATCAGTAGAAGCAATATAGACTAAGCAAATGAAATTGAACAAAAATAATTGCATGGTCTGCATTAAATATGTTGTGTGACTGCATTAGTCCTGCAAAAAATATACAAGTTAAACAGCAAACGATTTTAATATCAGTAAGGATGTGTTAACTGTACCTCAATGTAACATGAATGTCCTTAAAATCAGCTTCTTGAAAACTCTGCAGGGTGACAACCTTAACCTTATATCTTAGGCTGACAATAACTTTGAAGAGGAAGAGCTGTAAAAAGCAGGTGTGAAAAAGCAGTAGCATATCAGTAGATGCGATACGAAATAAGCATATGACATTATGTTATACAAAAATCAGTAGACAAACAGCTGTCAGTAACATTTAAAAGTAACTAAAATATATAAACTGAAAACCGAAGTGAAATATTAAGCTATTTTAGCATTTGAGGCTCTAGTAAAATTAGCGAGGGAAAAACCCCGTGTCCTTATATTGCCCCAGTCAAGTGCGTCTTCATCTGTGTAACGTTACACTCGTTCAAGCCTGCGCTGCCTGGATTTGAACATTTGTCTATTTTTTAATTACAGTACAAATGCGTGGCATGGCCAAAAAGCAGAGAAAGATGATTTTTGGAAGCTTAATGTATGGCGACACCTTAACGTAACGTACATCCACAAAACAGACGTGCACTCGTGCAGCAAAGTCCAGGCGACGGCAGGCTTGACCGGGTTTTCACAGACGGTGGCTCAACTGACCAACGGTCTTACACCCGCGGAGCACGGTCAGTGCAATAAATAATAATACCTGCAGACTTCAGCTCGAAGACCAACTAAAATATAAGCACTGTGAACCAAAGTGATATAACTATTTTAGCGTTTGAGGCTCTGGAACACAGTGAATTAACGAGGGAAAAACTTGTGGTGTCATATTAATTTATCATTACAAATAAAAAAACAAAAACTCACTTTCCTCGCATTCTTTGTGTTTCTCGACACAAATTCGTGTAAGGTCTCCAGGCAGCTGCATTAACTCAAAATGGCGATGACTTCTCTCTGTATTTCGCTTTTCGCGCTCTCCGTGTATCGCCCCTCCCCAACATATAACTTACAGACACGAGTTAAATGAACTTTTACAAGCCAGACAAAACTCAGAAGTAGTCAAGACAACACATTACTTCACGTTTAAATTTTCAATAATATATAACTTAAGTTCAGTATCCAAAACTTAAAATGACAATTTAAGTTAAAGAGGAAAAGTAAGTTCATATAACTTATTTGGGCTATGATGTTTTACAGTGTAATCATAATGTAAAACCTGATACTTATCTAACCAAAAATATCTAAACCTTGACAAAAAGTAATGTCTAGATACAGATCTAAATGCAAAACCTAAAAAAAATGAGGAGATGAGGTCTAAAACACTATGGGAATCCAAAAGCCTCTGTATATATCTATATAAAGTGCTAATACAAGATGTTACAACAACATTACACAAGTTTTTACTTTTTAATGCCTCCAGATTTCCCAATTCTCACATAATTTTTATTTTAAATGCTTTTACTCTATTTTAATGTGAAATATTTCATTTATTGAATAGTAAATTAATAAAGATATAAAAAATATACATTAATTCTAATGGAGAAAATAGTTTTCCTGAAGAAAAAAAAAAGGTACATTTCAAGGCTTTGGTCACTTTTGACTGTGAAGAAGGTAAGTGTGACTCCTAAACGAAGAGGGCCAGAGGGTTAAAACACATTAGTAGTTACTGCAAATTTATTTATTCACTATTGTGAAGACCCTTGGCATTAATTATACTGTTTTATTAATCTCTCTCTCCCTTCATTTTAATGAAAAATGAAATTATGACCTAAATGAAATATTAAAGGTTTGTGGATATTGGCCCATGTGTTAGAGAATAATGCCATCTGCAGCTTTGAGAAAAAACTTTATGAGATATAGCTGAAGAAATAAAGTGCAATGACCACATATATCCAGCAGAGGTCCACAGGGACGCATTCATTTCAGATCAGTTTCAAGTCAATTTTTCTTCATGTTTCAACTTCACATAACTTTGATATATATTTTGTGAACATGTATTTAATCATTTTAAAAATATAAAAAAATCAATATTTTTGTCAAAGGTTAGAGTTTGCTGTTGTCTGATATCTTTTGAATTGTCTGCTTTTATAAATTATGTAACATACATTTGCAGAAATGTCTCTCTCTCTCTCTCTCTCTCTCTCTGTGTGTGTGTGTGTGTGTGTGTGTGTCATGTCTACCCCTTCACATTGATGTGCATTTATGTTTACTGCTTGAATTTGCATTGGACAGAAAAAATACTCATCGGGTTCAGCACAGAAAAAAACAGGTGAAGAAGACTTTGTTTGGATAAAGAATTCTGTAAAATTACCCAGACTTAAAAACACTGTAGTGTCCCTCATTGCAAAAAATAATAAGCAGCGTCAACCATATTTGAGTTTTCAAATGGTTTTCCTAGCGATAAATGTCTGAGGAAGAAGTGGATACATGCTATTAGACGAGTAGAAGGACAAAAGTTTACAATCCTTAGAGGCAGCTCATTTGTCTGCAGCTGGCACTTTATCAGTGATGATTACACTGCCGATACTGGTCATAAACGCCTCAGAAAAGGGACGGTTAACTCTTTGATTAAAAACATTCTTCAAAATATTTTCCGTTGTGTTCAGTAGAAGAAAGACATTCATACAGGTTTAATACAACTTGAGACTGAGTATATGATGACAGATTTTGCATTTTAAAGTGAACTATACCATAAAGAGTGACTTATAAAATGTATTATATCTTAATGTTCCACCTCTTGTATTATATTTTTTCACATCGTATAGTTTGATAGACGATTAGTATCAGCTGTGCATTGTTGAAATAAAGTAACAATTGTAGTTTCATAAACATTTATTGAAAATCATATCTCAGTGTTAAAACATACATTTATACAAATATAAAATCATCAGAACAATTACATCATAATAGCCTTTGAGACTGCTGAACCCCTTTTCAAACATGTGTTTCTGAACTTTGGGATCCCATAAGACATTGTGTCTGACCGTGGACCACAGTTCATTTCCCGGGTATGGCGAGCTTTCTTCTCATTACTCAATGTCACTGTCAGTCACTTCTTTCTTATCATCCCCAGACAAATGCACAAACTGAGCCCAAAATTCAGGATATCAGTCGCTTCTTATGAACTTTCTGCCATCAAAACCAAAACCTGTGGAACCATTACCTCATCTGGGCTGAATACGCCCAAAACTCACCCCGTCACTCATCCACTAACCGTACCCCATTTCAATGTGTCCTAGGTTATCGGCCTCCGCTGTTTCCCTGGTCAGGTGAGCCTTCGGAAGTCCTTGCTGTCAATACCTTGTTCGAAAATAGTGAGAGGGTTTGGGACCAGGCCCATCAGCATCTCCAACAAGCCGTGAATCGTCAACAACTCTTTGCTGATACGCATCGAAGGCCGAACCCCATGTACCAACCTGGTCAACTGGTATGGCTATCTACCAGAGATATCTGTCTAAAACAACCCTGCAAAAAGCTCAGCCCTAAGTACATTGAACCTTTCCTCGTGGAACGACAAATGAACCCTGTCACATATCGTCCACGCCTCCCTGCACAATATTGGATACACCCCACGTTTCACGTTTCCCTGCTAAAACCCCTTCACGCTCCCGTCTCTGTTCCCCCCACAGACGCAGTCCCTGAAGCCACCCATTGACGCCGAACCCATCTATACAGTACGAGAGATACTGGACTCCCGACGTTGTGGTGGGCGACTGGAGTATCTTGTAGACTGGGAGGACTATGGACCAGAGGAAAGATGTTGGGTACCTTGCCAAGATATCCTCGACCCCAACCTGCTCACAGACTTTCATACTCAGAATCCCGAAAAACCCACTCCACGACCCAGAGGTAGACCCCCGTCGGAGAGTTAGGAAGCTGGAGGGAGGAGTAGTGTCAGGGATCTGGTAAGCCCGGTCCCCACCAATCACCAACGCTCACAGTCACCTGATTACTAACCAGCCACACCTGCCACGCATCACAGAACCAATCAAGGGCACTATAAAAGCACTCACCCGCACCTCAGTTCCCCGTCAAGCCTCCAACAGGAACGACCTCCTCAAAGTTGTCTCCAAGCTCCTGCAAGCCAGACGTAACGTACTCCCCTTAGTGTTACGCTAACCTGTGTTCTTGTTCTGCTGTTCCCAGGACCGTGGATCACCGTGCAACATCAAGTGATTCGACGGTCGCTGTAGTCTCCTGTGATTACCCCGAGCTGGTTCTGTCTCTGGCTTATAAGAAGGAAGAGAACTTTAATGAGCAATCCTTGACTGTGGCTTTGACATCTGTGTTCCTGTCAAACTCACCTGTGTGATTCCCCGCTCCATGTGAATTACATTCAAGCCTGCACTAGAAGATCGACGCTTCACCGTGCACTGAGGAACTGAAAACACTGAGCACATGAAACCTTATTCTAATAAACACAGTTCTGAATTCACTTTTACACCTGTCCCGAGTCATACCTGACAGATATAGATTTTATCTCTATCACACAAAATGTAATTACTAAAAGTCTCTCTCAGTAATTCAAATAAATTCTATAATTAATGTAAAAAAAGTGTAAACCTCCATGTTTGTACATTAAAAAAGTTTTATATGCTGCTTGATTATTGTGGTTTGTAAAATATACATTTTCATACATTTGCACCTCAAGTTTCTTAATTTGTGATCTGTAGAATAGGATTTGTGCACCTGCAATGAAGAATTTGAGAAGGTCTAACTGTTGTGTTGTGTTTGTGGGAGAGAAAGAAAGTCTACAGGTTTGCAACTCTTAAAACATTTCTCTCTGACTTCAAACTTACTGATACACGTGTGGCTTTTCTCCACAACTACAAACACACTGTCACAGGTGTTCAGTCGTTTTGACTCAAAAATACCTTCAGAAAATCCCCCCCTTCACACACACACACACACACACACACAGACTGATTTACACAAAACCTGACGGTCATAAATACACTGAAACTAAATGAGATAATAAACTAAATAACACGTGAACAGAACGAGTAACTAAACAGACTGAGGTCAAACGACAACTAAAACACAATTAATAAAAAAATTTACACAAGTGTTACAATAACGTCAATATTTGCAAAGCCTTTTTTCCATTTTCTCTCTGCATTGATCTTCAACAATGCTTGGTGTGGTAAACAAGGTTCAAGTGAATATATTATATCACAATAACTCCTTCCCTTCCCTCAGGTATTCCTCAAAAACACAATGACCATTAATAAACATGTGAAAACACAATCATTAGCACAGTTTGTCTGTTTGTGTGTAAAGACGTCAGGGGCTTGTTCATCTGGTGTTGAAACCCTTCGATGTTTGATTCGCTTCAGGTCGTTTCATCAGAAGTTCAGACAGATGAACAGTTTTTAGCAGCGACTGCATCTGATGCTCTTCCTTCAGTCCATTATTCACTCACTTTAATGAGGCTGGACTTTAAAGGAACTGTCGGTCATTTTGGGGTAAAATCTGGGCCTCGCTGTGTAAGCAATTTCTGCGTTCACTAGCATAAAACAATCATAAAAATGTTTTAAATAAATAAGATGTAATTGTTTCATATAGTGATAATGACTTATATTTGGTGATGTACCGATCATACTGATGCTAGAAAGTGTTTATAAAGAAGAATATTTGTTAGACCATATCCTGATTTCTACAGTCAGACTATTGTTCATATTCTCAGTCAAACATTAGAAGCTGTTTATGTGATTTTCCATTTATATTCATCTTCACGTGGTTCAGGAAATAAACCAGTTTTTGAAAACAAGTAAATCATGTTTATTGTCATACTGTCATTACAAACAAGCTGCAAGAGTCACATTTCAAATCAAACTTTACTGTTGTACTGAGTAATACTCCTAAAATCATGATCATTTTGGTTAACAATATTGGATCAATGCTGTTTTTATGAATATTTCTATTATATCAGTGTATTGCTGATTTTATTTCAGTCTGTAGAAACATTGCTGTTGTTTTTCACATTCAGATTTTAGTTCATATCTAAAAATTCAAAACAAAATGATTTTAAAATGTTTTATATGAACATTTTAATATTATGTTTTTTTTTATATTTATTTTTTAGTTGTTTATACTGAATAACCTAATTAATGTGCCATTCAAAAAAACAAACAGGTAAAATTACGGACATATTTATATGTTAATGATGCATACACGTACATTTTTATTATAATGTATCATTTAAGGATACTCTTCTCACAGATCCATTTAAGACTACCATCACAATTAGTATCAAACCATCCTGATGAACGAGTGTTAGCACAGTCTTCGTTTCCCTGATTTTTTGGCTCTCCAGACGCCCAGAACCTGCATCAACAGATCAGAGTTAGATCAGAGCTGCTTTCTGTGTGATATGATACTGAGACAATCATTTATTAGATAATAATCAGTTCAGTTTAGTGATTTCTCACTCAGAGGTGATGGTGATGTTGCTGCCATCAACCCATTTCCATCTGCCCTCCTCTTCAACATCAGTCAAACCAATCCAGAAATGTTCAGAACCAGAAATATTCTTCACAAAATCCTGAGAAGTCAAACAATCACATGATTTATAACACGAGCACAGACTGATTTCAGAGCATTATCTTTAATTTAAAAAACAAACACCACTCACACACACACACACACGCACACACACAGACACACACACACACACACACACACACACTCTCTCTCTCTCTCTCTCTCTCTCTCACACACACACACACACACACACACACATACTCTTTCCCTCTCTCTCTCTCTCTCTCTCTCACACACACACACACACACACACATACTCTTTCCCCCTCTCTCTCTCTCTCTCTCTCTCTCTCTCTCACACACACACACACACACACACACACACACACTCTCTCTCACACACACACAGACTCTCTCTCACACACACACACACTCTCTCTCTCTCTCTCACACACACACACTCTCTCTCTCTCTCTCTCTCTCTCTCTCTCTCTCTCACACACACACACACACACTCTCTCTCACACACACACAGACTCTCTCTCTGTCTCTCTCTCTCACACACACACACACACACACACTCTCTCTCTCTCTCTCACACACACACACACTCTCTCTCTCTCTCTCTCTCTCTCTCACACACACACACACACACACACACACTCTCTCTCTCTCTCTCTCTCTCTCTCACACACACACACACACTCACTTGTTCCTCTCTGTTGTTGATGATGATCAGATCTGTTCCTCTCTCTCTACAGTATCTTCTGCTCTCATCCCAGTTCTTCTTCTCAGAGGAAAAGAAGTAAAGAGTTGATTGATGACACTTCAGTCCATCTATAAACACAGATAAGACATCCCTAGTGAAATATAAATACACTAAAATGCATTTGAAATACATTTATTTCATGATAAGTATACTACAAATACATTTAAATATGTATGTACTTAATAAAAATACACTGCACTTGTACTTGTGGTATATTAAACTGGTAAACTTGAAGTCTGCTAAACTGAAACAACTAACTTTGTACTTTATTCATTTAAATTGTGCAGAAGTAGTGTTGAAATGCAACTAAAGATACACTGAAGTTTATTTGATTGTGTTAAAGTGGGACTATAGCAATTATACTTCAGCTACACTTGAAATATCTTGCATTTAAAGACATTAAATATTATTCAGAGATCATACAATCCTCATCAACAGTGACATTTAAACACACTGTAGGCTTTATATTGAGAGATGTGCATTGTGCACAAGCAGCACTACAAATAAAGCTGAAATAATTTTTATATCAGTAAGTCTAGAATGATATATCAGTAAATATGTCAATAGATTTGAACTATTCTTAATATGAAATAAATATACTTTTAATAAATTGTTTTTTTTACTAGGGCTAGGGATACTTGAACTAAATTTTAATCTAAACCCAATTAAAAAGGTTATTTATATTACTTGTACTAGTAGTGTATATTTTATTGTAGTTGTTTATAGTATTATTACTGTACAATAACTGACAGTATACTGTCTTGAATATTCAATTTTCAGGTCTTTTCTTTTTGAGTGAAGAGCTCTTTACAGTTTATCTCTTAATTTCACTGTATCTGTTCACTCTGTTTATGTTGTATTCTGTAACAGACAATGACTTTCAGAAGGAAACCTGTTTCTCAGATGAAGGTTTCTGTAACAGTGTTTTAAACTGATCTCATTAGTGCTCTCTAGACACTGAAGTACTGTGTATTTGACAGGTTTGTGTCTTATCTGAGGCCATAGATTGATTATCACAAAAGATAATGTTTTTTCTCTAAATTATCATTAATCATTACAAACATAAAGAGCTAAAGAAAGGTCAATTACAAGCATTAGATCAAGTAACCAGTTAGACTGAAGAAACTAACCCGCAAACTTCTTCTGAAGATCAATTCTCTCTTGAGTGAGGTTGGTGATCCTAGTCAGCAGCTGACGTCTGTCTTGGGTGAAGGTGGCACACAGTATAATGCGTGCAGTCAGCAGAAGAACACACAGCAGCACAAACACTACTGCAGCTGCTCTGGACCTTCTGATCATCACACCATCACTTCCTGAAGAGGATAGATATGATGTTAGTCTCTTCACTTCCTCATATCATACGACTCACATCATCTGAAAACATGTGAACTGTAGACTAACTTTAACGCTTGTCAGACGTTTATTAGTGTGGTTTTTGTTCTTGTGTTTTGTGAGTAAATGCAGAGGAACAGTTCACTCAAAAATTATTTCCTGATTATTTACTCATCCCAGTTTCACTGTATATGATTTTCTTTTTTCAGCCGATGATAACTTTTTTGGTTTTGGAGGAAAACGTGAACAAGTCTCAAAATAAACCTTTTCTAAAGGTCAAAAATCCATATTTAGGAAGCTTTAAATTAATCCACATGGTTGACAAATAAGTGTCTTCTCTAGCAAAACGATCAGTCACTTTCAGGAAAAAAATAAAGCATTAACCACCATCAACAAATGGAGCATGTCAGATCATACTGGAGGACCTGGAAGAGAGTGAATAATCAGAAAATGTCCTTTAATCTCAGTTACCTGTGTGTCGAGGTGTTTGGGGTTCTTCTGTGTTGAAGTCTTCTGTGTGTCGAGGTGTTCGGGGTTCTTCTGTGTTGAAGTCTTCTGTCTTTTTCTTATGTTTCATGTCTCTTACAGCCTCTGCACTGACGTAGATATCAACAATCCTTTCTATTCGGTCTTCTGAGTCTCTTATTGAATCTTTATCCGTGCTATATGACTGGATTCTCGTGACGTTGAATCTGTGATATCTGTTCTGACTTTACCTCATATGACGTTCACATATTCTTAGACATCATCCATGTTGTTTCTTCTTCTCTGCATATTTTCAGAGTTTTACCCTTTCTACATTTTCATTTCCACTATCAGACAGCTTCAGTTTCAGTAAACTAACTCTAGTTTCTCTCTCTGTAGTGGACTGTGTTGTGTTCCTCATCTGTTTGTGTGGCCAGTATTTATGCAGAAAGGAAGTGTTTTTACAGAAATACTTCAAGTATTTATGTCAAAGGGAACTTCTACTCACTGCAGAAGGACACTGAAAATAAGTGTTTCAATCATGTGGATTGTGTTCATGTAAATGAGGTTGAAGCACTTGCATTAATTTTACAGTAACAGATGATGTTGTAAAGTTTCTGAAATGTTCAGGTTGTTGCTGGTACATCAAAAGTCCAGACAGCTGATCAGGTTTTTCAGTCTGGTTCTCAGGAGAGCATCTGGAGATTTTGTTCTGAGATGTTCAGCGTTTTTTTTGGTTGTTGTTCTCTCTCTCTCTCTTTTTTTTTTAAAAGGTGTCAGAAAACATGAAACCTCTTGAATCACTACAAGAGTCACCGCAGACAGACCGAATCTCTCTGTTTGCTGTTTTATGAATCAGCTCAAAGGGAAAATATGAATAATCAATCATAACTAGTTATGAGTAATTTTAATATTTAGATCCGCTGTAAGTTTTTACTTGACCTCTCAGTGTCAACTGTCTGTCAATTCTAAGAACGTTACTATACAATACTACTCAGAGCATGTAGCTAAAATCTGCATGATTAGGGAGTTCAGTTATGAGCAAACAATGAACAACCTCAAGTGTGATACAAATAAGACTTAATTAACTACATAAACACTTAAACTAGTCTAACACACACACACACACACACATGCATGCAGTTGGCATAGGAAAAAAAGTTAAAACTTAAGCAGTAAAAAGAAAAGAAATAAAGACATGAAGCTATGGTACAATTTGATATTCAGCAGATCTACAGTCTGAAGGAAAACATCAGTTTCTTAGTTCAAACACACCTTTGTAAAAGATGCATATGATACTTTATGTATCAGTTAATAAGACTAAGTTTGATATTTGTGAGTCTCTCCTCCAGTTGGTCTCTGCTGAAGTGAATTGATGAGACCAGTTTGAATCAGAGGATCTTGATGAATGAATAGTCAAGGCCGAAGCCTGGCACAAGCTTAGCGTGGTTTTGAAGGCTCTTAGCTCAGCATCTTCCTGAATTCCTGAATCTAGAAGAACCGCTCTGATCTGGTGATCAGTGATCTATATAGAGGGATGATGTCACACCCTCAGGATTTGAGTGAGCCAATGAGGAATGGTACCTTTATTATTTTTATTTATTTGTGCAGTAACCATTCTGCTCAAAAGAAGTGGGCCGAAGCAAAAGAGCTTATAAGTGCCCACCCCCAAGATGAATACAATAAAAAAATCTAATTTCACAATAGTACAAAGGAACATAGTGTTCCTTTGTACTACAACACAAGGAACACAAACACAAAGAAACAAACAAAAAAAACAATATAAAAAAAATAAATAATAATAATGGATTATATACACTTACAATAACTTATCATGTTAGAAATAACCCTAGTGACAAATCGTTTCTTCTTTATACTTTTCAAAAAAAAAATTGTTTATATTTATATTTGAACAGGTTGATATTTGGACATAGTTTCATCTCCATCTCCAAATTATTCCACAATTGTACCCCAGTAACTGTAGGGCTAAAACTTTTCAAAGTTGTACTGTGTTTCTGCTTCCTAAAGTTTAATTAATCAAATAATTCATAACAAAGTTCGTGGAACCTTCTTTGTATTTGACTTGGTGACAATTTGTGTCTTGATTTAAATAGCATTTGTATTTATTGGAACTCAACAATGTCATAAAACTTCATGATCTTAGATTTGAAAAATAATGAGTTTGTGTGATCCAAAAACCCAACTTTATGAATTAATTGGATAATTATTTTTGCAGCTTTAATATAGGTTTTATAAGTACTACCCCATACCACAGAACAATAATGTAAATGGGGCAAGATCAAAGAACAGTATAAAATATGCAAGCTTTGATGTTAAAAATATGCTTTACTTTGACAATTACTGAAACATTTATTGATATTTAGTGATTAAATATTTAATATTAAAGTTCCAAGTAATTCTATCATCTATAATAACTCCAAGGAATTTAATTTCATGCACCCAATCTATAACAACACCCTCTATCTGAATTGATTCCTGAACATTGAAATTAACATTGCTAAATATCATCATTTTGCTTTTACTCAGATTTAGTGATAATTTATTTTGTTTGAATTTATTGTTGAACTTATTAACACGTTTGAGTTCCAAAGTAACAATTTGACACAGTGCGGAAATATTAATGTCTGCAAACAAAATGAATCTCAATATTTGAGATGTTTTACAAATATATTTTATATACGTGTTAAACAATTTTGGGCACAGAATGGAACCTTGTGGGGAAACCACACACAATTTCTTGATAACTTGACTGATAATCTCCTATTATCACACATTGTTTTCTATTTTTTTGGTAACTAGTAACCCACTGTAGTGCTACCCCTCTAATCCCATACTGTTCTAGCTTATTAATTAAAATATCATAATTTAAAGGTACGATTTGTAAGATATTTGCAGTAAAATATCCAAAAACCACTAGGCTAGTGTTATATATTTTGTCCAGCTGATTACTAACAATATCTCTAATGTTTTAAACTACTTGTAAATTATGAGAAAATTCCCCTTCTAAACAGTGACACGGGGCAGTGCAGTCGCCTGTCAATGACATTTATTACCCTTTGTTACCGCCTTTACTGACTTAGAAACCACATGACAACAGTGTCGTGGACAAATGCGGTAGTAGTGTCTAGCGTATAGCAAACCACTAGCTTGCTTCAAGCAGTTCCTTATTTACTTCTTCTTGCACGTTTTATGGTGGATTGTGTTAATTATTTTTGGAACATAATTACTGTTTACCGTCTGCTGCTGGTTCGACAAGGACAGCTCCTGTAAACGTAAACATACGGGGCAACCAAACGACCCAAGAAGAGTTTGGGACAAGAGCATTTTCTAGATGGAGAGAGCTTCACGACAAACTTCAACTAGAAAGACATGCTGATGGGGCAGATACACGTCAAACGCAGGGCAACGTATCTCTAGACCCGCGCGAGGACGCGTCAGATCCATTGTCTGATCGCATCTTTGCATTCATTTTGTATGTAATCTACTCGTGCAAATCAATGAACCCAAATTTGAAAATTATGACATCAAACACAACATTTTTAAAACTTTACCTCATCCGTTAAATCCATGATTTATCTCTCCGTTTGATTGATGGCCGTCAGCGGTTGTGTAGAAGACAACAAATCCCATCATTCAACGCACCTTTTTAGCGTTATCAAACCACGCGATTGTTATTGTTTTGGTAGTGTGCCCTCTAGTGGCAGGTCCTACAACCTGTACCTTTGATGTGTCGAATGCTTTACTTAGGTCAATAAATAACCCTATTGCATATTCCTTGTTGTCTACAGCATTAGTTACTTCCTCAATTATATCAAAGAGTGCATGCGAAGTTGAACAATTATTCCTAAAACCAAACTGATTATGTGAGAGTAATTTATTTCCTTCAATAAAGCTATCAAGTCTTGAATTGAAAACCTTCTCTAAGAATTTTGAGAATTGCGGTGAAAGTGAAACAGGAATCAGGGTATCTTCCGTCCATTCCAAATCCGTTCTCATTTAAAAAACAGAAAACGAAAGACTCAAGAGGATTCAAGTGAGAGAACATGAATTCAATAACGAGAAATGGAAAAAATGGCTCATTTATTCGTTATTCCATCTAGGTTAACAAACGGAAAATGAGTTTTTGACTTGATTTCTCATTTTGTCGTTTGGGGTTTAAAAAACGGTTTATGGCTTCAATATTTCATTCGCACTTGTGGGCGGAGCTGAAACGCTCCTTTCATCTGATTGGTCGAATCACTCCGCCTTCAACTCGATCTTAAATTCTTTCAGAATAAGAGTCTTATAAGAGTAATGTCTGAAACCACCGCTCACTGTTAATTAACATAATATTTGAGTCAGATGTTGCTGCGCACATAATTCGTGCTGCTGTGATTTGCAAGTCACCCCTTTAAATTATTTCTAGGTTATAGTATTGTATGAATGTTGTCCCACTGTAAATACAGTGCAAATAGTTCTATCTCCTGGGATAAAAGTGAAGTGGAAATAAAAATCAATAATAGACTGAACATTTCCATGATAATATGTCTGTAACATTTACCACTCTCGTCTTTTAAGTCTAAAGGCACTAGGTAGGTGTGTGTGACATTAATAATTAATTGTGGAAATTAATATAGTTAAGTGTTTCAGAGTGTGCTGAAGAGGAATTGAGGATTGAATATCCCCCACGGGAGTGTAACGAATGGATTGAGGCCTCTGATCAGCCTTACTGTGTGGGTGACTTGCAGGGCTTTTGCCTTATTGTACACATGGATTCATTGCTGTGGATTTGTGGTGAACACGAGTGTGGTGTTTTTGCTGAGAAGCAGTCCTCAGCCATTGTTTATACGTTTGTGAAAAGTTATGATACCTACTCCCCGTCGGAATCCCAGAATGATACAGCTGAGCTGGGAGGAACATATTGCTGTGGAGAAAATCCCTTACCTGTCTACTTACCGTTTGAGTCCTGGAAGCATGCAGCATTGCTGTCTGGAAGTACGCAATATCACTGAAGAAGTAAGCTTTTAAATCACTCTTTCTCTAATGTGCCCCGACGAAAGTATTCTGTACTGTGAAGAATTCCTACCAGTCTACTCACCGTCTGGGTCGTGGAAGTATGCAGCATTGCTGGCAAATTAAGCTTTTAAGCCACTGTCTCACTCACGTGTACTGACACCAGTATTATGTACTGAGAAGGCTTCTTAACCCCCCCCCCACTTACCGTCTGAGTCTGGAAGTACGCAGCATCGCTGAAGAAGTAAGCTTTTAAATCATTCTTCTCCATTGTGCCCTGATGCAAGTATTCTGTATTGCGAAGGATCCTGAACTGTCTACTCACTGTCGTAGTCCTGGAAGAATGCAGCATTGCTAGTGGAGTAAGCTTTTTAAACCATTGTTTTACTGTGTATCGACGCAAGTATCCTTGACGGAGAGGCATCCTTACCTGTATACTCTCTGCCTGAGTCCTGAAGTGAGCCGCCCCATTGGTGAGTAGCCGTCAAGGTGAAACCATGACGTGTGATCAGTATCTACCCTTAGCTGAAGACCTAGAGGACACTGAAGTCTATCACACATGTGCTCATTGATATACTGTGTTCAATAAAGATTGTTATTCCTTTGAAGTTACCTCTTGTCTGCGTTGTCCATCTGTTGCTGACCTGTGGTGTTGGCTCCTCACGGTAGGGTTGGAGTTAGGGGTGGCCGGTCGCCCGAGGGTCCACCCCAGTGACATTCATCACTAATGCTCAATCAGCACTTCATTATGTCATTAACTTCTTTACACTCAAGTACAGACTTCTATAAACAACAAGAATTTTGCAGAGTATGAAGCGACAGTCTGTCTTATCACTTCTTCAGCACACTTCCTCTTATCAGTTACTGAATACATAACACTCTTCGCACATCATGTTTGACCTTAGCTAAATTTACAGCATCTAGATACAGTCATTTTAGTGCAGGAGGAAGAGTGACCGTAGAATAATACTGTTATTTTGAGCTGTATTCTTAACATTGTTTAAATGTCATTTTGTAACCTGTAAAATGTGCATATGTTAATATCTATATGATGATATTTTGTAGTGTATATGTGTCATGGTCTTGTCATGATCCTGTCTCTATCTCTCTCTTTTTCTCTCCCTGTCTCCCCCTGCTGGTTTATCCCCTCCTGTCTCCCTCGCTCTTCGCTTCTGTGTCACAGCTGTCTTCACTTCTCATTAAGATAATTTCCCCTCCACCTGGTTCTCATCCTGCCTCGTTATTTGGGCTACTTCTACCCTCTCGTTCCCGTGTCTCTTTGTCAGATTGTTACTTCCGAACGAAGCCGTTGCCTTTGGCGTCTACGTTAGCAATTGGTCTTGTCCTGTCCTGTCTAGTCGGGGTGAAGTTAGTTTTCTGCTATCATTACCTGTACATCTCTGTGCTCACCCATTGCACCCCACAGAACCTTACCTGCTGTTCTACGCCGCGACCGCCCCGCTCTGCGAGCTCCGATCCCCGGCTCTCCCCTGAGCCCGGTCAAGCCTCCACCTCGCCAGCCTTCTGGTCGTTTCAGCCACAGAGGTTTCCTGTGTTAGTTAAACCCAGCCTTCGGGTCTTCCTTGGTTCTCATCTTTTGTACTCCTTAGTTGGATTTTCCTGTGGCTTTCCTTTGTTTAATTAAAGACTGTCATTTTGCCCTCGCATTTGAGTCCTCTCTCTTCAATACTCATCACAATATGGGTTAAAATGTAACAAACTTTCCTTTTGATAGCGATAGAAACACCAAACGTCAACTTTTTGATTGACTTCCTGTTTGACCTCTTAAAATAACTCCAACTGGATTCGTCTGAAAAGAGGAAGTCATATACACCTAGCTTGAGGGTGAGAAAATCAACTTCTGTTGATAAAAGTCAGATCTTAACTTCAAGTCAGCGGTCATTTAAAAATAAAAAAAAATCTATTTGAGTTACTTTTGCTCTATCGTACCCCCGTGCAATGCGATGCAAGGCGCAGCACAAGTGTGTTTGCTAGTTTTAGTTCGGTGCCGTTTGCATTTTCCCATCCAACACAACATTGTTTAATTAGCAAATTCATTTGTGCCCATTTGTGCGCCCATGGGCATGCTGGTCTAAAAAAAGAGGTGTATTCAGGCTCATTGCTGGTGCATTGCTATTTTAAGGAGCTGTAAATTTAAAGAGCGCTTTGGTAGAAGATGCGCCTCTGGGCGGATCCACAGTGGGTGTTGACTTTAGTCATATAGTTCTATACCATTCCACGAAAAACTGTATGTTTTATTAATTAACTACATAAAGACACTGAATCTGTTGAATAATCAATTTTTCCCTTTGTAAAGTAATTAAATATTTGCAGAAACAAATTAAATCTGTTCAAAATAGAGTTTGTAAGACAATAATAATAGTTTTTTCTCTTGAATATTAAATGTCCCTGTTTAGTAAAAGATTATTATGCAACAATAAGCTATCCGGTATTTCTTAATGCATGTTTTTGTCCTTTGATAACTGAAAACATAATCAAAACAAATGTGTTTTAATGCTTAAAGTTCAAATAAGTGAGCAAATGAAAAAAATCTGTATCAGGCAAAAATTGGTATTGGTGTTTCCCTAGTGCAGGGGTTCTCAACTTTTGTAAGCTGGGTCCCCCCAAAGCTGGTTCATTGAGCATGAATCCAAACAAAGATCACAACATAGCGCATCTCACAGAAACACTCAATCGTGTTTTGAATGATTCAGTGTTTTGATCAAATAGTTTGAGTCAAAGATTCAATGACCCATTCACAAACATTTGTCTCATTCTTGATGAATTGGCCATTTGAACGAATCGTTTGTTTGAACGACTCAATGACTCGCTTAATAAAACCTTTTATCACCTGCATTTGTGCTCACTATCGACAAAACATTTAAATTGTTATTCAGGAGTTATGCATATACAAAATAACTTTTTATGACCGTAGTTTAGATATTAAAAAATATAATCTTTTCAGTTTTTTTTTCTCCCGTCCTGTAGCCTGGTGTGTTATGAGTAAGACAGTTTTCTTACCTTCTTCTATTCTTGTCTTTTTTCTTCTCTTTCTCTTTACAGATTAACAAATTGATGAAGAAACCCTCCTGCTGCTAGATGAAAAATCACTAGTTCAAATTCATTTATTTATATATCACATTTAAACAGCCGCTAGACAGACCAAAGTGCTTTACAGAACAAGCATATAAATATAAAAGCAGCAAAACACACATAAGCACATAGAGAACAACTAAGCTTAGATTAATTATAAATCAAAGAAACAAATGTAAAATAATAAGAACAGTCTAAGAAAAGTAATCAATATGCTAACGAGAATAGATAAGTTTTGACCAGAGACTTAAAAACAGAGGTTGGGTGCCGTTCTGATCTCTAGAGGCATGGTGTTCCACAGACAAGGCCCTGCCACGCTAAAGCACGCTCCCCTCTACGCTTAAGTCTGACACGAGGGACTACCAGCAGCGCCTGGTCGTGGGATCTGAGACTTCTGGACGGAATGTACGGATGAATAAGTTCAGAGAGATAAACCGGTGCTAGGTTGTGTAAAGATTTGAGGACAAAGAGAAGAATTTTAAAATCTATTCTCTGCCGAACTGGTAACCAATGTAAAGATCTGAGGATGGGAGAGATATGATCATATTTGCGACAATTATGGATGAGTCTGGCTGCAGCATTTTGGACTAACTGTAGACGGGAGATTTGAGACTGATATACTGCAATATAGTGAGTTGCAATAATCCAGTCGACACATGATGAAAGCATGAACCGCCATTTCCAGAGTTATTGGAGAGAGAAAGCCTTTGATTTTAGATAGTAAGCGAAGTTGGTAGAAACCAGAACTGACTACAGATGAGATGTGTTTATCAAACTTTACAGACTGGTCAACAATAACACCTAAGTTCCGCACTCCTGTAGATTTAAAGGGAGATAGACTCCCCAAATCTGAGCATGTGCACTGGGACCTTTCACTCGGGTTGAAAACAATGACCTCGGTCTTATCATCATTAAGAGATAGGAAATTTTGAGCTAGCCATGCCTTCACCTCCTCTAAGCATAGATGAAGAGAGTTTAGTGCTGCAGGATTATTGCGCTTGATAGGAATGTAAATTTGGGTGTCGTCTGCATAAAAGTGAAAAGATACACAGTGTTTCCTAAAAATTGTGCCCAGCGGTAGCATGTAAAGAGAAAATACAGAGGGAGCCAAAATAGAGCCCTGTGGAAGACCACATCTCAGGGGTGCCATGGAGCTGGAAATGTTTCCCATCTTTACTAAAAACTTTCTGTCAGTAAGGTAAGACTGGAACCATGACAGGACAGATCCTTTTATGCTCATCCACATCTCCAGTCTAGCTAACAGAGTAGGGTGGTCAACAGTGTAAAAAGCCGCCGACAGTTCTAGGAGAACTAGAACCACAGTGTCTCCAGTCAGTGGAGAGATAAATGTCTTTTAGCACTCGCAGGAGAGCGGACTCAGTGCTGTGGGCAGTCCTAAACCCAGAATGAAAGACCTCATATATACAGTTATTTGACAAAAAGTGTTGGAACTGATCCAACACGATTTTCTCTAATAACTTGGAAATGAAAGGTAGGACAGAGATGGGCCGGTAATTTAAAAAAAGAAGGATCCAGTGAAGGCTTCTTGAGCAAAGGAGTGACCGTAGCCACTTTAAGATTGGCCGGAAAAGAGCCAGTGCTTAGACACTTGTTAATAAGGGATATCATACCTGGACCCACCGAGTTGGTGATTAATTTTAAAAATCTCGGATGAATGATATCATTTGGACAGAATGAATGTTTGACCTTGGCGCTCACATCCTTCAGTGTCTGGAGGTTAATGGTAACAAAAGCCTCCTAAACACAGGAGGTACGCGGCATAATAGGGGGGAGAGTTAATTTAGGCCAGATACTGATCCTTAATTTAGTGATTTTGTTAATAAAAAATCTCTGGAAGTCTTCACATAGAGCATCTGAGGCAACAGACAATTTAGCAGATGGGTTTAAAACCGAATGAATGACAGAAAACAAGACCTTAGGGTTAGAGTGATTGGATTCAATTAAGTTTGAGAAGTATGCGGCTTTAGCTGATTTAGCAGTGATCTGGTGTGCTGCTAGAGAGTCTTCGAACATGCGTAAGGAGACACTTAGCCTGTCCCATTTCCATTTGCGTTCGGCCTTTCTACATATTTGTCACTAGAAGCTATGATACCAAAAATAGGCCTGCGATTGAAATTTAAAAAGCACCTGAGAGAGCTGCTTGTAATTGAAGAAATGCACATTTATGATGGATATATCTGCTTTAAGGGCAAAAAGACTGTTGGGGCCAATGTTCGTTTCTTGTTTTCGCATCTAAGAAGAATGCATAATGTATATAGTTCAAGTTATTTTGAGTGTGGTCAAGCTGGGTGTCATACACACTTGGCTCAGACAATGACACTGAGGTCTGACAGTAGATTGACGGCTTCTCAGAGTGAGCCTTTAGAGGAGGAAGATAACGCGGCTGAAGATAATGCTGAAGATAACACTGCTGAAGATAATGCTGAAGATAACGCTGTTGAAGATAACGCTGCTGAAGATAACGCTGCTGAAGATAATGCTGAAGATAATGCTGCTGAAGATAACTCTGCTGAAGATAACGCTGCTGAAGATAATGCTGAAGATAACGCTGCTGAAGATAACGCTGCTGAAGATAATGCTGAAGATAATGCTGCTGAAGATAACTCTGCTGAAGATAACGCTGCTGAAGATAACGCTGCTGAAGATAACGCTGCTGAAGATAATGCTGAAGATAACGCTGCTGAAGATAACGCTGCTGAAGATAATGCTGAAGATAATGCTGCTGAAGATAACTCTGCTGAAGATAACGCTGCTGAAGATAACGCTGCTGAAGATAACGCTGCTGAAGATAATGCTGAAGATAACGCTGCTGAAGATAATGCTGAAGATAACGCTGCTGAAGATTGTGGAAGATTTTTATTAGTAAGATTTTAATCAATCAAGAATATTCAATGTGAATCAAGCCATTTTTGTTGCTAGTTGTTTTTCCATTATAATCCTATAGGTAATGGAGAGAAAGTTGCCTACACCCTGGAATGTACAAAACTGAGGAAAAACATATGGTCAGACATACATTAAGGGCCTCCCCTCTCTAGGGGTATGTATGAAAAGTGTAGACTATGTGGAACCGCCCCATATAGTGTATATAAGGAGAAACCAAATAACATTTGGAGAGATCTCCTTGCAACGAGCTCTCGGCTTTGTTTTGCTTAAAATAAAGTCTTTTCTTCTGAGAGAAAAATCCCTGACTGAGTTCGATTCTTTGTAGAACCGGCAAAATACACCACAAGATAACGCTGCTGAAGATAATGCTGCTGAAGATAATGCTGAAGATAACGCTGCTGAAGATAACGCTGCTAAAGATAACGCTGCTGAAGATAACGCTGCTGAAGATAACGCTGCTGATAGCGCTGCTGAAGATAACGCTGCTGAAGATAATGCTACTGAAGATAATGCTGAAGATAATGCTGTTGAAGATAATGCTGCTGATGATAATGCTGTTGAAGATAGTGCTGCTGATGATAATGCTGCTGAAGATAACGCTGATGAAGATAACGCTGATGAAGATAATGCTGCTGATGACATGGAACGGGATGAGTTAGAGCAGAACACTTTCACAGATCAAGTGGACTTGTTTTTATCAAAATTGAGGGCAAAATCATCTCTGACCCTGTCTACTGTCAACTTTGTAGTTCAGCAAACATCTAGTTTGGTCTTTGATATTGTTGGTGCTTTACAAAGACAGACAATGTCATTCTTACAAAGGATTGGCCAAAGTGAGACTCCTGAAGGTCAACAGCTGAATCTGCAATTCACAAATGCAGCCAAAGCTTTTCAGTGCTTGGATACTGAACACAAGCAGATGAAATACTTTGTTCAAGCTGGGTACCTAGTTGAGCCAGTGGAGGTGTCTCTCCCTGGTGTCTCATACACCCAGCAGAGGGACTCACAGACAGACACTGTAAAACAGGTGGCAGTGCAGGATACTCGTCAAGGATTCCCTTACGTCCACTGCTGAAACTCATTCTTGAGAGTCCAGGGACAATGAAGAAGATCATGGAGAGGAAAAGAAAGCTAAGTGACTCAAACAATCTGGTTGACACCACTGTGTTCAAAACAAGTTATATTTTCCTCACTGAGCCCTCTGTTCCTCTTCTGTTGTATAATGATGACTGTGAAATGGTTAATCCACTATAAGACCTCAATCCACAAATTGAGATTCATCTATTTCACTCTAACAGTTTTTTACAATCACTTTGAGTTTTTTCAATACATTTAACAAGTTTCCTAACGCACCAACACACCTAAAACACAAAATTTGGCAAAATGGTTAATTTCATGCTCAAAATCACACATTGTAAACTAAACCCCAAAACTACTACAACAGGAACATTTAGTCCATCCTAACACAATGACAAAAAACACGATCATCAGCTGAATTGACAGAAACTGCATTATTTTATGTGTAATGTCTGTCCTTATACAATAGACATTATATTGTATTGATCATAGATTGTGTTTTGCACTGTAGTTTCTTTTGAAGCATCTCTACATTTTTGTTTTGTTGGGTTTAGTAAATGCATGCACTTTGTAGAGTTGGGGTTCTCGAACTTGGACTCAGACTCGAGTCCGGACTCGAGTCCAATTTTGAATGAACTCGGACTTGTCACGCACTCGGGGGAATTTATACTCGGACTTGACACGGACTTGAACATTTTGGACTCGGAAAATATTCCGAGTACAGTCGAGTCCACGTCATGTGTAACAATAAAACCAGCATAAAATTGAAATGATAAATTAATGAATGTCTCCCCTTCTGTCATTTTACTGCACCACACCGGCAGGCAGACGTCTCCTGCTTGCAGACGAAACACACGCACCACTCACTGGATATCAATGTGGATTAGTGAAGGGAAGTTCGATTCTTTTCCGCGAACCGGTTCTTTCGGACGGTTTGATTCAATAAACCGGTTGAAAAAAAAAAACAGTTCACCGGATACATAATCCATTGCGATGTATTTGTTATTAAATGAACTTAGGTTTCGTCAGATTGCCCTTCATTCAAGCCCTCGGTTTACCCGCACTCATTACATTAGCACAAAATCAGTTCAGAATCAATCACCAAAAGAATCAGTTCGGTTCAGACGCGCTGTGAGTCAGTCGGCTTCATGCTGAATCACGAATGCGCAGTATCATCAGCTCCTCGGTTCTCGAATCGGACGCGTCCGAAAGAAACGGTTTTCGGTTCAGTTTACTGATGATCTGAAAACTGATACAACCGGTTCTTTACTCGAGAACGAGAATCGCTCAAAACCCGGGTAGGAAAATCTGACAGGGTAGGATAAAATGTCAGGACACCGGCACATTCTGCGCAGTATCATCAGCTGCTCTACTCGTGTTCATGTTCTGTTTACTACAAACTCAGTTTGTGAATCTGTCATCATTAACTATAAATACAGTACAGATATTTCATAAATCATCCCTTATTCATATTAAACATGGAGTCTTTAGGGTCTTAATTATTGTCCAACTTCCCTGAAAACCCCTTTGGCCCATACATAATCTACAATATACAGATTAGAAACATGTAGCCCCTATCTTAAAAAAAACGTATATATATATATATATATATTTATTTATTTATTTATAGTTTTATCACACTTTCCGATGTTTAACAAAATACTTGAAAAATTACACGCATGCGCAGTATCATCAGTTCATCGGTTCTCAAATCGGACGCCTCCGAAAGAAACAGTTTTCGGTTCAGTGTACTGGTGATCCGAAAACCGATGCAACCGACTACCAGAGACAGCAGCAGCAACCAACAGATGCTGCACAGCTCAGCATTGCAGGATTTGCAAGACCAGAACTGTCCAAACAAGCAATGCAACTTTATGATGCAAGTTTTTCAAGACAACAAGAAATTCATAATGTCATCATTAATGATCTCCTCATTGGCTGCACTTTACCTCTGTCTGTGGGGGAGAGGCATTAAATAATTGAAATGTCAGCTTTAACTGGAGGACAATATAGTGTGATACAATAATAAAATAGGTTCATTTGTATTTTCATGCACTTGTAATACAATAAAACCTTTGAAACCTTTTTTGATAGGAAACTAGTTCTGTTGACATAAAATAAAAATGTTCAATGGCAATGACTAGATGTAACAGTGGTATTTTTTTTATTACATTTTTATATTGCCATTGGTTTAATGGGTTGAAAGGTTAAAATATTAATAGAATGTAAAAATGTACAATACCAATTTATAATCTTTTTTAATTTAATTACTTTCTGGACTCGGGCGGACTCGACTCGGACTCGGCCTTTAAGAACTCGGACTTGAGTCCAACTCGACCCCTTTTGGACTCGGACTCGGACTTGGACTCGATGTTTGTGGACTTGGTCTTGACTCGTACTCGACAAAGGTGGACTCGGACCCAACTCTAGCACTTTGTCTCTTTTGCTGCAGAAATTCAGTAAAAAAAATGAATAACCATCTCAGAGCAGCTTTATAACATGTAAAGTTTATGTACACTTGGCCAAAATCTAGTAAAGATGATGCTGTATTGGCTTTGACTAATCGCAACCGGTTATTGACTAACGTTAGATCTCTATTTTTTCCTTTTCTGTTTGAGTAAAGAAAATGCTGTAATTTATTTTTATGTTACCATTATTGTAGAGAGTGAAATGTAAGGTTAAAATTAATGTTCTATAACTTTAATAAAGATCTAAAGGTAATATCGCGAGAAGAGAGACCTGCGATTAGAAACGCGGGGGAGAGAAAAGTCTGCGCGCAGTTGTGAGAGGTAGAGAGGGTAATCAGAGACTTTGGTGTAATCAGATGTGGCTAATTCCTGATGTTCACCTCTTCATGTTTAATAAATCAAGTGTTATGATCTGCTGAGCTCCCTGTCGGTGTCCTCCTTCCAACAAAGCCAAGAACCCTTGAGCGGTAAGAACTGAAAACCCTGCATATAGAAAAAAACACAGGTTACATTATTATTAGGCAAATTATAGGCAAAGAATATTGTTTTTAAAAAATACAATTAAAAATGGAAATATGAAATGAAGCTATGAATTAACTGTATATGCTCTCCCCCTACACTAACCCTATCCCTAAACCTACACATCACACAAATCCTTCAGCATTTTTACATCTTCCAAAAAATATTTGTTGTGTTTATTGATCCATTTCCCCAGGGGATTGATCCACACAATGAAGGTGATCTCAGGTTTGAATATCCTTGAGGGGGCTATTTTAAACAATGTAGTACAAAAACAACACACACTCATTCCTATAATTATTGGACCATTTCATAAACGGTGGAATGGTTGTTATACTGTACAAACCATATATGCTGTCTCTCTGTCAACTACCCAACCCCTAAATTTACATTTTCAGAAATCATTTTGTGTGATTTATAAGCTTGTGTCCTCATAAAGACCTAAAACAAGGTCCCTACAAGGCCAAAGTTTACTGTTATTTCTGTACCTGTAGGGAGATTTGGTCCCCAGAATGTCTGGAATACAGGTACACACATACGTTTACATTCATAGATGTTAAACTTGATGTTTATAGAGATGTACTTATTGTTACATAATACATAATCCATTGCGATGTATTTGTTATTAAATGAACTTAGGTTTCGTCAGATTGCCCTTCATTCAAGCCCTCGGTTTACCCGCACTCATTACATTAGCACAAAATCAGTTCAGAATCAATCACCAAAAGAATCAGTTCGGTTCAGACGCGCTGTGAGTCAGTCGGCTTCATGCTGAATCACGAATGCGCAGTATCATCAGCTCCTCGGTTCTCGAATCGGACGCGTCCGAAAGAAACGGTTTTCGGTTCAGTTTACTGATGATCTGAAAACTGATACAACCGGTTCTTTACTCGAGAACGAGAATCGCTCAAAACCCGGGTAGGAAAATCTGACAGGGTAGGATAAAATGTCAGGACACCGGCACATTCTGCGCAGTATCATCAGCTGCTCTACTCGTGTTCATGTTCTGTTTACTACAAACTCAGTTTGTGAATCTGTCATCATTAACTATAAATACAGTACAGATATTTCATAAATCATCCCTTATTCATATTAAACATGGAGTCTTTAGGGTCTTAATTATTGTCCAACTTCCCTGAAAACCCCTTTGGCCCATACATAATCTACAATATACAGATTAGAAACATGTAGCCCCTATCTTAAAAAAAACGTATATATATATATATATATATATATATATATATATATATATATATATATATATATATATATTTATTTATTTATAGTTTTATCACACTTTCCGATGTTTAACAAAATACTTGAAAAATTACACGCATGCGCAGTATCATCAGTTCATCGGTTCTCAAATCGGACGCCTCCGAAAGAAACAGTTTTCGGTTCAGTGTACTGGTGATCCGAAAACCGATGCAACCGACTACCAGAGACAGCAGCAGCAACCAACAGATGCTGCACAGCTCAGCATTGCAGGATTTGCAAGACCAGAACTGTCCAAACAAGCAATGCAACTTTATGATGCAAGTTTTTCAAGACAACAAGAAATTCATAATGTCATCATTAATGATCTCCTCATTGGCTGCACTTTACCTCTGTCTGTGGGGGAGAGGCATTAAATAATTGAAATGTCAGCTTTAACTGGAGGACAATATAGTGTGATACAATAATAAAATAGGTTCATTTGTATTTTCATGCACTTGTAATACAATAAAACCTTTGAAACCTTTTTTGATAGGAAACTAGTTCTGTTGACATAAAATAAAAATGTTCAATGGCAATGACTAGATGTAACAGTGGTATTTTTTTTATTACATTTTTATATTGCCATTGGTTTAATGGGTTGAAAGGTTAAAATATTAATAGAATGTAAAAATGTACAATACCAATTTATAATCTTTTTTAATTTAATTACTTTCTGGACTCGGGCGGACTCGACTCGGACTCGGCCTTTAAGAACTCGGACTTGAGTCCAACTCGACCCCTTTTGGACTCGGACTCGGACTTGGACTCGATGTTTGTGGACTTGGTCTTGACTCGTACTCGACAAAGGTGGACTCGGACCCAACTCTAGCACTTTGTCTCTTTTGCTGCAGAAATTCAGTAAAAAAAATGAATAACCATCTCAGAGCAGCTTTATAACATGTAAAGTTTATGTACACTTGGCCAAAATCTAGTAAAGATGATGCTGTATTGGCTTTGACTAATCGCAACCGGTTATTGACTAACGTTAGATCTCTATTTTTTCCTTTTCTGTTTGAGTAAAGAAAATGCTGTAATTTATTTTTATGTTACCATTATTGTAGAGAGTGAAATGTAAGGTTAAAATTAATGTTCTATAACTTTAATAAAGATCTAAAGGTAATATCGCGAGAAGAGAGACCTGTGATTAGAATCGCGGGAGAGAAAAGTCTGCGCGCAGTTGTGAGAGGTAGAGAGGGTAATCAGAGACTTTGGTGTAATCAGATGTGGCTAATTCCTGATGTTCACCTCTTCATGTTTAATAAATCAAGTGTTATGATCTGCTGAGCTCCCTGTCGGTGTCCTCCTTCCAACAAAGCCAAGAACCCTTGAGCGGTAAGAACTGAAAACCCTGCATATAGAAAAAAACACAGGTTACATTATTATTAGGCAAATTATAGGCAAAGAATATTGTTTTTAAAAAATACAATTAAAAATGGAAATATGAAATGAAGCTATGAATTAACTGTATATGCTCTCCCCCTACACTAACCCTATCCCTAAACCTACACATCACACAAATCCTTCAGCATTTTTACATCTTCCAAAAAATATTTGTTGTGTTTATTGATCCATTTCCCCAGGGGATTGATCCACACAATGAAGGTGATCTCAGGTTTGAATATCCTTGAGGGGGCTATTTTAAACAATGTAGTACAAAAACAACACACACTCATTCCTATAATTATTGGACCATTTCATAAACGGTGGAATGGTTGTTATACTGTACAAACCATATATGCTGTCTCTCTGTCAACTACCCAACCCCTAAATTTACATTTTCAGAAATCATTTTGTGTGATTTATAAGCTTGTGTCCTCATAAAGACCTAAAACAAGGTCCCTACAAGGCCAAAGTTTACTGTTATTTCTGTACCTGTAGGGAGATTTGGTCCCCAGAATGTCTGGAATACAGGTACACACATACGTTTACATTCATAGATGTTAAACTTGATGTTTATAGAGATGTACTTATTGTTACATAACTCAGTCTTTAGAAATGTACATGAAGAGGAAGAATTCTAGAAGATATACTTTAATAATCAAACATACAAGAACAAGGAAGAATTCAGGAGAAAACCAGATAATCAATGAGAACTGACAGAGACTGACAGAAAACAGGAAATTTATACAAGAGCAAACAAAGGGAACTTAACAAACTTTGGAGATTGCACGATACCAGATATCATAAAACGACAAAACTCTTCATATTCCTGATCAATGGGCAACTTCAATGTGATGTGCACGTGTTTGCTTCTGGGAACATCCGCCGGTTTCCATTTAGGTTCTCATAAAGACATGTGATATTTTAATCCAAACACAGGTAAAGCAGATGTCCCAGAAGCAAACACAAGGACATCCTCGAGGGTGACTTTAATTTTGTCCCCACCATCCACTTCCTCTGCTGCATCTGCATCTGCAATAAAAAAGCAATATAAAACAAAGGAAAAAAGAAAAAGGGACACAAAGATTCAAATAATTAATTTGTCAGGTCACTCAAACAGGTGAGTCTAAACATTTATTTCCACAGTCGCACATGTACGAGTCTATAGTCTGCCCCGACCAGGGGTGTGATGTTGACAAAAATTATTATCTCTAGATTTTCTGGGATTTTTTATATATTTATATTTTGCTGAGTGTGTTGTGCGTGTGTGTGTATATTAATTATCAATTAATTTAAACTTATTTTTACATTTTATGAGCATTTTTACCTTTGTAAAGCATTTTATATTTTCTAAAAGTGTTCATTATCTTTTGAGTCAAATTCTTAAATTTAATCAGTGAATTATGACATTGGTATAAACAAAATGAATCTTTACAATGCAGGGGAAAACAAAGAAGCTGCATCTGATGTATCTTACAGTGTACACACTGTTTTGTGCAGGATGTGAATAGTTTAACCTGCAATTACAAATCGATAAACAATGTTTTGATATATTAAACATAAAACGTTGAATACTGATATTTGAAAAATCAAATAAAAAGATACTTTAAATGTGAAATTAAAACTGCCAGTAGGTGGCAGTAAGTCACTGTTAATTAGTGATTCAATGTGATTGAACCGAATCATTTAAACGGTTGATTCATTCAGGAACAAAACACCTTCACGTTGCTCAGAGACGCAAAACAGTGCTGTCGCTGTGTTTGAAATTATTATTATCTTATGTCAAAATACAACATAAAAAAGAAATATTGTGTCTAAAACACGACTTCACACTCTTAACTTCTTGTTTATTGAACTATTGTAAACAGTAAAACGGCACTCTTTATTTCTCGAGTGAAGAACCGGTTGTATCGGTTTTCAGATCAGCAGTAGTTCTTTCGGACAGTTCGATTCAATAAACCAGTTAAAGAAAATGGTTCACCGGTTCTTTTGAGCTCGACGTAATGGCGTCATTGGACGATGATTGCCCTTGATTCAATCTAGAGCTGAAGATCTTTGCCCGAACCCGACGGGACCCGACGGGTTCGGTCGGGTTCGATCGGGTTCGGGCTTAATTTCTATCATCTTACGCGGGCTCGGGCCGGGCTCGGGCTTGCGCTCCGGTTTGCGAGGTAAACGAGCGGTCATGTGATGTGTTTCGATTAGCACGAGAAAGATGCGAAAATGAATGCTGAGCAGGTGTAACGGAGGCTTGCCTCTGGTGATTACGTTTTGGTTGCACCAGCAACTAAAGCAAAGTCTGAGGTGTGGAAAAGTTTTGACCATGTTTATAATGAGAATAATGAGTGAATAATGACACACCATCAGTGAGAGCAGGAGCGCTCTGAAGACATATACAGTGGATTCATTCATTTTCCCTCCACAAAAACATGTAGACCTAGCCTAACCTCTGTGAGTAAAGGTTTTTCAAATGATAACTAAATATTCATTGAGTCTTAAATGCATAATGTTGACAGAGTATTTACGCTAATGTTGGCATTATTCTTTTATTAAATAAAGCATATCCGGCGGAGCCTTTATCTTAATTTCGTTATTGCCAAATACCCATCTTAATTTAAAATGTATCTTAATTTTTTTTTTTTTTAAATGACTCATTTTTATTGGTGCGTTGGTCTATTTATAGGTTAAAGTAGCCTATGTCTAGAATGCTGAGATGTTACGATGTGACACAGGACTTATTTTATTTCTTTATTCCAACTTCCAAGTGGTCTAGTCTACGTTAGTTATGAGTAAATTATGTTAAAACATGAATAAATTGCTCATTGTTGGCAAAAGGCAAAAGAGCTGTGTGCGTGCGCACATTTGAATAATGTCGGGCTGTAAACGGGTTTGGGCTTTAAAAAAAGCTGTCAATCAAAATGTACTTGTCGGGCTCGGGTCCTGTCGGGCCTAACTTTTAAGGCCCGATTAATCAGTTCAGTTCAGACGCGTGTTAAAGCTGCAGTCAGTAACTTTTGACGCTCTAGCGGTTAATAAACAGAACTGCTTGCGTCTTGCGGAAGGAAATCATAGCCGGAACTACTTCTCTCTGTTTATGTCTATGAAGAATCACAAAGGTACTGGGTTACTCCGCCGCGGTACCCCCGAAGCAATCTAAAATAGTCTGAATATAAACACTTATTATAGGTGCACCCTAGTGATTCAGGACAAGCTAAAAACACGGTTAGGAAAATGGATTCATGGTGTACTCGCTTATTATATAAATTTTTCTACATTTTGTACATAAACAAAGTTACGGACCGCAGCTCTGATTGGTTGTTTCTTACCGGGAGCGGTGTATTTCTGCAAATGGCAATAGGACCACTGGGAGGAGCCAGAGGAGCTTGATTTTTTTCACAGATTATCTGTCTCATATTCTACTGTGAGGACATAATGACAGGTTTAACAAATATGTAAAAAATACATTTTTACAAAAGTTACCTGCAGCTTCAAGTCATTTGTGGATTAATGCATATTGGAGATGTGAACCGATTTGGTGAACTGGTTCAAAAAGATCCGGTTACATCGAATGATTAGTTCGCGATCCGGATATCACAAACTGCTTTGTTTTGAACTCTCTCTCACAACAGACACGGAAGAGAAGACAATGCTGAATAAAGTAGTAGTGTTTGCTATTTTTGGACCAAAATGTATTTTCGATGCTTCAAAAAATTCTAACTGACCCTCTGATGTCACATGGACTACTTTGATTAGGAAAACCTTGATTTTCCAATGTCTTCATGTACAAGTTGCAGATGGATCTTAGCTGGACAACCTCTTTGCATTCAATCACATTCCTAAGAATGTAATCCTTTACCACACAATATGTCTTGTTATGTGCTGCTATCTTCTGGGCCTGCAGGCTGTCAGTGTTGTCTGCTGCATTTTCTACTCTCTCCCTTCCACACTCATGGGTTTGGTACTCTGTGTTGAAGTTGTTTCTGTATGATGGATGATACTTAGCTTCCATTTACATATTATTTGCGATAAAGAGCCTCTTTCTTTAATTCCTGTGCCCTAGGTTCAATAACTTTCAAGCCTGGTTCCTTGTGTTTCCAACTCTGAAACTTCGTAAGCTCTTCAGTCTTTCCCTTGAACTTGAAGTTTGCTTTGTCACAGAAAATGCACTGATTGGGAAACACCTTCTTGGAGCTCCTTCAGATTGAACTGACAGTGATTTGACATGGCGCAGAGAGTCCCTTTTCAATGATAATGATTCACCAGATGTAGAAGCCTTTGTCACTTTTTAACAATCTACACTCATTTAAAGGATTATTAGGTACACCTGTTCAATTTCTCATTAATGCAATTATCTAATCAAACAATCACATGGCAGTTGATTCAGAGCATTTATTCAGGGGTGTGGTCCTGGTCAAGACAATCTCCTGATCTCCAAACTGAATGTCAGAATGGGAAAGAAAGGTGATTTAAGCAATTGTGAGCGTGGCATGGTTGTTGGTGCCAGATGGGCCGGTCTGAGTATTTCACAATCTGCTCAGTTACTTGGATTTTCACGGGCAACCATTTCTAGGGTTTACAAAGAATGGTGTGAAAGGGAAAAACATCCAGTATGTGGCAGTCCTGTGGGCGAAAATGACTTATTGATGCTAGAGGACAGAGGAGAATGGGCCGACTGATTCAAGCTGATAGAAGAGCAACTTTGACTGAAATAACCACTCATTACAACCGAGGTATGCAGCAAAGCATTTGTGGAGCCACAACACGCACAACCTTGAGGTGTATGGGCTACAACAGCAGAAGACCCCACCGGGTACCACTCATCTCCACTACAAATAGGAAAAAGAGGATACAATTTCCAAGACTGGAAAAATGTTGTCTGGTCTGATGAGTCTCGATTTCTGTTGAGACATTCATATGGTAGAGTCAGAATTTGGTGTAAACAGAATGAGAACATGGATCCATCATGCCTTGTTACCACTGTGCAGGCCGCTGGTGATGGTGTAATGGTGTTGGGGATGTTTTCTTGGCACACTTTAGGCCACTTAGTGCCAATTGGGCATCGTTTAAATGCCTCGGCCTACCTGAGCATTGTTTCTGACCATGTCCATGCCTTTATGACCACCATGTACCCATCCTCTGATGGCTACTTCCAGCAGGATAATGCACCATATCACAAAGCTTGAATAATTTCAAAATGGTTTCTTGAACATGACAATGAGTTCACTGTACTAATATGGCCCCCACAGTCACCAGATCTCAACCCAATAGAGCATCTTTGGGATGTGGTGGAACTGGAGCTTCGTGCCCTGGATGTGCATCCCACAAATCTCCATCAACTGCAAGATGCTATCCTATCAATATGGGCCAACATTTCTAAAGAATGCTTTCAGCACCTTGTTGAATCAATGCCACGTAGAATAAAAGCAGTTCTGAACGTGAAAGGGGGTCAAACACAGTATTAGTATGGTGTTCCTAATAATCCTTTAGGTGAGTGTATTTTCCCTGTAAAGCTTTTATAGCAGTATTGGTGATAGCCAATTGTATCCAAAGACAAGTCTTCTAATTTCAATGGAACCTGTTCACAAATATCCCTCATGTGGTATGGTGAACTGACGTCTTTACAGAGTCTCATATCTCATAAACTGTGTAGATATGAAAGCTTCTCGCTTGCCCTCCCCACCTGCATGTGTTGAGTGTTGTAAAATTACCATACTCAGAAAGAGTTGAGACATGTAAAATACGTGTTAAGGAACGAATCCTCTTTGGAGGAACTACAGCTGTTATAATGTTTAATTTTCCCCTTGGTAAGTATGTATGAAGTATTGAGCCTGGAAAAAAAAAAACTTTAGCTAGTAGCTACCAACTAAGCTACCAACACTGCTAGTCAAGAATACAGATTCGATTTCCGAAAGCCTGTGATTATAGTAAAAACTGTTGAAAAATCACTTAAACTTATGACGACAAAGGTATATCTTAATTATAGTTTAAAATACTTACTGAAATTTTTCCAAAAGAGAGAGCAGTGGGAGATGGCGATCTGCAGGTATGAACCGACGACCACCAACTGCAAAGCCCCAAAATTCAATTTTCTGTAGTTATTTATTTATTAAAATTAAAGTTAATTTGCTTTGTTTTGTTTAATTCAAAAGTAAAACTATTTTAAATATCTTCAGGTTCAGGATAGGTGAAGTAAAAGGTTAAAATAAATCCTATTTCAGGCTGCTAAGTATAATAAATACGGTGTCAAATGAACTTTTTGCTCTTTTTGACCACAGATGGTCAAGATGTTATAAAACATGACAAATAACAATAATGTCATGCCACTTTCTATATCATTTTTTTATTTTTCGGGTTCCGGTCGGGTGCAGCAAAGGGTTAAAAAAGAACCATTTGGGACATTATTTCAGCTTGGCACCTGGCAGATTATGAAAATAGACACTTTAAGGATTTTAAAAAAAGCAGGTGGCATAAAAAAAGCTGTGGGGTGCGCGTGGACCCCTATTTCCATCTAGACTATGTTTTTTCATTGATGCAGTCTTATTCACTTTTAGTGTTTTTTCTTTTTTTTCAGATTAAATATTTTACCTAGTAGTGATATGTGCTTAATTAAAAGTAAATATGCTATAAAATCATAAGATGTGATTTTTTTTTTCAGTGTTACTAGCAAACTCTGATAGCAAGGTAAATTAGTGTTAGTATTTTCTAAGTATTACCTTTCCATACATTGCACTTGACAAATAAGCTATTGTGGCTTTTCTTTTGCTGAATATTTTATATATTTAAATATATTTTTAAAAAGTACAAGATTAGGCTAACTGAATATATGTGATATCAAATAAGGGTTAGCACAAATGTAATCTAAATGTAATCCAAAATTAATCAGATTACGTTCCCAAAAATGTGTAATCTAAGAGATTATATTACTGATTACCGTTTTTTTCATGTAATCTGTAATCAGTAACTGATTACAATTCACAAGTAATCTACCCAGCTCTGTTCCTAATTTAACCGAAAAATTATCAAAAATGAAAAAGACCTCACAAAACATTAAAATATAATCTCTCAATAGAAATATCTTTGGTTGAATTAAAGTTTCAATGCATTTTTACGTGGAGATGTTGCAGGAAAAGGGGAAACTAGTTTTCCTCGATTTACTGAAGCCTACGGAGTAAAACACATTTTGCAGCTGCACAGTGAGGCTCAGTCATTGGCTGTGATGTGGCAACTGCACATCCAATGGCGTGGGTGAGGCTTAGCCTATATTAGTCCCTGAAAAACACTGTTTTAGCAGGTTTAATGACTGAAGCGACAACTAACCAGGTTAGTGCGGCGGATGCGGCCGGCCACGCAATACTTGTTCCCTACTCAGTGAGTAAAATTCAGCTGTGGGAAAGTTTGATAGGCAAACTTGACTTTGGTTCTACCTACAGACTTACTCATGTCAGTACCAGAGTGTTTGCTGGGAGTATGTACCTGACGACCAGCCGAAGAAGTGAAATCAAACAAGTGGCCCCTCTCCATGGTCTGAATGATGTAATGTTGTGCTGGAAGGAACCATTACCTCAGCAGAGGTTGCGCTTTCACGTCGGTGTTCCCGATGCAATGCTTGGCAACAAGAGTTTGAGACGAGGTCAATTCCATCGTTGTTTTCACTTCAACTTCTACAAGCATTCCCACCAACAGTCAACGCTTCTGTGATTCGGGGCCAGTTCGAGTTCAAAAGGCTTCTTCCTGTGACCAATGAACATATGCAACGTCACCATCATGTGTATCACGTGCCATGAGGAAGTTGAGCAGGTGCGCTGAGCAGACATGCAGAACGCGAACTCTTTCCAAGAGCAATCCATTTAATCTCACATTCGTCTGCAATATATCAAACTTACTGATGCAATATAGTTGTGCATGCATATAAAGTAAGTGTATTTTATTGTTCTTTATTTAAATCTGCTGATTGTTTGTTCCCGCGGGTGAGATTCATCTAGCGCTACTGAGCCATGTGTATATGTGTTTATGACAATATATATGGTTGATTTGTCACCGTTAAGCTTGCTTTCATGTTCATTATATCTGATACAAGTAATGTTCAGTATTTACTGTGAGCTATGTTAATGTTTTATCGAGTTATTTCGAGACTTATGTGTTGCCGTTTACAATATACCCAATGTGTTCCCAGTCACGTCTAGTGCAGTAATAGCTCAATCTTGTGGGCTCTAGTTAAATGCTCAGACATTTTCAACTGCTTTAATTTGTGACTTAATTTTATATTTGAAAGGATTGCTATTGCATAATTGTTTGTAAATGTTATTTTAATAATTATTCATGTAAATTTATTTTGTATTCTGTTCCAGAACCACGACTTTGCCATCAGTAAACTGCTTAATGAGATTCAAAGTCTGGGGAGATTTCTTCAAGTTAGAAGATATTTAAACATTTCTGACCGACTGTCTGCAGGGGTTCGAATCCACCTGAATCAGTTTAACAATTTGAAACCTCAATTACAGTATGAATATGATCCAGGCAGCGTTACAGGGCAAATGTTCTAGAATGATGTACCAGAATTCTAGTATGATTTACCTTGATACACCACATTCTAGTATTATTCATTCTGATTTATGTTTTTAGCATGATTTACCATGATTTACCACATTGCTAGCAATTAGGTGAAGTATCAGTACTAATGAAGTGATAAACTTTGATTTTTTAGTGTCTTATTGTTATATAAGTGGTTTTAATGTCTAATGAATGCAAAATCATAAGTGAGTAGACTTCATTAATCAGTAGAATGGCCAGCAGAGGGCAGTAGAAGACCACATATTGCCTCACTTTCACTTTAAACTTCTTGATTTTCACCATTTTTCTGCACTAAAGCAAACCAGTTTTTCCATTTTAACTCCATAATGCATGTTTACACACACACACACACAAAGACAAATGTTGTTTTTTCAATGCTATTGGGATATGTCATTATGAAAATATATTTGAATGGTCTATAAACATTTCACAAGTCTTTGTAAGCTATAAATCAGAATTTATTCAGAAACCTAATAAGACTACACACACACATTATGTTGTAGATACAGACATTTGAAATATATGATGTGATCAAACTGTCAATACTAATACTTTAACAGATGGATTTTGACTAAATGTAAATGTTAAAATAGTGATTTTTATAAATTGTAAATATACATTTTAGAACAATATGACAAAATGACTATTTTAAACAGCAGGGGGCAGTAAAATACCACTTATTGGCTTATATGCCATGTTATTCATATCATTTTCACTTTTTTAACTGTTTTAGAGGCAAATTTTGCCTGAATCTGTCTGAAAATGTTCATGTTTGTTTAGAGTGGTATTTCACATGTTACGACTTGTTTTGAAGAAGCTCTGAGCATTCATTGAAGAGATAAAGGCTTTTGGGGCCACTTGGTCAAGGCCACATTTTGATCTGACCCTATTATAGCCGTCCAAATGCAAACTTAAAAAAAATAAATTCACACACACATACACAGACATAGAGACATACATATTTTCTTGTAGATTCAGTTTTTTTAATATATGATGACTAACAATATTTTCTGCAAATTCTTTCTTTAGTATTTTGAGGTTTATATGTGGCATATGTTTTCCAAAGTAATTATTTGAATGGAAATGACGTGATGAATTTTTATAAAAAGTGATAGTAAATGTTAGAATAGTTATTTTATAAAGTCTAAATGTGAAAAAGAGAACTATATTAGTAAATATTTATACCAGCAGGTGGTAGCAGAGTACCGGCTCATCTCATTTTAAAAATTATTATGTTAGTATTTTTCTTGTTAACTCAATTAAATATGCTTACACACACAACAAACATTTTGAAAATAACAATATCAGTGAGCAGAATTAGACTAATAATATGGCTTAAACCTTGTTTGTGAAATATGGGGAATAATATTACCACTGACTCTCATGATTATTTAACTTATCCCAACAATCAGTCCAAAATAAATACAGTATATCGAAAATGTACTCAAATGATAAATTATACAATATAGACCAACAAATGCATTAAATTATATTGTATATCAAACGTAAATCTTGTTTAATCCTAATTTCCTGAACTGGTTGATGTAACTGTTCTCTGTGAGGAACAGCTGAAGAACAGCTGATGGCTTGGAGCTTACTGTCAGAAAATTTCTACTAATTGTATAAAATAAAAAAGGCACTATGTTTATGATAGGAGTCACATATTTTAGGTCTATTAACTATATTTTTGTCTATAAAGTCTTAAAACCACATTCTGTGATACAACAATAGTATTTACAAAGAATATGGTGGATTCACAACCGTCATGATAATGACTGGAAGCAGATCGAGTGAAATAAACGGTGAAACAGATGAACAGATGTTTGAAGTAGAATATTGCACGGCTGGAAAAGGCCTTTTGCTAATGCGTGTGTATGTATAGTATTACAGATTCTGTCTCTCTGTTCCTCTCTTTTTTCCTCTCTCTCTCTCTCTCTCTCAATCTCTCTCTCTCTCACACATACACATACATTCACACACGCAGGCTTGGGACAGAAAATCTGCCCTGGCATTTTGGCGTAGACTGGCCCACTACATATGATCATAAACACCACCCATCTTTGCATGCCCTTGAATATGTTTTTGTTCAACTCTTATTCATTAAAACCAGTAATGCCATATAATGAGTGAGTAGGAACGAGTGAGAGTTAAAGGTGCAATGTGTGATATTTCTGAGGATCTTTTGACAGAAATGCAATATAAGATCCATAACTATGTTTTCAGTGGTGTGTAAATACCTTACTTAATGAACCGTTATGTTTTTATTAACTTAGAATGAGTCATTTATATATACATAACCGCGGCCACCCCCTTCTATGAAGGTCGACATATTGTGACGTCATGTTTCTACCGCAGGCGAACAAACAGCGATACAGAGCGCGTTTCGTCATTAACTTGAATGAGAAGCAGCAGAAAAAGACGCAGCAGAATACTCTGGTTGTCCCTGACTCTGCAAACATGGAGAAAAACATGCTGTCTGAACGACGCCTCGGACATCGTAACGTTAGCTATTTATTCACCTTACCTAGCTCTTATCTTATACTAACTAGCATGGAAACAAGCTATGATAAAGTCAGTGAATAAAAGACTAACACAATGATAAACAATTAAAAATAACAATCGCAATAACATGTGGTTTTACTGAATAATTAAGTAAATATAATTTAATATAAAATGTAATATATAGAGAAACCTCATTGCTTTACTCTCTGCTGACTCAGACGACGACATCTTCCGATCCTACGTCGACCACCATAGCTTCTCATTCGAAGCCATTGACCGGTTGCAATTCACAAATCTCACCACTAGATGCCGCTAGAAATCACACACTGCACCTTTAACAGATGAAATAAATACAAAATTGTAATTTATTAATACAATCGAACTATACTCCACAGTGATGCATCCAAAAAAAAAGCTATAAGCTGCATTGGCATAGCATTAACAGTGTTTCCCACAGGATCTTTGGTAAAACTGTGGTGGGTGGACCTCTGTCCCTCTAGAGGGATGTAGGGGGATTTGGGGGCATGCATATTAACCCATATAATCCATATTAATCCAACCCATATTAATTGTGCTAATTAAACAAAGAAAAAAAAAACTCTTTTAGTAACAGTCTCTGTCTATATTACACAACTACATAATAATAGTTATAATATTAATCTGATGATAGTAGTCTATTAGCCATATTGTTAACCAATGCACTGAAAAATAAAGAAAACTTTCTTAATTAGTTTTGTACTATTTTCTAAACTTGAAAGAGATAAGCACATGATCTTTTATTTCAACGGACACTGCATCAAGCTTTTATATTGGTGGAAAACATGGATAAAAACACGTTTCATTAAACTTCTTGTAATCGTCAACTATGCAGATGTGGAAATAATGTGTAACTGGGTAATGTGTTTTGAAAGTAGTTCTGCTTCTCCTCCACTGGATCTGATGAAGGTCCTGCTGCTGCAGAAAACATATTTTGACACATTTTACAGCGTCTGCTTGAGATATCTATTTTTCACGCTATTTCTCTGCACATTTCTTGCGTTCTCAGATTATTTTGACAGATACGTACACAGTTTGACACTGCACGCTCACTCAAAGACCAAAGGGGGAGGTGTTTAAGATGTGATTGGACCAGCCCAGTGTCAATCAAGAAAATAAGCAATGGGCCGCTGATCTACGCGTTTCATGGGCCGGTCTGTCAGTGGGGAAAAAAAACGCTGACTTTCGTTTGACCAATGCATTACACCGGCACTAACCCAGCGCTGTCAAATAAACAAAACAAAACGAATGGGCCGCCGATGTATGAGTTTTATGGGCCGTTAAAAAAAATAGCACGTCGGGCCACCGGGCATTTGCCCGACATGACAGATTACCAGTGCAGCCCTGCACACAGACATACATAGCCTTTAGTGCTTTGTAAATCTATCGCCAGCACACAGCACATATTTACACATTCATCTAACAAGGATACTTTTCTGATGACTAAATTCACGTCTTGTGCATGCATTGTACGTTGACCCTGGCGAGTTTAGTGAGAATATTAATAGATTTCCATTTATTTTATATCAGGGAATGATATTTCTTACCCAAGATTTTATCCTAAATTTATCACAAACATGAGCACTATATTTTATATAAGCCTACTGATGAATGTGTTAATTAGGCGGTTTTCAGTTTGTAACAATATAAGTGAGGACATTTGGTCTTGAAATATATCATCAAAACAAGTTGAAGTGCACAAGCATACAAAAGCGAACACACAGCGCTCTTTTAAACTGTAGAGCATAAATTAAGATCCCCTGTCTATAATTATCGTTTCATTATAACTTGATCCTTCCCAGCATTTACCGTTTGGGATGTGGATAGATCAGGTCTATCGTGATGTCTACTGCATGTTATAAGTACAACTTTACCGAGTTGTTGTGTACAGATCATTGTGTATTACTTATCTGTTGTGTTGTTTAGAATAATTACCCAATCTGTGTCTTGAATTTCTTGTCCTTTGTTATGTTAATGGCCTGAGTTATATTGCACATATTGTCTGGATGTTCATTTTTTTTCATGTGAAAGTAACCTCATGGACATAAAGAATTTAACACTATAATGCAAAATGGTAAATAAAATATTTGTCTTTTAGTCAAATTTGTGAGCTGATTTTATTTACTAAATGTAGTAAACAGTTAAGGATTGATCTAAGGTTAAATAGTTAGGCCTACATTGAATATTGCTGTTGAACCCTGTGTTCTTCAGAAAAAGACCCTTTTTGAACCTTGAAGGACACATGTATGATTGTAAGGAGTTTTACACAGTTTTAGAAATTGAATTAAATATTGTTTTATTTCAGGGTAAAATTGGAAATAGAAAAAATCTTTAAATAAGTTACAACAATATACTATAAATCACTGAACAAAAGTTTGTATATGAACATGAAATGAAAGTGTAACAATTACATTGACTGAACAAAAACGTTTGTATATGAACATGGAAAATATGGTTTTTTTTACAGTAGCAATAAATGTGAAGTTTAACAATTCCAAAAAAAGCTTTTAGAGTTTTCAATAACATAAGAAACCTATTCTAATTGTACTTATGAAAGAAAAATAAAAACATGATCATGAATTAGACTTTTTGTTTTTGTGTATGTTGTGTAAAGCTTAAAGGGATAGGTTATGTCATGATATGATATGATATGATATGATATGTCATGCTTAGTCAAGGGGTCGTGTTTGTCGTGGATCTATGGTTTCAGGTGCAGCAGGCCTTTTTTCTCCTGGGTTTGTTTTTATGGATGTCGAAGGAAATGAGACTGCTTCTGTTATTGAGCAAAGTTCTTGCTCAAGCTCAGGTGTCTCTTCTGAGGTGAGTTCAGTTTCACAAATTGCTTTCTTGATTTCCTCTATATGGTTATCATTTGTGTAATTAACACTCACAGGCCCACAAGTGAGAAGATACTCCTCTATGTCCTGTGCATCAAGAAAGGTCTTGTCTTTCTTTGTGATTAAACTTTGTCAGGACAGAATTTGGGATGGCTAGTGACAGCTCATCCTCTCCCATTTTAAAGATCAGTGCTTCATTACACTTTGTAATGTGGTGCACCTGTGGAAATTGTCTTTAATGTTGATTGACTGCTGTGTACTGTGACACTTGGGACAGTTTTTTAATCGTGATTGTGCTGCCTTCAACTGTTTGTGTTAGTGTGTTTGTTAGAGTTTCAAAATGGTTTGTGTTTGATGTGTTGGGCAATGTGATCGTTGTGCTGCTGTGCATTATGGTGTTCCGGGTGGTTGTCAATGTGGTTTTGCCATTAAATTATCTGGTTGACAAATTTGTGAACATGTACGTTTTACCCAATTGTACAAGGTCAATTTGACCATCCCACAAGGAGAGTTGAATTGTCCCCGTTTGGTCTCCTATTTGGCAGGACTTGACTTCACTTTCGGAGTCCCGAACGGTGACCATGGTGCTTGCCCCATCAATGTTGCAAACTGTTGCTAGGAGTTTCAAGATCTGTAAAGAAGATTAAATGGTTAATAAAATATATTTATTTTTTTACATAAAATGATTTACATAACATGATTTAAGCAAAGCTAATGTTTTAACTTTTTATTTATTGTTTAATTTTTTTTATTTAAATGTTTCAAACATCTTTTGACTTGGGGAATAAAGTTGTAAATATTTTAAAAATATTTTAACATTTGGCAAAGCTAATAGCTTACTTTTACTTATTTTATGTGTTCTGTTGGTATTTTCTTTTACCGTAGTTTTGTAAAGCACTTTGTGTATGTCAATATACTTACCGATTGGTGATTTGTCATGTTTATTATTTCAGCTACGTTTAGCTGTGTGTCCTGAGGTGGTCTGTATGTGAAGTCGACTCTAGTTGTGACGTCTATAGATGTTTCTCTCGTGCACTGTATGTCATAATCATCTTTGAAACCTGAAATGCCGAATATGTAGATACTTCAGTTCATATGGAAACGATAAGAAAACAGGTAGCCTAGTCCACTTTATTTATTTATCTGTGGTTTAATAGCAGTGTGAAATATAGGCTAGATTTGAAGTATAGCCTAATCCTAAATAAATAATTGGCTATAGGCAAAATGTGTTGAAAAAAAAATGAAAAGAGGACTAAAGTCTAAGCAAAACACTAAGTCTCGAAGTCAATACCAATCTTTAGGAATTCATTTAATGAATAATTTTTCGGATTTTATTTCTTATTCACTTAAGACCGAATGATGCATCCGATTTCTTTTTCAACTCTCCACGTTAATTTAAAACATAACTGACTATCCCTAGACAAGCAGACGGATGCGCGAAAGATATCGGAGTTCGTGCTGTATCTGCCCACTCTGTGAGCGTGCGCACCTTTTTTATGTACGGAGTCTGCTATTAGGCCCATAGTGTACTCTTGTGCTTCTACATTTGTTTAAATTCTATTTAATGTTTAACAAGCAAGACAAAAAAAGTGGGAATGATAACTTTTCATTATTTTGACGAGTGCTGAAGTGGTTTTAAGGAAATTTTTATAGCTTTAAAAAATACGCATTTCTTATAACTTGTGTATGACTATATTTAGTTAAACAATTACATTTGTACTATTTTGTATAAATGTGTAATAGTTTATAGAATACAATATCACACTGATAAAAACAATATATAAATAAAGCAGCCCTATAGGCCTATAATATATATTTTTCCAATTAAGTTGTACTCACCAATTGTTTTTCTTGCATTGTTCAGTTTGACGGGAGTCTTGTTCTATTGAGCTGTAACAATGCTGTTGTATTTTTCTGGAGTGAAAAATACGGCTTGGTGGTATTCCGGTCTTGCTGTTTGGACAGTAACATTGAAATAATGCATATTTTTTCTGGAGGTTTTTATCGGAGAGACTCCATGAAAGTACCCCACTCTCATTCTCGCTGACGTCTGTCTTCTTTTCCATTTTCTTGAAATTTCTGAAGAAGTTTTATTTTACTTCTGCTTACTTCTATCCGTGGGAGGTCTTGAGCGCAGCTAAAGCTGTATTTGAAAATAGTGGGTTTTATATTCGTATTTTTCAAATTGAGATGGGCGTATTCAACTGCTTGTTTCTGATTGGTTGAAAACCAGTTAGTAGTTTTTGTACACAAAATGTAGCCTATCACATTAAGACTACGTTAGTTTGAATTTGTTTTGCATAATTTTACGATCGAAGTTTAAACTAGAAAAAAAAGTTCGAGATAAACTAAGTTGGCTTGAGAAAGCCTGACCAGAAATTTTGAAGAAGTTTAAAGAAGTTAGAAGTTTATAGTTTAAAGTTAGATTGATAGATTAGTTGAAAGAAAGAAAGATATATTAGTTAGAAAGAATGATAGATAGATTAGTTAGAAAGAATTATATATGTAATGAATTCAACTTCCTAATCATCTGCAAGAAGGAGGCGGGAACCGGCGCACAATCAAAATGAAACTTTAATAATTCCAAATAAACATAAAACAGCGCACCAGCCCCTCATGGACGACTGGTGCACATAAATAAAAAGCAAACACAACTAAAAACCCAGGCCAGGGGCCTCATTTATAAACTGTGACTGTGACTTTTTGGGGGCGGAACCAAAAGTGGCGAAGGTTGGTTCCGCCCGAAGATGGTTTCCGCCCGGCCCGTATATTACAAACACCGGAACTTCCGGGAAACTCCGGGAGGCAAATTGGGCTGTACGAGGCACAGGTGAGGAAAATAAACGCGGCGATCGTGGATTGGATAACGGAGAGAACTGGAAGGGTATAAAAAGAGTCTCCGAATTTCAAACAGCAGTTGGAGTTGAATCGTTTCAGGCCGATCCGGCGGGCAGTGTAGAGGTTTGGGCAGAGTCAGCATTGGTGAAGGCAGAGGAACTTCACGGGGTGAAGAAGGAGACAAGGACACTAGTAACTGGGCTGAGTATACGACATTTATTGATGTTTGAAGAGACCATCTGTATATAAACTACTGATGTGTTGGAGTCACAGTCATAGGAAGTACTCACCGGAAGTAACGTCAAGGGTGATCTCCAGCAACGGAAAACCGATGGTGTGAAGAGGATTGGACAGCTAGAAGGAGAAGGAGACAAAGGAAGAGGGTTATCGTTCATTTGTGAGTACTTTTGGACAGTGCATTGTACATCATTGGGGAGAGTGCATTATCCAGCGTATGTTGTGAGCATCTGGTAAATAGGCCAGCGGCCCCATTACGGAGCAGAGTTTTGGGTGAGCCGGGAAGTACGAGTACAGGAAGCCGCAAGCAGTCGTGACGGCAACGTTATTCCTCCGGCCCTTCATCTATCAACAACGCCCAACGAAACCCCAGGAATAAGTCCTAGTAAACCGTGGTTCTGACCCTATTTCACGTAGAGTGTGTGGAGTGCAGTGGGTGAGTCCTTGTCTTTGCTGTGAGTGTGTACACTTGAAATCTTGCAGTGTTATGCTGTGGTTGTGTTGTCAGTAGCCACCCTAGACTGGATGAGTCGTGGGGGAGACCAGTGACCGTTGAGGCTGGTGAAGCGCCATTTTCATCTAAATGCCATTTTGCGACCCCTGCATGGAGACCCAAATGTAACGTCCTGTCTAGACCCTTTCAGAATACCCTGGCTCTGTGGAAGCGGTGGTGAAGAATACACGTAAGCAAGACTGGTGTGAGTAAAAGCCAAAAATTATACCTATATGCAAGGAGGAAGTTTTACTCTTGCAAATTAGCTGTGTGGATTTACTTTACCTGTTGTGGAGCCTCTTCAAAGGTTCACCCCGGTCCAGATCCCTTAAACTGCAAATAGAAGAGAGGAGAGGGAAGCGTTCGGGCCGGTGCGACAGTGTTTAACTTTCCCCGACGCACAGGAAATCCCTGTGGAGGCCTGCGCTACGACGACTTACTACTCCAGGTCTGACAGTTCATCTACTTACTGTATCGCAGTATTTCACCGTAAGCCCACCGCCCAGGAGAAGTATTCTAGGAGAATAGAGCCCCAGTTACCTGTGGAATACTTACCTTTGTCCATTGCTACGAATCACTAAAGTGAGAATAGAGCCCCAGTTGCCTGTGGAATACTTACCTTTGTCCATTGCTACGAATCACTAAAGGGAGAATAGAGCCCCAGTTGCCTGTGAAGTACCTACCTGTGTTGTCCCCCGCAGTTTGAGTGACCTCTCTCTTGCAGTGCCATTGGAGTTCTGTGTCGCGGGTTGGCGCTCACCTCGGAGTGTGCAGAAGGGGAGGCGCCGCCCAAGCACCCCGTACGAAGAGATCGGAGGAACAAGTCGTTTATCAGCCAGTCGTATGGACCCAAGTAACAGGTAGCCACTCTCACCGGATCGATTACTCATTGTGTGTTTCACTCTGCCTTCAGGAGAAAAGAAGGGCGCCACGAGTCAACAAAAGCCCAAAGGGACATACTAACCCTCGCCGCATAGTCCTCTCCGGCCCCTTTCTCCTCCTGCTGAACAGAGACGATAATTTTAAGATTTACCTCCCCCTCCCTGAATTATTTTAATTAATTTAAATAAAGTTGTTTTAATATTACTTACGCTTGGTCTGTCTGGTCATTAGGGTTGCTTTGAGACCTCCTCGAGGTGGAAACTAGGAAGGGGCGTGACTTGCAACACCTGTGGTCCGCTCCGACCTGTGACACGTACGCACAGAAATATTTGGATTTATAAAACCGTGCGCACGCACATCCTATTGATTTTTCCCTTAGTAAATCACAATCAATTCTAAATGTAGCGCAGCTTTTGCGGCTTCATGACACGCCCATAGTTGCCCATAAATAGTCCGTGAAATGCCCACAAGTTAATATTCATTGATTGCGAAATCATGGCAAACACAGAGAGAAAATCAAAAAAACGTAACTTCACTCAATGTGAAGTAGAAGTTATCGTTGGCGAGGTGGAAAAGAGGAGAAAAATGTTGTTTGGAGGGCACAGTGTGGGCATTACTAATGCCAAAAAGGCACTTGAGTGGCAAACGGTGGCAGACGCCGTAAATGCTGTAGCCTCAACCTCGGACCGTGCCCGAAATAAAAAAGAAATGGTCGGACATCAAAGTCGAGGCAAAAAAACGTCTTGCGCTCCATCGCCAGAGTGTGTCTGCCACGGGTGGGGGAAAGGGGACACCGGAGCTGACCCCTCTTGATGAGAGACTGGCGGCAATTATTGGGGAATCCCTTTTAAGTGGAGTGGTGACTGAGGCGGAGGGGGACACTGACGCGCCAGATGCAACGGGTGACACAGGTAAGAGAAATAAGTAAAATGAATGCAGTCAAGTCACATGTATGCAGGCTACACAATTACAGTTTATTAATATAGAACAATTTTATTTCAGTTGCTGGGTGTTCCAGCGGGGCCAGTGGTTACGATGCTGCAGCTGAGCAGCCGTCTGGACCCAGCGTCTCCACGGCACGCGGCTCTCAACCCTCCAGCAGTGGACGTGTCCTCACCGATGCAGTCCTTGAAATGCAGAGGGAAGTCATTAGTTCAATCAGAGAGGCGGCCAAAGAGTTGGGTGAAATCAAGACTGCCCTGACTGAAATAAACTGCACGATGAGGGAATTCTTGAATAAATAATGTTTTCCACACCTTTTGTTGTTCTTTACAAGCGACGCATCACTTCCAAACGCTGGCGCACAGCAGCAGCATTTGGCTCAAATGCGTGGGGATGGGGTTCAGGGTCGGGGCCAACACAGCAATCGGCACCAGGGGGTAGAGGTACGTTTTTAAGCTGTGCCACATTGTGTAGCACAGCACATGCCAGCACGATTTGGCACACCTTTTCAGGCGTGTACAATAACCTCCCTCCAGTGCAGTCGAGGCAGCGCCATCTGCCCTTAAACAGGCCGATGGTGCGCTACACTATAGCGCGAGCTCTGCTGTGGCACTTGTTGTAGTGCCTTTCCTCTGCACTCTGTGGGTTGAGGAAAGGCGTAAGCAGCCACTGTTTGAGGGGATATCCACTGTCCCCTGCAAGGATAGTGAAAGGGTTAAGACATTGAAGCTTTCTTGTTTGCCTGTTCACCCGCCGTGTATGGAAACTTTATTGAATCATGGGACGAAGCTATTATGCCTTATGCCTTAACACGTCTGGCATTACCCGGCTAAGGGTCGGCTGAGATATTCTTGACCTGAAAAGTGCCAGTCGCCAGGAATCCTATTGTTGTTAGGACTTGAAGTGGGACTGGCACGGCGTGGTTCCTCCGAGTGCTCCTCTGTAACGCCGGGCCCAAAAGCCCGCAGAGGTCCAACAGGATGGCTCGAGGAAGTCGGAACCGGCTCATAAGCCACTCGTCCTTGTTTGCCAGCAAGTCTTCTTGCTGTCTAAAGATGCGTTCACTCCGAATTTTCCATTTGCCACATCTTCTAAGAGCGCAAGATCAGCCATTGTGCGTCATTACGCATTGTGATGGGGCATTTTATTTCCATCCATTTAATTGCATCTGACAAGCTACAGATGTCGGTAATAATCGACGTGGAAATGGGAAATTGTTCAGCGCAAATGTAATTTCTTGTTGCTTTCTGAATGGTTGAGACATACGCCATACATTGTTTTATCAAAAATAAAACAAACTAAAGGCATATGCATGAATACCATAATTCCGTAGCTTATGAAGAAATGTTTTACTATGAAAACAACTTTTCCCAGTGGACAGTTAATACATCTATCTATCTATATATCTCCTTAATTATCTATCTATCTGTCTATCTAATTGCAACTATATCTGCTCCGCCAGACGAGAATATCAGTTTTGTACATTATTTCGTTCTGTTAACTATATTATTTATGAGGATGAATTGCACAACATGCCAATATTGCAGAACATATTTCTTCACTTTTCTTTTTGCAAATATGTGTTCATTTGAATTTCTGTTGTAATTTTCGTTTGATTTTTTTTGTTTGTTTCACTGCTGATCGATCAAACGGGTGTTCGTGTAGGCTGTTATATGAAAAGGCTCTTTCCCCCATGGTCTTTAGCTTACATGATGGCTGGTGAAGTGAAAGAGAGTTAGTAGAGCGAAGAGAGCGTGATGGAATATAAGGACTGATGAGATCACAAAGATACTCAGGTGCAGTCCCATGAAGTGCCTTGTATGTTAAAATAAGAATTTTAAAATCAATTCTCGCATTTACGGGAAGCCAGTGTAATTGTGAAAGAACCGGTGTAATGTGTTCACGAGGACAAGTACAAGTGAGCACACGAGCGGCAGAATTTTGTACATACTGAAGCTTGCTCAACGATTTAGCTGGAAGGCCAGAGAACAAGGCATTACAATAATCTAACCTAGTTGTTATGAAGGCACAGTGCGTACAGCACGACCGCGTACAGGCAGGGACGTCTCGTGCACACTCATAGTGTCGCACTGAAAGTTCTACTGAGCAGCCGGTATCGCAGTCAGTCATGAAACGCCAGCAACAGATGACTTTAATGATGTGAGTTGGTTGATTAAGTAAATTAGCTCAGGTCAGGGTAATCAAAATGTCTGTCTACTTTTTTTTTTTTTTTTTTACAATCTATGGTCTACACCTGTTGATGAGCTAACATTAACATACACTGTTGCTAGGTAACTTCAGACCGTTAGTTAGCTATAACTAAACATTTAATGTTGCCTAGAACATTCTGTGTCCACTTTAAACAGCAGCATTTTCATTTTAAAATTTCTTAAAGCATGTCTCGTTCTAGTGAACCAAGTATCTGAATTGTCTCCCCTTGTGAGTTAAGAGTATTGTCAAACCCCTAGTGTCCGTGAGCATAATAAAGCTCAACATTTTCCAAGTGTATGACACAGCTTTCATTCTTTGGGTCAAGCATATATGTGACCAATCACGGAAAGTAGGGACACAAGTCGGTTCTGGGGCATTTTGAGTTATTCACAGATTCTGAAAGTGTAGTCTCCAAGCTTTCCAACGATGTGTAACACTTGGAAATCTGATAAGATTTGGAGAAGTTGTGGCCATTTGAAGGTAGGCACTCAAAAAAGCTCAAAAAGCTGAAAATAGCCTCTGAAGATTGTGCAGTTCTCACTGCTGCAAGTGACGATGGGGCTCATTTACATCTCATTTAGATAAGCCATACCCCCTGCATAGCAACGACAGACACAACGGGAAAAATCGGACCGCATACTATTAATAATAAAGGAGAATGTGCATTGTAAATGTCAGTAATTTATCTTTTTTGACTTTTATAAAAATGATTTAGAGGCTGAAATACATGTGTTTTATCTTTTTATAAAAAATCTTTAATCTTTAAAATGTGGCCATCATTTTTAATGTTATTATTTTAATGTTTATGCAAACAAAAAGTACATATTGATGCTAATTTTATTTGTTATTTGCTGGTTTTCTACATAAAACTTGGTGAATTTACTTTTTTAACAGGATTCTGTGATAACCGATGAGCTAGCTAATAACAATAGGTAGATATGGGAAGGTCTAAACATGGACTTAACATGAGATAACGTGTACGTGTTCTTAGAATGAACACAAAACGACAAACGTTGATGTTTACGGAAACTCACCCCATAAGAAACAGAAAAGTATCCTTGCAGATCCGAAGTTTGCACTGTGCGTCTGTTTGCCTCTAAATGTTACGGATTTTCCCCATTTCTCTGTCTTTATCCCCATCAAATGTTACTATCGATATAGCCTCTGATATCTTACGGTCCAACTCGACTGACGCCAGTCCAATACATTCTTCCTCGTCGTCATCTTTGCTCGGTTGTAGATTAGGGATTTTATACAGTCTTATTATGCCGCTTTCATCGTCGCTCAGATCGTCTTCAGAATCAGTGAGCACTTGTTTATAAGCATCCGGCTTGTCTTCAAGTACTTCAAAACATTTTCGGTGTAACGGCCACGGTTCAGCTCGTCTGCGTTCATCTTCATTGAATTTTGATATCAGCTACAGCCGGCCAGAGCGCTGCATACTACGTAGCCACGCTTCCCTCGGAGGGTGGGGGCAATAACAAAACAAACAAAAGCCGGCTTATCCAGTATGGAAATACAGACAGACAATGAAACGCCCCGACTGTGTGCTAGAATCTCCGACAAACAAGCTGATTTCAACCTCAAAATGTACGCTTTTAACCCTTTCGAGTCGATTAACGCATATATGCGTTTTGAGTCATTTTCTCCTGATAACCCCCGAAAAGAACTTAAATTACACTCTCAGTTTTAATCGTACAGATAAGAGCAATACTTCAATCGAATCTGTAAAGGGTCTACTTTTTTGGGATACATACATAACAAAAAACCTTTGTGCACTTATAAAATAAAGATAACAAACAAGGTGCGCTGTCTACAGTCTTTGTCTGCGCTGATCGTCATGTACAAACATGTCATTAAAATGAACTGTAACTGTAACTGTGAATACTCAACGAAGAGACATGAGAGAGATATCTATGGAAAGCCTGACATGTCTACTTTTAAACTAAACAAGTGCTGCCGAACACAAATATTCTGAGATAAAGTAATCCATATGAAAACAGATTCAAACAGAAGCGTGCGGCTTGAATACGCCCACACAGAAGAAAAAGCAGCCAGACTGTTCTTCAAGTTTTAATTTAATTTTATTTTTATTTTATTTTAATTTAGTTTGCTTCGCGATAAGAGGAATAAGACATAATTCACCCCCAAAAGATGTGATGTGGTTGAGGATTTGGATTTCCTCAGAAAAAAGAATGAAGCACTTTATTCAGCAGAGATCATAAACATGAGTAAGTCTCTTTTTATTTATTTGTACTAGTTTTCACATAACGTGTAAACATTTTACTAGTTAGACTTCAAAAAAATATGTTTGAAAGTAAGCTTTGATTGTTCCTAATAAACGGTTTAACTGCTCCCCTAAGTGGATATTAAATTATGTTGTGGGATAATTAAATATATTCTTAATAAACTACAAACATAAAATTATATACTTTTATTTTGTCCACACATTCTTTCTTGTAAGTCCTCCCTCACAGTGGCACAGTTGAATGGGAGGCTCATTATGCAGCTCATTATGCAGCTCATTATGCAGCTCATTATGCAGGCCTTTGTCTTCTCTGGTGTAAATCACAATGATATTCATGATAGTTGACGCCTACTCGCATATGACTTTTACCAACAAAAAGTGTTTTAGAAAATTTAAATCAATATATTGTTTTCTGTGAGTGAGTAAACAAGATGATTTTCACATCATTCAGAAAGAAAAATTCTAGGCTACAATCTCCAGTTCTCAACAGTCCCGGGAACCAATGTTATGTATGTGTTTTATGGCCTTATTCAAGTGATTTAACATTTTTTAAACCACTAGTGTTTTTCACTAACCATGCATAACATTTTTTTTTTCTCAAAATTACAATCATGTACATGCATGCATTTCACATATTATTATAGCCCAGTTTGTGCTGATTACAGTGATGTTAGACTTTACCCATTTAGATATTTATAAGAAACTGAAAAAAGCACAAATATCAGGGCATGACAAAACTTCTCCAGGCCCCAAAAATACCCTTAGACTCCAGAATCTATGGAGCAAGCAGTGAAGCGGCTTCATACATTTCAGGTAAGTACCTTGTGTTACCACTCATTTCCTGTAGGTACAAGATATGTACCAGGGAAGTACATGTACTGTAAAAGGAAGTTACATTAAAATGAAATAAAGTTAAATGATTTCATTACATGTATGTAATATGTGTGTGACAAATAAAGAAACTTGAACCAATTTGTGAGGAACAGATTGACATTTATGCACCTGTCAAATCTCATTCAGTGTTATCTCATTATTTTTCCTAATGTCTCCATTAGTTCGTTAACACACCTGATTCATCAGCTCTATGATGGAAACTGAGATTAAACTCAACTGGATGTGAATGTCTGTTAATGCTTTTCTAACTCACAATATAAAGGTTAACCAGTTATAAATGAAGCTGGTTGAAGCCCTCTGCATAACTGTGACACAAATACACATGTATTGATTATTTACTCATGTGTAGGTTTTTTTGTTCAAATTTGAATCATAAACATTTATCTATTGAAACTGCCATTCAATATGAAATATCATCAGAGGTCAAAAACACTGGTTTCAAGCATGTTTGTACAGTATTGTTCAAAATAATAGCAGTACAATGTGACTAACCAGAATAATCAAGGTTTTTCGTATATTTTTTTTATTGCTACGTGGCAAACAAGTTACCAGTAGGTTCAGTAGATTCTCAGAAAACAAATGAGACCCAGCATTCATGATATGCACGCTCTTAAGGCTGTGCAATTGGGCAATTAGTTTAATTAGTTGAAAGGGGTGTGTTCAAAAAAATAGCAGTGTGGCATTCAATCACTGAGGTCATCAATTTTGTGAAGAAACAGGTGTAAATCAGGTGGCCCCTATTTAAGGATGAAGCCAACACTTGTTGAACATGCATTTGAAAGCTGAGGAAAATGGGTCGTTCAAGACATTGTTCAGAAGAACAGCGTACTTTGATTAAAAAGTTGATTAGAGAGGGGAAAACCTATAAAGGGGTGCAAAAAATGATAGGCTGTTCAGCTAAAATGATCTCCAATGCCTTAAAATGGAGAGCAAAACCAGAGAGACGTGGAAGAAAACGGAAGACAACCATCAAAATGGATAGAAGAATAACCAGAATGGCAAAGGCTCAGCCAATGATCACCTCCAGGATGATCAAAGACAGTCTGGAGTTACCTGTAAGTACTGTGACAGTTAGAAGACGTCTGTGTGAAGCTAATCTATTTTCAAGAATCCCCCGCAAAGTCCCTCTGTTAAAAAAAAGGCATGTGCAGAAGAGGTTACAATTCGCCAAACAACACATCAACTGGCCTAAAGAGAAATGGAGGAACATTTTGTGGACTGATGAGAGTAAAATTGTTCTTTTTGGGTCCAAGGGCCACAGGCAGTTTGTGAGACGACCCCCAAACTCTGAATTCAAGCCACAGTACACAGTGAAGACAGTGAAGCATGGAGGTGCAAGCATCATGATATGGGCATGTTTCTCCTACTATGGTGTTGGGCCTATTTATCGCATACCAGGGATCATGGATCAGTTTGCATATGTTAAAATACTTGAAGAGGTCATGTTGCCCTATGCTGAAGAGGACATGCCCTTGAAATGGTTGTTTCAACAAGACAATGACCCAAAACACACTAGTAAACGGGCAAAGTCTTGGTTCCAAACCAACAAAATTAATGTTATGGAGTGGCCAGCCCAATCTCCAGACCTTAATCCAATTGAGAACTTGTGGGGTGATATCAAAAATGCTGTTTCTGAAGCAAAACCAAGAAATGTGAATGAATTGTGGAATGTTGTTAAAGAATCATGGAGTGGAATAACAGCTGAGAGGTGCCACAAGTTGGTTGACTCCATGCCACACAGATGTCAAGCAGTTTTAAAAAACTGTGGTCATACAACTAAATATTAGTTTAGTGATTCACAGGATTGCTAAATCCCAGAAAAAAAAAAAAAGTGTTTGTACAAAATAGTTTTGAGTTTGTACAGTCAAAGGTAGACACTGCTATTTTTTTGAACACACCCCTTTCAACTAATTGCCCAATTGCACAGCCTTAAGAGCGTGCATATCATGAATGCTGGGTCTTGTTTGTTTTCTGACAATCTACTGAACCTACTGGTAACTTGTTTGCCACGTAGCAATAAAAAATATACTAAAAACCTTGATTATTCTGGTTAGTCACATTGTACTGCTATTATTTTGAACAATACTGTATACAGGGAAATCATCATTTCAGAAGAATAAATCAAAGTTTGTCAGGTAAAATGTATCATGGATGAAGATCTGCTGATCAATTAAAGCAGTCAGTGATGCTGCACACATGAACACAAACACATGAAATATCCCTCACACTGCCAGCAAACAGAGAGATTCGGTCTGTCTGCGGTGACTCTTGTAGCGATTCAAGAGGATTCATGTTTTCTGACACCTATAAAAAAAATTAAAAAAAAACCTCCAAGAGAACGACCACAAAACACACTGAGCATCTCAGAACAAAATCTCCAGATGCTCTCCTGAGAACCAGACTGAAAAACCTGATCAGCTGTCTGGACTTTTGATGTACCAGCAACAACCTGAACATTTCAGAAACTTTACAACATCACCTTGAACCTCATTTACATCAACACAATCCTCATAGTTTTATTTTCTCATTTATTCTCAGTGTCCTTCTGCAGTGAGTTGAAGTTCCTTTTTACACGAATACTTGAAGTATTTGACAGGGTTCTCAAGTCTCACACTTTGGCCATAAGACTAGGCCATAAGAAAACACAGTTCACACGCTCACACACCACACCGTGTATTTCTCACACTGAAAAGGCAATGCCAACCAACTTGTCCTGCAAGCTTTATAACGGTGTATATAATGCGCTGAACACAAAGTGAAGTTTCCTGCCCCCAGCACGTATCTCAGATTGCGTTCGTTGCTAGGCAACATAGATGCGCGAGCACACAGAAGTTGACGGAACATTCTCGGTCACCGTTTATTACTAGGTAACCAACAACATCACGCAAACACACGTCGTGATGGAGAGGGTCAGTCAGAAGAAAGCTCTTCTAGAACATTTAACATACAGCCCATCGTACACATTATTATTGATGCAGCAAAAACTCTACAACTACTTTGCAGCCAGGCCAGAATCTTTGGCTCAGTTTAACTAGCTAAAGTTATCTGAAACTACGGGAAGTGTAAGTGGGTATGGGAAGGAATGAAGATGTAGTTCTTCATTTTATTTTACATTTTTAAATTTTATTAAAAATTTCTTCATTTTACCTTAATATGGTAATATGTCCATTTGTTCACAATGTCCCACCACACAATAAATCATTATACCATTTCGCCTGGACACATTCAAAATGCACAAATATTTGTTTTTCCAAACTGTTTAGAGCAATATTTTATATTTTTGTATATTGTGTGTAACTTTGAAATATAACATTAAAGACTATATTTGATGTGGATAATTGCTCTGTCATTTATCATTTAGTAATTAATATAACTAACTATAGTTGTACATTTAATTTGTGCTGGTAAATTATGAACAATGAGTAAAATTGGGGGGGGGCGGGGCTCAGGGGCGGACTGGCCATCGGGAGCACCGGGACATTTCCCGGTGGCCTGACGGTCAGTCTGGCCTGCCGGCTGCCGCTGTGCAGTCGATCAGGCTGACGTGCAATAGACTGGTATGCAACTGCGAATTAATTGACGGTCTTATGAATCTACGAATCAGGCGATCGCGGAGTGTTATGAACCCACCACATGACCAAACATCAGCGAAGCACTGCCTAATTGGCTAGATCCAGAAGCAGGCTTTATCTTAGAAAATCGCGCACAAAATGGAGCGCAAATTGATTAATTTCTGAGTTTAATTTCGTAGAGTCCTGCCACAGCACCACACGCAACAAGTTGTCCAAAAAAAGATTTTATTACTTTACAGCTCATGGAACAAGTACAAAAAGAGAAGGGAAGCATTAACTTCAGGAGAGGATAAGGCCAAAACAAGCTAACTGGAATTAATGACCTGTAACTATACTAACAAAGAAAAAGAAAACAAATACAGGTTTATACCCTAGCTCCCTTCCTATCCCAAAACAGGAGAAAACCGGGTTAAACAGAAATGGCATCCACCTCCCTACAGCTTCCAAATCAAAAATAACAAAACACAAATAGTCAAACATCAAAGTAGCCGCTAAAAGAGATGTTGATAACAGCAGCTAAAAACGAACTAAAATAAAAGTACGAACGAATTTCACAATAAAAGAAAGAAAACTACTACAATACCCAAAGCAGAACACCAAGCAGCTCAACAACCACCAACGGAGACAACAGGCTCGGCAGAACACAGGCAACGCTCTGGAGAAAGCTCTTGGGGAACGTTCTCTCTTCTCTGGTAGCTGGATCTCTGCTTTTATTCGGACTCTCTCTTGATTGGTAAGCAGGTACAGCTGGAAGCAATCAACTACCTGCCAGGCAGTTGGAGGAGAAATCATGAAAAACACAGAAACACATTAAAATAGAAATCAATGAACACTTCGTCTCCGGACGCAACACCCCCACCCGTAGTTACAAACTATGATTTCTTGTAGTTTGTATAAAGAGAGAAACAAGGATCAGTCAACAATATGAGCGCTTGATAAAGCATCTGCTACTACATTCTCCACTCTTTTTTATACTTTATCTCAAGAACAAACTCTTGCAGCATAAGAGACCATCTCATTAATCTCTGGTTTGAGTTTGCCATCCGAGACAGGAAGATGAGAGGGTTGTAGTCAGTGTATACAATAATAGGGCCCATATTACCGTTACCCACGTAGACCTCAATTTTTCAGGGCCAACAACAAGGCGAGAGCTTCCTTTTCGATGGTACTGTAATTTCTTTGGCACCTGGTGAATTTCTTTGAAAAGTAGCATACTGGATATTCAATTCCCGCTTTGTCATCTTGCAACAACACTGCCCCGGCATCCACGCCACTAGCATCCACCTGTAGCTTAAAAGGCAAATCAAAATTCAGAGCAGACAACACAGGAGCATGACATAACAGACCTTTAGCAGAATAAAATGCAGCTTCACTCGCAGCATTCCACACAAACTTCTGTTCTGCTTTAAGGAGATCAGTTAAGGGTGTGACAACAGTAGCAAAGTTCTTACAAAAGCCACGGTAGTACCCGGTCATCCCCAGAAAACGCCGCAACTCCCGCTTGTTACTTGGCTGTGGGAAATCGATTATAGCCTGTATCTTAGCTTGCACAGGCCTCACTTGGCCCTGGCCAACTAATTTGCCGAGGTAGGTCACTCTTGCCTCAGCAAATTCACACTTCGCTAAGTTTAAGGTAAGCTGGGCTTCCAGCAATCGTTTGAACACCAACTTAAGACTTTGAACATGTTCCTCCCATGTTGCAGAATAAATAACTATGTCGTCTAGATAGACTTCACAGTTGGGCACACCCGACAGTACCTTCAGCATCAACCGCTGGAATGTTGCTGGCGCATTTCGCATGCCAAACGCCATAGATTTATACTGTAGGAAACAATCAGGGGTCACAAACGCTGAGATTTCCGAGGCACGGGGGGTGAGAGGAACTTGCCAGTATCCTTTTAATAAGTCTAGCTTGGTAAAAAAATTAGCTGACCCCACTCGGTCAACACGGTCCTCAATTCGAGGAAGAGGAAAGGAATCAGGCTTAGTTACAGAATTCACCTTCCTAAAATCAGTACAGAATCGCCACGAGCCGTCAGGTTTGGGTACGAGCAAACATGGTGAACTCCATGGACTTTGACTTGGCACTGCGAAGCCGTGAGTCAACAAATATTCTACCTCCGTCTTCATAACCTGACGCTTATTGGGATTTGCACGGTATGGATGCTGTTTGATAGGCCTGCATTCGCCAACATCAATGTCATGAGTGACCACGGTAGTTTGTGGTACATCATTAAACAGCATATGATACTTTTCAATTAGCTGGACCACATGATCACACTGGGGGGCAGACAGATAAGATAGATGTGACTGCAAGTTAGGCAAGAGGGCAGAGTTAGACAGTGTATCACATGAAGCAATGGCATCTTAACTCCAAAGACCATCTAAATCAGGAGAGTACACAGAAGACAAGTTAACAGCAGTGGTAGCAACAACAGGGAGAGGGTCAACAGGATCATGCTGAGACTTATCACCATCTCTACTAATGTAAGCCTTAAGCATATTAATGTGGCGCACACACACACACACACACACACACACACACGAGTCTTACGCTTACGATCAGGAGTAGAAACTACATAATTTGTGTCACTCAACTTCTTCTCAAACTGATAAGTTCCAGAAAATCTTGCCTGCAAAGGTGAACCAGGCAGAGGAAGCAATGTTAAGACCTTATCACCAGGCTGGAAGTTACGCTGAAGACTACCCTTGTCGTAGCGAAGTTTGATTTTGGACTGGGTTTCAGCAAGATGAACTCTAGCTAACTCCCACGCTTTGTGTAGATGCTCCCGTACAGTACTCACATAGTCTAGCACAGACTTACGAGGAGATTCCTTAGTTAGAAACTGCTCACTTAGAAGTTTTAATGGGCCGCGAACTGAATGGCCAAAAATCAGCTCAGCAGGGCTAAATCCCAGGGATTCTTGAACGGTTCCTCTCACAGCGAACATCAAAAATGGCAAACCCCTCAACCCAATCTTTACCAGTCTCGGTGCAGTATGTACGCAGAAGAGACTTCAGGGTTTGGTGGAATTGCTCCAGAGCTCCCTGTGTCTCTGGATGATATGCAGTGGACAACTGTTGCTCTACACCCAACTCTTTCGTTAACTCCTTAAATAATTTAGAGGTAAAATTGGACCCCTGGTCACTTTGGATGACTCTTGGCAAGCCAAAAACTGAACAGAACTTGATCTCACGGGCTACAGTTTTAGCTTTGATATTCCGCAAAGGAACAGCTTCAGGGTAACGAGTACTAGCACACATAATGGTTAAGAGATATTAGTGTCCAGTTTTAGCCAATGGGCCTACACAGTCAATAATAAGCCTCTCAAATGGTTCTCCAAAAACTGGGATGGGCTGTAGTGGAGCAAGTGGAATTGTTTGATTGGGCTTTCCACCTAACTGACAGATGTGACATTAGTGTACGAACCTAGACACAGCGGTCTTCAAGCCCGGCCAAAAAAAAAAAAAAAAAAAAAAAAAAAAAAAAAGTCTGACAATTCGATGATATGTCTTTGTGACACCCAAGTGTCCTGAACACACGTTCATGGGCCAATTTCAAAATCTGACTACGGTATGCCTCAGGTAACACAATTTGGAACACAGTCAAAAATTCTGCATCTGTGGCACATGGTCTCCACCAACGCATGAGAACGTCATCATCCCAAAAATAACCAACTGTTATCCGAGGAATTACAGCCTTGTCCACAGTACTACCAATACATGTAGCAAGTGACGGATCAGAACGTTGTTCAGCAGCTAACTGGGTTCTATTCACTTTTAAAGGGAGTTTACCTTCACTACTCATGCCACTTAATTCTGACGAAACAGGACTGATATAGAGCTCACTCTCTACAGTCTGTGGAGAAGACAGAAAGGAATCAGATATATCGATCACACTTTCAAACTTCTGTGATTGAGCACGAGTTACGGCGCATGCCGGAAAAGTAATAGAGTGCTGCATCAGGCTGCTAAATCATTTCCTAAAATCATGCTTACCCCGTCAATGGGCAGTTGTGATCGCACACCAATGTTCACACAACCAGAAACAAGATCAGACTTTAAATAAATACTATACAGCGGAAGTGAGATGCAGCCCAATTCAGTCCCACGGACTAGTACACTAGAACCAGTGTAAGAATCAGTGGAGAATGGAAGCACGTTGTCTATAATTAAGGACTGCGCTGCTCCTGTATCTCTAAGCATCAGAATTGGCCTAAAGTCAGAATCTTCAGAAAGAGCTACAGAGCTCTTAATTACAAATGGACTGAAAGTACTCTGGCCAAATTGTAAACTTACAGCACTCTCAGGAACAGCATTAACGAATGCTACGCTTATAGATTTAGCAGAGTTTTTCGGTTTCCAGGCTTTGCAATTTGAAATAAGATGCCCTGGGTCAAGACAGTAAAAACATACCCGCTTATCCTCAATTTTCCTGGAGCCTTGCGAAATCGGTTTAACAGGGTTAGCCACCGACAAATTCTTAGCGAATTTCTCCTCGGAGGAGAAAGTTTTAACAGAACGCATAGAAGGAAAAACAGTTCTGTGCGTAAGCACATACTCGTCTGCCAAAACTGCCGCCTCCGCAAGCTTACTCACTTTGTTCATTCATATGAATGACGACACCCTCAGGAACACAACTCTTGAAATCCTCCAGCAACAAAAGTTCCTGAAGTTCTTCAAAAGCCAGGACCCTGCTTGCGAAGCACCACTTCACAAACAGTACCCGCTTTACCCTTGCGAACTCAGTAAAAGTTTGGTTAGGCAGCGCCGAACACATCCTAAACTTCTGCCTGTACGCTTCAGGGACTAATTCATAGGCACGGAGCACAGCGGATTTAACACCATCATAATCTAACGAACTCTCAACTGGCAATGCTGCACATGCCTCTTGAGCTTTGCCAGCAATATTGCTCTGCACCAAAAGAGCCCACAAATCCTTTGGCCAGTTCAATTTTGTGGCAATACGCTCAAATGCTACGAAGTACGCATCCACTTCACTTTCACGAAAGGGAGAGACCAATCTCACATACCTACTCACATCAAACGCCGTTTCTACTGGTGCAAAAGCACTGTCTGAGGGAGGACGAGACCTAGGCAAAGGAGTCGGCCTACTATGAAATGTCTGAGCTTCGAGGTCCAACTTTCGAAGCTTAATATCTCGATCTGCCTCAATTTCTAGAGCTCTCAACTTTAACCGCTGAGTTTCATACTCCTGCTTCTTGAGCTCAAGCTCTAATTCTTTTAACCGAAGTGCAGTCAAAGGATCAGAACTTGCGTCGCCACCTTTACTAGGAAAAATCGACTGTTCTACCGTAGCTTCCCCACCCACGTTAGAATCTGCTGGCAAAATACCTTCTTGAACAAGCTTTCGGTACAACTCATCTTTGATACGTCGTTTCTTTGCCTCCTTGCTGACAGGAACATTAAAAAACTCTGCAATCACAATCAGATCTTTTTTCTACACCTGTCAAACTCTTCCACTCTCGGAGTCAAAGTAAACTTAACCAAATCAAATTCCATTATTCGAACTAACGTATACACTTCCTCACCCACACAAGTTCGAAGCTGCTGAAAAACTTACAACACCCAAAAACAAAATTTAGGTTAAGAGAAATGAACTAATGTTCCACAAAATAATTGAATGGACGAGCCCCCAATTGTTACGTCCCACATAGGTCTAGGGGTAAATGTGGACGCAACAAAAGTAAAATATTTTAAAGAGCATTGCTCTGAGTCCTGCCACAGCACCACATGCAACAAGTTGTCCAAAAAAAAAAAGATTACTACTTTACAGCTCGTGGAACAAGTACAAAAAGAGAAGGGAAGCATTAACTTCAGGAGAGGATAAGGCCAAAACAAACAAAACAAGCTAACTGGAATTAATGACCTGTAACTATACTAACAAAGAAAAAGAAAACAAATACAGGTTTATACCCTAGCTCCCTTCCGATCCCAAAACAGGAAGAAACCGGGTTAAACAGAAATGGCATCCACCTCCCTACAGCTTCCAAATCAAAAATAACAAAACACAAATAGTCAAACAAAGTAGCCGCTAAAAGAGATGTTGATAACAGCAGCTAAAAACTAACTAAAATAATGAAAAGTATGAACGAATTTCACAATAAAGAAAGAAAGAAAGAAAACTACTACAATACCCAAAGCAGAACACTAAGCAGCTCAACAACCACCAACGGAGACAACAGGCTGGGCAGAACACAGGCAACGCTCTGGAGAAAGCTCTAGGGGAACGTTCTCTCTTCTCTGGTAGCTGGATCTCTGCTTTTATTCGGACTCTCTCTTGATTGGTAAGCATGTGCAGCTGGAAGCAATCAACTACCTGCCAGGCAGTTGGAGGAGAAATCATGCAAAACACAGAAACACATTAAAATATAAATCAATGAACACTTCGTCTCCGGACGTAAAAAACCTGAAAGTCAGTTTATTTTATTTGTATCTTTACTCTATTGTATTTATTTGTGATGTTGCTTGTAGTTAGAATATTCTTAATAATATGATAATATATATTTTTTTAAATTATAGTTTTTCCATAAACATAGCATATACAACTATACTGAAACCGTGACTCTAAAACCGTGAAACAAACTGAACTGTGAAAAAGTTGAACTGTTCCACCCTAATATTTAAATAATCATTTGGCATACAGAAGCTTTCATTAAAAGCGACTTACAATAGATAAAATATATTTAAAAAATATATATTACAAATGTATATAATGATAGATGTTTTAAAAGAGCATCTTAATGACAAACTAGCACACTGTTTTACATATGAAGATTTTGGTTTTTTTTAAGTGCCAATATTGACCAGAAACTGATTTTCTATTTCTAGCCTACAATATATAGCCTAGTGTACAATGTTTATTTATTTTGAAGGTGACGAAGGAAGCAACAGTAGCACTAGTGCTGTTAGTGCTCCTGCTGTTGAACAAGAGAGGGTGGACAGTTCAGCTTTTGAGTCAGAGCAGGAACCTTCAGCTAAAGTTAAACTATAAGCACAACTAAACATGCTGGCTATACTCTCAGAAAAATATGTGCTTTTATGATTTATTAGGTTATCAGTATAGGACTGTGATCATTGGGACATACAATTGATGGCTGCATAATTAATATAGACTATTGAAAGTTCTTATTTGATATTGCAGAGAAACTCAATGTGCAGAGTGAGAGAGAGGGGGATTCAGGGAAAGATGATGGAGACAGTGAATGCCTTGATACTTCTTGATCCTTAATTTGATTATTTTGCCTTTCCACAGTCTAAGGATTTTGATTTTTTTTTTAAAGTATAACCCAATTCAAACAACTGAAAGAGCCAAAGAGTTTATCAGTCTGGTGGACACATGTATTGTGTGGTGGTGACTGCAGCAACAGAGGAGGCCTGGGGTGGAGTCAAATTCCCGGCCTGATTTACTGTCCCAGTCCGCCACTGGCGGGGCTCCATTAGGGGTCCTCCCCAAACTGCATGTGATCTCACTCTAAGCTTTTGAAAAAACTTGAGAACCCCTGATTTCCAAAAAACACTTCCTTTCTGCATAAATACTGGTCACACAAACAGATGAGGAACACAACACAGTCCACTACAGAGAGACAAACTAGTGTTAGTTTACTGAATGTGGAAAGGAAAATATAGAAAAGGGTAAAACTCAGAGAAGAAGAAACAACATGGATGATGTATAAGAATATGTGGACATCTTACGAGGTAAAGTCAGAACAGATATCACAGATTCAACGCCACAAGAATCCAGTCATATATATATGACTGTAAACATTTGAACCGCACCATAAATGTCTGGAAGTGTGAATGATAGCATGTATAGAAGTTCAATAATGGACTCAGAAGACCGAACAGAAAGGATTGTTGATATCTACGTCAGTGCAGAGGCTGTAAGAGACATGAAACATAAGAAAGAGACAGAAGAACCCCGAACACCTCGACACACAGAAGACTTCAACACAGAAGAACCCCGAACACCTCGACACACAGAAGACTTCAACACAGAAGAACCCCAAACACCTCGACGCACAGAAGACTTCAACACAGAAGAACCCCGAACACCTCGACACACAGAAGACTTCAACACAGAAGAACCCCAAACACCTCGACGCACAGAAGACTTCAACACAGAAGAACCACAAACACCTCGACGCACAGGTAACTGAGATTAAAGGACATTTTCTGATTATTCTCTCTCTTCCAGGTCCTCCAGTATGATCTGACATGCTCCATTTGTTGATGGTGGTTAATGCTTTATTTTTTCCCTGAAAGTGACTGACCGTTTTGCTAGAGAAGACACTTATTTGTCAACCAGTGTCATGTGGATTACTTTAAAGCTTCCTAAATATGGATTTTTGACCTTTAGAAAAGGTTTATTTTGAGACCTGTTCACGTTTTCCTCCAAAACCAAAAATGTATAATCGGCTGAAAAAAGAAAATCATATACAGTGAAACTTGGATGAGTAAATAATCAGGAAACCATTTTTGAGTGAACTGTTCCTCTGCATTTACTTACAAAACACAAGAACAAAAACCACACTAATAAACGTCTGACAAGCATTAAAGTTACTCTACAGTTCACATGTTTCAGAAGATGTGAGTCATACAGTTGCAATCAAAATTACTCAACCCCCTAGAGACTGCAGTACTTTACAAATACAAGCTTTTCTGAAGATCCAGGATAAAATAAAAATTGTATCTATAACAGTTCACTGGCATATTAAAAGTGATATTGCCAATATATAATGTAATACTTTTGAGTTATGAGATTTTTTAATAATACTGCTATGTCATAATTATTCAACCCCTATTCAACATTGTTGTTTTTAAAACACTTATTTGCTGGTGGGGAATAAAACAGTCTCAAAACACAATTAAGCTTTTAGAAACTCTATTAAAACAGAATTAGCTTGAGCTGTTACTCATACAGTTAGCCCATGCATGTGTTGAAGTTGAGTAGCAAAAATGTCAACAGAGATCTCACAAAAGCTAAAGAGAATAAATATCGTAGTACTTTAGAAAGACTAAGGCTATGAAGATTTCCAAAACATTGAAAGTTCCTAGAGACACAGCTCTCAGCCTAATTCCTTAGCTTAAAGTGTGTTTTACCAGAAAACCTTTGAGGGTGTGGAAGAAAAAGCACAATATCATAAAATGTTTAATCCGAGCAACCTTTGAAAAATCTGCAATGTTAAGCCAAAGACTTGCAAGATGACCCGATGAAAGGAGGAAAACCATTTCAATGCAGTGTGTAAGAAGAACACTAGACAAGTATGGACTTCATGTTGAGACATCTTGTAGAATACCACTCTTGATCAAGAAGAATAAAGGACAACTTGAACTTTATAAAATTCATTTGTGTAGACTTGTGGAGCTCATGAGGAATGTTTTATGGCGTGATGTGACCAAACTAGAACTTTCTGGACCCATGGATCAGCGGTATGTCTGCTGCAAAAAAGGCAAAGCTCATAAGCAGAAGAACACCATTTCCATCTTCAAACTTGGAGGTGGATCAGTCCTGTTATGGGGTTTCTTTACTGCAGAAGGAAGTGAAAAGCATGACTGTATGAAGGACATCATGGATTCTTTGAAGTATCAGGCCATTTTGACAAGAATTGTGATGCCTTTGGTGTAAAGACTGAAGCTGATGATCAATGGACTTTGCTGCAGGACAATCATCCCAAAGTACACATCCAAATCTACTTCTGCTTGGTTCAGGGATCAGTCACAGGATGTACTTGAGTGACCTGTTCAGTCTCCAGGCTTAATTCTCATTTTAAATATCTGGTTGAATTTGAAGAAATGTGGCAATGTGAAAACCAAAGATTTTCAGTAATCTGAAAGCTTTTTCAGGCGTGGAATGGGTCAAGAGTGTAGTAGAGAGGTGACAGAAGCTTCTTAACACTTACAGACAGCGTTTATTGGTGATTTTAAAGAATAAAAGGTTCTGCACAAAGGGGGTTGAGTAATTTTGAACATGAATGTTTAGAGCCAATTCGAATTTTATCATGATTCATCAATGTTCCATTCTCAGAATCACTCAGAAGTGTATTAACAAACTTTCTCTAATACTTTACTGATGCCTTTGTTAAATTGATTTCATAAAATGTTATCCTCCACAGCAAATTGTCTTGCAAGTCAAGGGGGTTGAATAATTTTGATTGCAACTGTATGATATGAGGAAGTGAATATCTATCATATCTATCCTCCTCAGGAAGTGATGGTGTGACGATCTCCAGAGCAGCTGGTGTGTGTTTGGGGCTGATGTGTGTTCTTCTGATGACTGCAGTCATAGTGTTGTGTTTCACCTTGAATCAAGAGAGACAACAGCTGCAGACTAAGATCACCAACCTCACAGAAGATAGAGACCAGCTACAGATTAAGATCACCAACATCACAGAAGAAAGAGACCAGCTACTAACCAACCATAGGAACCTCACAGACGAGAGACAACAGCTACTAACCAACAATATGAACCTCACTCAAGAGAGACAACATCTGCTGACTAAGATCACCAACCTCACAGAAGAGAGAGACGAGTTGAAATCAGAAAGAAATGATCTTCAGAAGTTTGCAGGTTAGTTTCTTCAGTCTAACTTGATCTAAAGCAGGCCTTAAAGTGGACTGTCCTGGATCTGTTGTGTAGCTAATGCTTGTAATTGACCTTTCTTTAGCTCTTCATGTTTATAATGATTAATGATAATTTAAAGACGTCACCTGAGTATAAATAATAATTTAAGACGTATCTTAAAGTGGCTTTATAAGTCAATATTCATTTAATTGAGGATAAGCATTTCATTACAGTTTTTCTTGATTGCCAACACAATTCATGAAACAAAATTCACCATTTTCTCACAACTATAAACACAATCTCAAAACTACACACCAACTTGTTCAAACTTCCAAGTTAAAATCAGATATTTAAGTAAAAAACAATCAGAAATAATCTTTGGCCTCAGATGAGACACAAACCTGTCAAATACACAAAGTACTTCAGTGTCTAGAGAGCACTAATGAGATCAGTTTAAAACACTGTTACAGAAACCTTTCTTTGAGAAACAGGTTTCCTTCTGAAAGTCATTTACAATATACAACATAAACAGAGTCTACAGATACAATGAAATTAAGCAATAAGCTGTAAAACGCTCTTGCAGTAGATTAAAAGCACTCAAAAAGAAAAGTTAAAAGACCTGCAAATTGAATATGAACACACAATACAGTATACTGTCAGTTATTGTACAAAAATTTATAAATAATACTATAAACAGCTATAATAAAATATACACTACTAGTACAAGTAATATAAATAACCTTTTTAATTTGGTTTAGATTCAAATTTAGTTCAAGCCCTAGTAAAACAAATAATTTATTAAAAGTATATTTATTTCATATTAAGAATAGTTCAAATCTATTGACATTTATGCATATATCACCCGAGACTTACTGAAATAATTATATTTCAACTTTATTTGCGGTGTACAATTGCAGTGTATTTTTATTAAGTACATAAATATGTAAATGTATTTGTAGTATACTTATCATGACATAAATATATTTCAAATTCATTTTAGTGTATTTATATTTCACTAGGGATGTCTTATCTGTGTTTATAGATGGATTGAAGTGTCATCAATCCAGTCTTTACTTCTTTTCCTCTGAGAAGAAGAACTGGAATGAGAGCAGAAGATACTGTAGAGAGAGAGGAACAGATCTGATCATCATCAACAACACAGAGGAACAAGTGAGTGTGTGTGATAGAGAGAGAGAGAGAGAGAGTGTGTGTGTGTGTGTGTGAGAGAGAGAGAGACAGAGAGAGAGAGAGAGAGAGTGTGTGTGTGTGTGAGTGTGTGTGTGTGTGTGTGAGAGAGAGAGAGAGAGCGAGAGAGAATGTGTGTGTGTGTGTGTCTCTGTGTGAGTGTGTGTGTGTGTGTGAGACAGAGAGAGAGAGAGAGAGAGAGAGAGAGAGAGAGAGAGAGTGTGTGTGTGTGTGTGTGTGTGTGAGTGTGTGTGTGTGTGTGATCATGGTGTTTCATTTTTAAATTAAAGAGAATGTGTTGAAATCAGTCTTTTCTCATGTTATAAATCATCTTACTGCTTGACTTCTCAGGATTTTGTGAAGAATATTTGTGGTAGTAAAGATCATTTCTGGATTGGTTTGACTGATATTGAAGAGGAGGGCAGATGGAAATGGGTTGATGGCAGCAACATCAACATCACCTCTGGGTGAGAAATCACTGAACTGAACTGATTATTATCTAATAAATGATTGTCTGAGTATCATATCACACAGAAAGCAGCTCTGATCTAACGCTGATCTGTTGATGCAGGTTCTGGGCGCCTGGATATAACCAGCCAGACAGCCATCAGGGAAAAGATGAAGACTGTGCTAACACTCATTCATTAGGATGGTTTGATACTCAATGTAATGATACGGCTAAATGGATCTGTGAGAAGAGTATCCTTAAATAAATTATACATTATAATAAAAATGTACATATATGCATCATGAACATATAAATATGTCAGTAATTTTACCTTTTTATTTTATTTTTATTTTTTTGAGTGGCACATTAACTAGGTTATTCTGTTAAAACAAATAAAAAATAAATAGAAAACTAACATTGTAATATAACAATTTTCATATCTAACATTTAAAATTAATTTTGTTTTGAATTTTTAGATCTGAACTAAAATCTGAATGTGAAAAACAACAGCGATGTTTCTACAGACTGAAATAAAACCAGTAATACACTGATATAATAGAAATATTCATAAAAACAGCATTGATCCAATATTGTTAACCAAAATGATCATGATTTTAGGAGTATTACTCAGTACATCAGTAAAGTTTGATTTGAAATTTGACTCTTGCAGCTTTTTTGTAATGACAGTATGACAATAAACATGATTTACTTGTTTTCAAAAAGTGGTATATTTCCTGAACCACGTGAAGATGAATATAAATGGAAAGTTGCATAAACAGCTTCTAATGTTTGACTGAGAATATGAACAATAGTCTGACTGTAGAAATCAGGATATGGTCTAACAAGTACATCTTCTTTATAAACACATGCTGCTGAAGTACTTTCTAGCATCACCAGTGCTTTAAGTGGGCCGGTACGCACCAGTACTCAGTCCCACCACTTCCAAATATATCTCTTGAGTGTACCGCCACCTCTCCGTGCGCCCAGAATGTGCTTTTAGCGTACCGGTACACTCATTTGGACATCTGTTTTAATAAAGGTTTTAATCCTTTGCCTGTGCTGCCGCTTTTCAGAGCGCCCTTCACAATGCAAGCTTCCTTATTCGTCCCACCGAGAGCAGAGACTACATTACCCATACACCCTTGAGTTTTACAAGTGAAAAGCGCATGCGTTGCTTTTGCCACTGTCAACCACTCAACGTGGCCGGAGAGGGTGAGTGAAACATGCAGACTGGGCTCAGTAAAAATTCAAATACAGTGAACAACACTTAATATGCTCTCCTGGCTTTAGACTACTAAAACAACACATCAGAATCAGACAAGTAGGGATAACTGCAGCCTGGAGCAATGGGCGTGCCAAAAGGTGAAGGTGTGGCAAAAGGTATGGGGCGTGTCAAAAGGTTTTTCATTGGTCTCGCCGATAAGTATGGGCGTGCCAAAAGGTGAGGGTGTGGCAAAAGGTACGGGCGTGTCAAAAGGTTTTTCATTGGTCTCGCCGATAAGTATGGGCGTGCCAAAAGGTGAGGGTGTGGCAAAAGGTACGGGCGTGTCAAAAGGTTTTTCATTGGTCTCGCCGATAAGTATGGGCGTGCCAAAAGGTTTTGCGAAAATTACCACCATGGCGCGGGTCACTGATGTCATCACCACGGCAAGTTTAGGGTAAAGTTTGCAAAACCTGTAAACAGTAAATATAAATTATAGATTTCCCTTTCTCTTTTTTTCTCTCTTTCATTGCTATTATTTTGTTTCAACATTTCATTGTATGTTCTCATTTTTACGTATTGTAGTCTTTTATGATTAAAGAAAAAAAAGTTAAAACTTAAATAGTAAATATCGCAATCAAAAACAAATTACAACTATTTTTAGGGTACAAAAGCCTCTTAACAGTTGCACTGTTTTTAGAAAAATGTAATTTAAAAGTTGTATTCGTTAACATTCGAGCACTTTGAAGTGAACAAACAATGAAGAGCTGTATTTTTATTAACTAATACGAACAAAGCTTAAAACAAATACTGTAACAAATGCATTGCTCATAGTTAACGTAAGTTAATACATTCATTTTAACAAACAAAACCTATTGTTATACCTTACCCTGAAAACAATGTTTTGCTTGTTAAAGAAAACTAGTTAATAAAAACACCACAGAATTGAAAAATGAGTCAAGTGTCTAGTAACTTTCTGCTAAATGACAACCAATTTAGGAAACAGACACATCTTTATTCACAAAAAATTCAGCTTTGTTTCCAATTCAAATAAACAAAAAACATTCATTCACTCATTTTGTAGTAGCAGTCCATTGAACAGAACCCAGCAAACTCTTTCTCTGAATAGAATGCTGTGAAGACTCCCTTCTTTCCATTGCCACTGTATCCAAAGGTGTTTTTGTAGATGTATTCACAGCAAGCACACCTGGTGAGCTCAAACTCCACTCGGTATTCTTTCCTCACTTCTGGACTGACAGATTTCCAGTCAACGATACCTACACAAGTGTATTTAAAAAAAAAAAAAATAATAATAATAAATAAATAAAAACCTCTGAAATCAATGCAATAAACTTTATTTTTAAAACCTTGTTTAGTTAATAAAATAGATAAATATACATACTGTCCAGCCAGGCAAAGTGGACTTTTCTAAGAAAACTCTGATGGTTGACAATCTCATGGAACTTTTTGCAAACTAGTGACAGAGTGAGAAAGGCTCTATCTCCTTCATAGACAACATCTAGGAGAATGTGTCTGAGCAGCTCTGTTGGTAGCTGAACCAAAAAATATAAATATATATATTTTAAATAAATTACAACATAAATAGGTTAATGAAAAACTTAAACTTTATAATGTTCAATCTTACATCAGCGAGGCCTCCTGTTGGGTCCATGGTTGAAAAAGAAAAACATACATTTATCTTTATAACATTTAAAATAACAGTTATATAAATAAAATACACACGCTTTTTGTTACATTGTGTTAACCTACTGTACTTGCCATTAAATGAGTCTTCAACGTTATATTGATGTGCCTGCAACTGCGCTGAGCCTACATCTTTTCGGCAGTTTTTCCGTTCTGAAGGAGACCTTAAAAAAAACAAATTAGTAAATAAAAAGATCTAGTTTTAAACGTCACCATTTTAAATGCAATTAAGAATCCAAACCTACTCCGAGCATTCAACAATGCCTTGACATGCCTTGAACTGAACTGAGCCTACATCTTTGCGGCACCTTTTCCGTTCTGAAGGAGTCCTTTACAAACAAAAACAACAAGAAATTTACAAGATGATAAATGTCATCATGTATATAGGAATGTAAACTTACGCTGAGTCTTCAAGTAGGAGAGCACACCACCATCTCCTTATGCTTGGCATATTAGCCTGTTTCAAAAAAAGAACTTAATATCAAAAACAAAATTCTTTTTATACTTAAGATCTTAAGACTCACCTCAGAGAAGTCAAAATCCACCCCCAGTGCTATGTACAGGGAATACTGAAAGCCAAAGACTAATGGTTTAAATCTTTTAATTGGTTAATGAACCTGATGTAAATGCCTTTGTAATTAGTCATTTAAACTCACCATGAGCACAAAGACTCCACAATTATTAGAAGAACCCTGCACTGGAATCCCCTGGTTAATGTTTGCACGCAAGCAAAGAACAACGCAAGGAAAAGGCAAGTAAGAAAGCAATCAAGAAAGTAATTTAATTATATGGTAGAAAATAAGTGAGGATTCAAAAACTTACTGGAAGATCCTTACAGGTTATCTCAGTCCAGTGACCAGGAACAATGACCTGAGCAACTCTCCTATTTAAGATACCCAAATATGCATAAGTCAGCAACATTAAATATGAAAAATAATAAATATGCTTAACACATTTTACATAGCTATTTACATACTGTAATTGCACATGTAAATGTGCAGTAAGCAAATTCTGAGAAACACACAATCTTGATAGCTTTGCTCTCAAATTTACTATGTGACCCAGCCACCTCCTCCCTCATGAGTGTATATGCTCCTTACTGATTGGCTACAAGTGTTTTAGTGCATGGTACAAACCACTTTCAACACCACTTCTCAAAAATTGCTTGCTACACCTTTAATCAACTTAATAAATGACTGCATATCCTTTAAAACACTTCATATATCCCTCCCACAAAAAGCTATATGGAAAAAAAAGCTTAATGGTTTAAAACAGAACCACCATAAAGCATAAAACATTTGATAAACAACGGTTCAGTTGGAACTTCTGAACATGAACTTCTGAACCATGTATAAGACCTGTACACTTGAATGTATCTGCCATCACTCAGACCACTCTTGCAGAGCGAATCAAGAAAAAAAACCTGCCTCAGTTATGTACACAAAATCTGAAAAAGGTTGTTAAAAACAAAATACTGACATCCATTTGACAAATCATATCAAAATGTCTTAATGATGACTTACACAAAGCATCCAGTGTGACCTGCTGAATGACGGAAACAGAATGCAGTCTTTTACAGAAACATCAACCTGTCACAAATAATTAGAATACAAACTTCAGTAAAATGGTGTACAAGGTATATTTTGCTCTACGAAATCTTCTTAGCAACATTGAAAGAATGCTTCCTACGGCTATGTAACAAATTTTATGTAACATAATACTAAATCAAATCAGTCAATGAATGAAGCATGCATGATAAATCAGACTAACTAATAACTTAAATATTACAACATTAAAACTAATTAGAAATACTTACAGGGATATGCAAGGTGGGATCTGCACAAAGTGGGGGAATAAAAGTCTTATTCACATAGCTATTAGATGTCCACACTTGGATACCCTAATAACAGAAACGTACAGAAGTTTTAACATAAAAACAGAGAGACATTTTTGCTTGTTAGACACGGGGGCACACACACACACCCCTTCCCCTCACACTCCTTTAACCATTCACTCAAGTGCTCACTCAACCTGCAATTTGCTGAGGTCTTCGATTTTCTTGAAACAGCAATTCAGAATCTGTTAACATACCACAACTTCAATTAAAAACAGGAATATAAATTTAATTAATTTTGACCAAAGAAGTCAAGATGATCCTCACTGTTGCCTCAACACTGCGTTGCAATCCCAATGTTTGAAAATCTTCTCGCATCAGGGTGTTTGAATAAACACCTGCCACATGTTCCCTCTCATCTTTCTTTGTGTCTAACACATGGGTCAGCTCTAATAAAACAAACAATAAAAAAACAAATATTCATTAAAAATTGAGCTTTTCATTTTTCACAGCTTATAACACTAACTTCAAAGAGTAATCACCTTTGCTTCCATGGCTTCACTGAATGGTTGTTCCCAGCAGGTCTTGTTTGGCATTACATCTTTCAGACTTTTCACAGCCTTCTTGTGTGTACTTGGCTCATCATGCACTTTAACAGTGCTTTTACACGAAATCCCTAGAAATAAAGCATGTCAGCATCCCATACCACCATCAAATAAAAGGTTTGGAGAGTCCATAAACATGTTAAAATCAGAATCAGAATCAGAAAGAGCTTTATTGCCATGTATGCTTACGCATACAAGGAATTTGTTTTAGTGACATAAGCTTCCAGTACACAGAGACAACAACACACAGACAAAAAAAAAAAAAAAAAAGAGATTTACAAATTGGCAAATAAATAAGTGGAATAGGATTGAGTGAGATGCAGGAATGTTCTAGGATGGAGGGTTAACAAATAAATATAAGGATATTGCACGTTTATAAGCATAAGTGAGGAACATTTAACTGTTCATGAGGTAGATTGCCTGGGGGAAGAAACTGTTCTTGTGCCTTGCTGGTCTGGTATTTTGCCGGCCAGATGGCAAAAGTTCAAAGATGGGGTGACTTGGATGTGAGGGATCCAGAATGATTTTCTGAGCCCTTTTCCTCACTCTGGATGTATACAGTTCTTGAAGGGTGGGCAGGGGAGCACCAATAATCATTTCAGCTGTCCGAACAGTTCTCTGTAGTCTTCTGATTTTGTTGCTGAACCAAACCAGACAGTTATTGAAGTGCAGAGGACAGACTCAATGACGGCCGAGTAGAACTGTTTCAGCAGCTCCTGTGGCAAGTTAAACTTCCTCAGCTGGCGAAGGAAATACAACCTTTGCTGGGCCTTTTTCACAATGGAGTCAATGTGATTGTCCCACTTCAGGTCCTGAGAGATGGTGGTTCCCAGGAATCTGAATGACTCCACTGCAGTCACAGTGCTGTTCATGATGGTGAGTGGGGAAAGTGCAGGTGGGTTTCTCCTAAAGTCCACGATCATCTCCACTGTTTTGAGCGTGTTCAGCTCCAGGTTGTTAAGACTGCACCAGACAGCCAGCTGCTCAACCTCTTGTCTGTAAGCAGACTCATCACCGTCCTGGATGAGGCCGATGACTGTAGTGTCGTCTGCAAACTTTAGGAGCTTGACAGAGGGGTCTTTAGAGGTGCAGTCGTTGGTGTACAGGGAGAAAAGAAGAGGGGAGAGAACACATCCCTGAGGGGCACCAGTGTTGGTGGAGCAGCTGTTTGATGTGAATTTCCCCAGTCTCACTAACTGTTGCCTATCTGTCAGAAAGCTGGTGATCCACTGACAGATAGAGCTAGGAACAGAGAGCTGGGTCAGTTTGGTCTGAAGGGCTGTTGGGATGATGGTGTTGAATGCCGAACTAAAGTCCACAAATAGGATCCTCACATAAGTCCCTGTTTTGTCCAGATGTTGCAGGATGAAGTGCAATCCCATGTTGATTGCATCATCCACGGACCTGTTTGCTCGGTAAGCAAACTGGAGGGGGTCCAGTAAGGGTCCAGTGATGTCCTTCAGATAAGCCAGAACCAGTTTTTCAAACGACTTCATGACGACAGACGTTAGAGCCACAGGTCTGTAGTCGTTAAGTTCTGCTATCTTGGGTTTCTTTGGGATGGGGATGATGGTGGAGCGTTTGAAGCAGGAAGGCACTTCACACAACTCCAGGGATCTGTTGAAGATCTGTGAAAAGATGGGGGCCAGCTGGTCAGCAAAGATTTTCAGACAGGCTGGTGTAACACCATCTGGGCCTGGTGCTTTTCTTCTTTTGTTCTTCTTGAAGACCTGGCGCACATCATCTTCACAGATTTGAAGAGCAGGAGGTGTGGAGGGTGGGATTGCAGGATGTGTTAATGTATGTGTAGGGAGATGGTCAGAATGGATGTTGGGGGTTTCAAATCTGCAATAAAACTCATTCAGGTCGTTAGCAAGTCGTTGATTAGCCTCAGTGCAAGGGAATGGTGTCTTGTAGTTTGTGATGGGTCTTAGACCTCTCCACACTGAAGTTGAGTCGTTGGAAGTAAACTGGTCTTCCAACTTTTTAGCGTAGGTCTTTTTAGCCGCTCTGATCTCTTTTTTCAGTGTGTTCCTGGCCTGATTGTACAAGACCCTGTCCCCATTTCTGTAGGCATCCTCTTTGGCCTGACGAAGATGTCTGAGTTTTACTGTAAACCATGGCTTATCATTGTTGAATGTTAAATAAGTCCTGGTAGGAATGCATACATCCTCACAGAAACTAATATAGGATGTTACGGTCTCTGTGAGTTCATCCAGATCGGTGGTAGCAGCTTCAAAAACACTCCAATCAGTGAGGTCAAAACAAGATTGTAAATCCTGCTCTGTTTCACTGGTCTATCTCTTCACAGTCCTAACTACAGGTTTAGCAGATTTAAGTTTTTGCTTGTAGGACGGTATAAGATGAACCAGACAGTGATCAGAACGTCCCAAAGCTGCTCGTGGAACAGAGTGAAATGCATCCTTTATTGTGGTGTAACAGTGATCCAATACATTACTGTCTCTGGTGGGACATGTAACATGCTGTCTGTATTTTGGCAGTTCACAGGAGAGATTGGCTTTGTTAAAGTCCCCAAGAATGATTAAAACAGAGTCCGGGTGTTGTTGTTCTGTGTCTGTGATCTGATCAGCAAGTTTCTGTAAAGCTGAGCTCACATGCGCTTGCGGAGGGATGTAAACACTGACCAGAATGAACGAGTGAAACTCCCGCGGCGAATAGAACGGCTTGCAGTTGACAAACTGCATTTCTAGATCAGGACAGCACATCTTCTTTAACACCGTTACATCTCTACACCACCGTTCATTGATGTAAAAGCATGTCCCGCCACCGCGCAATTTCCCAGTTGATTCTGATTCGCGATCCGCTCTGAACAGCTGAAAGCCCGGCAGATGGAGCGCGCTTTCCGGTATGGCGTCATTCAGCCAGGTTTCCGTGAAACACAGAGCAGCAGAGTGAGAGAAATCCTTATTTGTCCGAGAGAGCAGAAGCAGTTCGTCTGTTTTGTTGGGTAGAGAGCGGAGATTTGCGAGATGGATGCTAGACAACGGCGTTCGAAATCCGCGCTTCCTGAGTCTGACGAGCGCTCCCGCTCACTTCCCCCGTCTGCGCGTCCTGAAGCGCTTGATCAGCGCCGCCGCTCCTCCGATAACAACGTTCAGTAAAACGTCTGAATAATTTAAATCCGGTAAAAGATCTTGTGGTGTGTTCTGCCGAATGTTCGACAGTTCATCCCTGGTGAAACTGATCGTGTTTGTTAAACAAAAAACAGGAAAAACAAACAAAAACAGCACAAACACTGGAGAGCCAAGCACTGAAGCAGCCATCTGAGGCGCCATCGAGTACAGCCTCGTTAAGGGAATTTTAAAATATAAATTTAAATATAGGCCTAATATGTGTGAATTTTTTGCATATTAATTCATGTACCTCACTAAAATAGGCTACCACTTTTAATGCTCCGATGCAAAGTCAACCACAATTTCTTTAGAATAATATAACACATAATTAATATAATATAAATAATACTGCACACCTTTTAAATGTGTCAAATCTAAAATATAGTGTATTTCCTTGGAGAATAGGTTTGACATTTATCCTGCTTGAATTTGTTCTAAGAAACACAAATCACTTCATAAACACTAAACTTTCAATGTGAATATTAAATATATTATCTATAGTGTTTTTCTTTCATTTTCCCCAACTGCAGTCAAATATAACACATCGTTGAGGCAAAGCTGATGTCTCTATGCAATATTTTTAAGATGTCATTTTTAATCAATTTCATCATTCATATCGCCTTTGTTTACATGAGGCGAGTCTGTGCAATGGTGAACGTAGCCAAAATATTGCTGCTAATTGTGCTAATTGATTATAAAGTGTAAAAATACACTCACCTAAAGGATTATTAGGTAAACCTGTTCAATTTCTCATTAATGCAATTATCTAATCAACCAATCACATGGCAGTTGCTTCAATGCATTTAGGAGTGTGGTCCTGGTCAAGACAATCTCCTGAACTCCAAACTGAACGACAGAATGGGAAAGAAAGGTGATTTAAGCAATTGTGAGCGTGGCATGGTTGTTGGTGCCAGACGGGCCGGTCTGAGTATTTCACAATCTGCTCAGTTACTTGGATTTTCACGGGCAACCATTTCTAGGATTTACAAAGAATGGTGTGAAAAGGGGAAAACATCCAGTATGCAGCAGTCCTGTGGGCGAAAATGCCTTGTTGATGCTAGAGGTCAGAGGAGAATGGGCCGACTGCTTCAAGCTGATAGAAGAGCAACTTTGACTGAAATAACCACTCGTTACAACCGAGGTATGCAGCAAAGCATTTGAAAAGCCACATCATGTATAACCTTGAGGTGGATGGGCTACAACAGCAGAAGACCCCACCAGATACCACTCATCTACACTACAATTAGGAAAAAGAGGCTACAATTTGCATAAGCTCACCAAAATTGGACAGCTGAGGACTGGAAAAATGTTGCCTGGTCTGATGAGTCTCGATTTCTGTTGAGACATTCATATGGTAGAGTCAGAATTTGGTGTAAACAGAATGAGAACATGGATCCATCATGCCTTGTTACCACTGTGCAGGCTGCTGGTGATGGTGTAATGGTGTGGGGGATGTTTTCTTGGCACACTTTAGGTCCCTTAGTGCTAATTGGGCATCGTTTAAATGCCACAGCCTACCTGAGCATTGTTTCTGACCATGTCCATCCCTTTATGACCACCATGTACACATCCTCCGATGGCTACTTCCAGCAGAATAATGCACCATATCACAAAGCTCGAATCATTTCAAATTGGTTTCTTGAACATGACAATGAGTTCACTGAACTAAAATGGCCCCCACAGTCACCAGATCTCAACCCAATCTTTGGTATGTGGTGGAACGGGAGCTTCGTGCCCTGCATGTGCATCCCACAAATCTCCATCAACTGCGAGATGCTATCCTATCAATATGGGCCAACATCTCTAAAGAATGCTTTCAGCACCTTGTTGAATCAATGCCACGTATAATTAAGGCAGTTCTGAACGTGAAAGGGGGTCAAACACAGTGTTAGTATGGTGTTCCTAATAATCCTTCAGGTGAGTGTATTTTCCCTGTAAAGCTTTTATAGCAGTATTGGTGATAGCCAATGTATCCAAAGACAAATCCTCTAATTTCAATGGAATCTGTTCACAAATATCCCTCATGTGGTATGGTGAACTGACGTCTTCACAGAGTCTCATATCTCATATACTGTGTAGATATGATAGCTTCTTGCTTGCCCTCCCCACCTGCATGTGTTGAGTGTTGTAAAATTACCATACTCAGAAAGAGTTGAGACATGTAAAATTCCGTGTTAGGGATCGAATCCTCTTTGGAGGCACTTCAGCTGTGTTACAATGTTTAATTTTCCCCTTGGTAAGTATGTATGAAGTATTGAGCCTGAAAAAAAAACACTTTAGCTAGTAGATACCAGCTAAGCTACCAAGACTTCTAGTCAAGAATACAGATTTGATTTCCAAAAGCCTGTGATTATAGTAAAAACTGTTGAAAAATCACTTTAAGTTATGACTACAAAGGTATATCTTAATTATAGTTTCAAATACTGAAATTTTTCCAAAAGAGAGAGAAGTGGGAGATGGCAATCTGCAGGTATGAACCTACGACCACCAACTGCAAAGCCCCAAAAATCTAAAACTTGCAGTTTATGCTCAGTCAACTTTTTGGACCATTTTGGATTTTTTCTGTAGTTTTTTTATTTATTCATTTTATTTATTTATTTAAGCTAATTTGCGTTGTCTTGTTAACTTCAAAAAGTAAAACAATTTTAAATATCTTCAGGTTCAGGACAGGTGAAGTAAAAGGTTAAAATAAACCCTATTTCAGGCTTTTAAGTATAATAAAAACACTGTCAAATGAACTTTTTTTTGCTCTTTTTGACCACAGATGGTCAAGATGTTATAAAACATGACAAATAACAATTTCTGGGGTCAGAATTGTATTGAAAAATGTGTCCATTTGTCTCTGTGAGTTGTTTACATCAAAAGTTATGCCACTTTAAGTCATATTTAGATTTTTCGGGTTTGGTGCAAAGGGTTAAAAATTAAGCATTTTGGACATTATTTCAGCTTGGTACCCGATTTAATCTTATAATAGACACTTGAATAATAAAGAAAATATGTTGTGGAAAAAAAATCACCCTATATGCTTGAGGAAACGAAAAAATAGTTGATCCTCTACATATCTTTGGCCATTTTGTTGCTATTTTTGTCCAGAAGTAAGGTCAATATGTTGTCAAATGTCAAAAATAACCATTCCATTAAATTCCTGGGGTCAGAATTGTATGGGAAAATGTGTTCATTTGTCTTTGTATGTTGTTTACTTCTAATGTTATGTCACTTTCTATATCACTTTTAGATTTTTCGGGTTCCGGTCGGGTGCAGCAAAGGGTTCAAAAAGAACCCTTTGGGACATTATTTCAGCTTGGCACCTGGCAGATTATGAAAATAGACACTTTAAGGATTTTAAAAAATCAGGTGGCATAAAAAAAGACGGGGGGTGCGTGTGGATCCCTATTTCCATCTAGACTATTGACTCCCTTTTGCAGCCAGCCTCAAGCGGCCAGTCGATGAATTGCAGTTTTAGTCACTTCCTTGCATTGATTTGACAAGCTGCTTTCTGTAATCCTGGATAAAATAAGGATGGCCAAATATTTTTCGATAATGATCTCCACCCCAGACATTTCACATTCAGACCAGCTCACTTTTATTGTCAGATATGTATCTGAAGAAGGAAACACAGAGGAGCGTTTTCTTAAGTTTCTACCCATAAGCAGTCACACTGGTGAGTCACTGTTCAATTCAGTTATATCAGTTGTGAAGGAGATGAACATAAACAGAGGATTGGCATGGACAGTGCTTTGACAACGCCAGTAATGTGTCTGGTGCTTATAAAGGTGTGCAATCTCATATACGTGAAGTCAACCCCTTAGCTGAATGGGTTCCCTGTGCGGCACATACTGTGAACTTATTTGGGGTAAATGCTGTAAACTGTTGTCTTGAGACTGAGGTGTTTTTTCTCATTTGTACAGTCTCTATTTAACTTCTGCTCAAAATAGGTAGGTAGCAGATTGTTACGGCTAACCTAGAAGAAAATGAGAAGGGCCGTGTTCAAACTCTGAAATCCTTGTCAAACACAAGGTGGAGTGCGCATGCACAAGCAACCAGCACCCTTTGTCTAAATTATGACAACATTTTCCAGTCCCTTCAAACAGTAGCAGAAGATGATCATCAAAACCTGACCACTCGCAGTGAGGGCACATCTCTCTCCAGGCAGATGGAGAAGCTTGAAGTTGCCATTCTGTGCAGTGTGTGGAATACAGTGCTGCAGCGTGTTCAAAAAGCAAGCACACAACTTCAGATGGTGGCCCTTGACCTGTCTAATGCTGTTGCTCTGGTGGGTTCATTGAAAGATTGCATTGCAGATCTCCGTGATCAGTTTGAGAGGTTTGAGTCAACAGCCAAAAACATGTCGTCATGTGTATCTTAGACATACAAAATTGACATACAAACAGAGAGACGACGTTAAAAGCAACCAGATGAGTCATCTGTGGCATATTCACTGAGTGCAATGTCAGGAAGAACTGTCTTCAGTCAAAAAACGTCTTCGTTCATCCATGTTACAATAGAGACTAAACCATCTTACTTTGATGTCCCTGGAAAGTGACTTTCTCAGATCCCTTGACTTCAGTGACATTATCAAGGACTTTTCTTTCCGCAAAAGCAGGAAAAAAAGATTTTAAGATAAGCTATTTTCTTAACTTTATATTGTAAAGGAAATTGCAACTGTTATTCTGAATGATTCTAGATTATATTTATTTAAAACAATTTCAGCAGTGTTTTAGAAAAAATTTGGGTGTTTTCTATCTCTATAGTTGGATCTGCACTAAATTGAAAGCAAATCTGCAAAGGTTATTGTTTGCTTGCGATGAAGATCTGTATAAGATGAACACCGCGTGTGCTGTCTACGGTTTGACAGGTAGGCCTATAACTTAGGCTACATTCAATTACAGAACACGATACCACTATGACATTAGTTTGTTGTATGTGTAACTTATAATAGAGGGGAGCCAGGTTGAATGCAGCTTCCAAAAGACAAAAAAGAGGCGATTAATATTTTCTATATTTGATACAATCACACCGGCGTGAGATCAATCAGCGAGTCATATCATCAGCTGCTAAATTCAGATTTGCGTTCACTGGAGCTGAGCCGGAGACAGACGTGTTTTTACAGCAGTGGGCATTATAACCAATCACACACGATTCTGTTGAGCTTATGAATGCAATGACCAATCAGAGGTGTTCTGATGAGTCATCGCTAAAATGCCAGCACTTCCTTCACTCGCTCACTGACTGGAGACCGCTTTCTGGCAATTTCTCTCATCAGAAACAATAATGTGCAGACGTGTGTACGAATCTGTAAATAAGATATTGATTTCAAAGTGTTAAGAGTTTCAGTGATTTTAATGGGAGTTTTTGAGAGTGATTGAACTCTAGAATGTTAGTGAAAAAATTATTTGATAATGTAAATGTTCTTTGATAATTTAAATATTTTTTGATAATGTAAATGTTCTTTGCTCTCTTTCTGTACAATGAAAGATTAGTAGCCTAACTTACAATGTTTTTATATCACATTTACTTTTAATGTTAATACACATTTAATATAAAGTCATATTCAGTCAATCACCCATTTTAACTGAAAGATAAAGGCTGTGATATTTATGTTGTCCTCTAGATGACGCAACGGGATTTTAACCCAAATACTTTGAGAAGTTTTAATCCTTTGAAATGTATATTTATCAATACATTTTTTACTTTATAGACCTCAACAAAGACATAAAACATCTAGATAGGATTACATATAAACTATGGCTGTGTGATTAATCGAAATTGAAATAAATCGCTTTATAGCACGATTTTCCGTGGCCCTGACCTCCCGCAGTATGTTATCTGAACCAATCAGGATGCAGCATCCTAAGTGGAGCGCGAGAACAGAGCAGACTGGGCATATGCCTAACTCCAGGTTCACACACACTGTGATGCGTAGCCATTTTTTTGAGCCCATGTTAACGGATCAGAACGTTCACATTGCACGCAGTAAAAAGAGGAGAACAGAAAAGGTTATAAATAGAAAGGTGCAAAAAAATTTTATATCTTGCGCATGAGCACAGAGAGAGTTGTGAGTGCACACGACACAGGTTGAGCGAGAGGAGACACGTAAGGCAGCATATATCTGACACTTATACAGTCTATGATGTGAGCACACGCATCTGGTTTTGTTAACAGAGCAAAGGAAATCTGCGTGTGAGTCAGTGATTTGTCTGTTACGGAGACCAGCAGAAGGGAAAGGCTGTCTCCAAGCAGAGATTATCCCACTGGATAGTGGATGCTATTGTCCTGGCTTATCAGGCTCAAGACATGCCATGTCCCCTAGGGGTGAGAGCTCACTCAACTAGGAGAGTAGCTTCCTCCTGGGTGCTGGCGCATGGCGCCTCGCTAGCAGACATCTGTATAGCTGTGGGCTGGGCGACACCTAACACATTCGTGAGATTTTATAATCTCTGTGTAGAGCCCATGTCCTCCCGGGTACTCGCCCCTTCGGCCCAGTAAGGACCTGCTTGGTGTCAATCCGCTTGCTGCACCATTCCACTCTGCGGACTGGATGCGTGCGCTGTTCCCCTCAGGTGAGTTCCTCAGTCAGAACCCTGGGTTCCTCCAGCAGTGTTGATGTCCAACACTTGCGTACATGCCCACACAGCCCTGTGTGGGACTAGGTACTTCCATGTGTTGTGATTCCCCTTTTCTGGGCAATCCCACGTGTGTATGTCCACAGTAAGTCTCTTCACAGCATGTGTCTTCCCCTTGGCAAGCCCCTTGCCAGCTCTGTCGTTGAAACTTCCACCCTGCGGGCTGGGTACCTCAGAGTTCTTATGTATCACCATCTTGGTGGATACCTACCTTCTGTAAGTCCTCCCACGGGCAGGCAGCCTGCTAGCATATGTCCAGCTGGAATATGCTACCCATTGTATTCTGTGTGAGCTATAGGCCCTCACTCGTGCTGGCCTCACGACAGGGTGCTATCACTCACACGGGCACCGAAATGTTTTAGGTTGGTGAACGCATGAACAGAATGGGGAAGTGCAAATTTGCTGCATCCTTGCTGGAAATGCCGGACTTTAAAGAGTGGCTGCAGCCAGTCGAGAGGAATATCAGGGAGGCATATTGTACATTATGCAAGAAAAAAATTATTATTGTGTCACTGGGCATTTACTCGTTAAAGTCCCACATGTGTTGTGCTAGCCACAAAGCCGCAGCTAGCCGCAGAGAGCGGCAGCTCTCCATCGCTAGCTTCTGTGGTAATTGCGTTGCACCACCACAACCTAGTGCCAACGTCGTTACAACACCGGCAGTCGCTGAAGCTACAGCTATGACCTGGGCTATCTCTGCTTCCTCATCTTCTGTAGCCAACATCAGAGTGGCTCTGGGCGGCACAGCAACACTGCGTGCTGAGATGTTGTGGTGTCTCCACACAGCGGAGAAACACAATTCACTGAACTCAAAAGAAAACGTGGCTGAAGTTTTCAAGGCTATGTTTCCAGATTCGGATATAACAAAATCGTTCACTTGTGGCAAGGACAAAACTGGATACATCATACGATTCGGGTTAGCACCACACTTTAAGCAGGAGCTCATCAACACCATCAACAAGGCTGGCCAGTTTGTTTTAATGTTTGACGAGTCGCTCAACCAGTCAACAAAAACGATGGAAGCTTTGAGGCTGATATGTGACCAGATCAGTGTCTGTGGGGGTGTTTTGAAGGTACCTCTCACAAAGGAGCTCATGGCTTCAGTAGCTTGTGCAAGATCAAGGTACAGGAGTTACCTGGAAGATGAACGGAAGTAGAAACAGAGTTCCACACAGGACCTCAAAAGAAAAGCAGTGCAAGAGGAGACAGGAGACCTGAAACGGAAACAAACGGTTCTGACAGAGGTGTGCGAATCCCTCCAAACAGATGCTGATAAATTAGCCGAGCAGGCAGAGGAGAAATCTGGGACATTAATGGCACAACTGATCACGAAGTCCAACATCCTCAGAAGACGTAGTAAATTAAAAAAAAAAGGAACAAATTGGTCCAAACTGAGAAGCTGCTGGGAAAAAAATCAGAGGAACTGAGGCACATGTCAGCATGATTGTTGTTGAGGGTGGAGCAAAGTTTTGTTTTGTTTTTTAATAAACTTTGCTATGATTTACTATCCCAGCCTATTTGAATTTTTTTTTGTATCCGAGTGGTCTATAGTCTTTATCACAAACTAAAACTGTTAAGTTAAAAGTATCACTGATGTAAATGGTTACAGCTTGAAGTAGCGGTGAGGTATTAAAAAATATTGAGAAGGTCTTAGAAAAAGTCTTGAAAAGGTATTAAAATTAACTTCAAAATTCCTGCATATACCCTGTCTGAGCAACTGACTCAACATGTTTTATTTATTTTCACATTTCACTTCAAAAGTGACAGTCATAAGTATAAATTTTTCTATTTTATTGTGTAATTTATAAATAAACCTGAGTACTTTCTGTACATTTTGTATTTTTCTTTGCATATTCATGTGTAAATAAAAGAGAAGTACTCATGAATATTGTAATTTAAAAAAAATTTTTTTTTTTTTTTTTACAAAACATTCTTTTATGTGTTTATTTTTTTTTGTCCTGTAAATATTTTTTTACACATTAAAACAAATTGTAAACGTATAAAACCATTTACTGCATAGCTTAGGATTAACCTTCTGGGGTTCTTCATTTAGGAGTCACACTCAGTACCTTCGGGTCAAAAATGACCCGGAGGGCGGGATTCAGGTATACTTTTTTTCAGTAAAATCAATCAAATGTATTTTTGTTACAATAATATTTTTTCTTTCTTTTTTTGGTGTTTTGAGAGAATTTTATGATAATAATGAATTTTTATGCAATAATTATGATCAATTTTTTCCCATTGAATATAATTGAAAATTTATATATATATGTAATTAAAAAAAAAATTATCAAAGCTGTATTTTATTTTAAAGTACAGCCAAGGCCTATAGAAAAATTTTTTTGAAATTAGATTGGTGCCATCTGGTGGACAAATTAAACATTTTTATGATGCAATAGCACATTTTTACCACTATAGAGAATGTACAGCTCTCTGTAGAAAGGCTTGTGAATTCTAGTGATTTTTGCACATATTTGCCTATTTATTTCAGGTTGTGGATTTTAATATATAATCACAGATTCTCAAAGACTATTTTTGTCAAGTTTTTTTTTTGTTTGGTTGGTTTAAATGGTAATTTTAAGTGCCAGTTTTACTTTATAATACAGTCAAACCTGAACATTGCACTAGAAAGAGAACACATTTTTTTGAAAGCATTTTGTTACCCATTGTTTTAATTCTAACTTAATAAAAAAAATTACATTATTTCAATCATAACATATTTTTATTAACCTTTTATTGTAAACATTTCCATTAAAAATTTTTTTTGCAATTCAGTGAACAGTAACTCTTCAAAATTGCCAACAGCAATTATGAACAAAAAACAAAAATAACAGCAAACGTTTAATAATTTTCAAACAGTACATGTAAATGGAAAATAGAATAAAAAAAGTGTCACGCTGGGCCTGGGTCGCTCGAATAGGCCTGGAGGTTACTAGGGAAGAATTCCATCCTTTGACCTTACTCTGTTTGTGCGCGTATGTGTGCGTGCGTGCGCTCGTGCTTGTGTGTGTGTTTGTGTGTGTGTGTGTTCAAGAGAGAGACATGGTGTGTGACTTTTCATTTTGGATCCAATGTCTCCCCTTTATTTGATTCATTGATTTTATTTAACATATTCTCACATTTCTCTGTTACAGTTTCACCAGTCTCATATTTCCCTATGTGTGTGTGTGTTCTGGTATTCATCACGTTGTGGGGACATGAGTCTGTTTACACAGTCACGTCATGGGGACCTCTTTCGTTGTGGGGACCAAAAGTCAGGTCCCCATAAGGGAAAGCCATATAAATGATTAGAGGAGCTGTTTTGGAGGTGCTGGGCGGAGTTTCAGCGATGGCCCAAAACACACGTTTATTCGTGACTGTGTGAGTGTGAAGGGAGTGCTCAGCTGCGCCCCCAAACATTTCTCAGCGGTACTGCGCGCGCTTCTTCACACACGCTCTCTATATATGGTAGGCCCCGCCCACTTCCTCGTCTTCATTAGGAACGATATCAGCAGCAATATGAAAATATGCGTATTAAGTGGACACTTCACACGGACAGACGATAAGAAGACTTTATAGGAGATACCGACTCGAGGAGATTGTTTGCAGGAGATTCTGAAGTTGCGCAAAGGAAAAGTTAAACGAAAGGTAAGCACATTTTAAACCAATTAGGTTAATTAGATCTAAAGTCGCTAGCTAGCTATTTAACGGTGGTGCTAATTAACTGTTGAGGCCTGCGTATGGCCTGTGATATTTCTCTGTTTTTCAATTAGCGATCGCATAATCATACAATTTAATGTTTAAGAATCATTTTTGACTGAAAAGCTTTATCAAATCTTCTTTACTATAACAATCTCTCTTTTTATCTCATTATTAATATATAATTATAATTATATATTGATCATATAATTAACTGGGCTCGTGAGAGAAATGAAACAAAATAAAAAAAAGGTATGTAACGTTAGCTTTAAATGAACAAATGATTAAGGTTAATCTTCTATGTAGTAATGACAGTAGTTAAACTAAACCAGGGTTTGTATGGAGAGGTCGTCCATAAGAGTAGTCCAAATCAGCAGTTCTCAAGGCCTGGGATTTTATAGGAACAGATTGTCATTTTGTGAGAGATTAGGGCCTAAATTAATGTAGAGAGTTGAGGCCTTAAACGCTAACATTGTGCTAGATTTATGTAACCTTCAGTTTTGATTTGTCACATTGATAAATGTAGCATTGTAATGAAGTGTTGCATTACAGAAGTACAATACAGTGTCGCATGAAAATAATGATCAAATCTGTTTAATAAACACAATAGTTCCATTTTCAAAGTGTAATATTTATACTTATTTTATGTTGTTTTTTTTTCCAGATTGAAATGCCACCACGAATCAGCCCTCTTAAGGATACCATGCATCATGTTGTCACGAAGTCTGACAAAACTAAATTAGAGGTGAAGTACATCAATGCGTTGAAAGGTAAGTAATAATAATTACTAAAATATGGAACCATAACCTTGTGAGTATGGAATATAAAAACTCTGTATGTTAATTAGGAACCAGGTTGCAGAATATTTTAAATAAGCTACTATTAATGTGTTCTGTGTGCACAATTATCATCCTTTATCTGCAAGATTTATTAATTAATTTTTTTGGTGAAAATATTTTTGCTGTATCTGCAGGTCGTGGATTATTTGCAAAAGGTTCCTTTTGCAAAGGAGATTTTATTGTGGAGTACAGGGGTGAGTTGATCAGTTATGCAGAAATGGAGAGGAGAAGAAAACTCTACCACCCATCCTGTGCTGTTTTTATGTTCGAGTTTAAGTGGAGAGGGAAAACATGGTGGTAAGAAGTCACATTGCACCAAAGCTATATTCCTTGTGCTATAGCATAGTAAATAAGGCCGCATTTACACTGCAGATCTTCATGACCAATTCTGATTTTGTGACTATCCTTTTTTTGACAACGTGCTTAGATTTTTTTTTTTCAGAGTGACATTTATCCAGTGTGTGCAGTTTACACGGCATTTGGTGACAATCTAAAAAAAAAAACAGTTACAGTATGACATCAGGAATCAATTTCAATAGTACATTGTCTTATGAAACTAGTTTTGACCAGTTAACAGTTCTTCACTTTCCTTCTTAAACGCTTGTGACTCTTTTCTGATCTGTGCCACATGGGATGAAGAAAACTGGAATTGGGTCAATTGAACCATGCAGTGTAAATACAGCCAAAGACACTGATTTGTGTTGATGTATTATAACACTTGTATTTATCCTTTTCCCTTTTTTTTCTCTCAAATTTAAGCATTGATGCATCTAGGGAAGATGGATCGTTTGGGCGGTTAGTTAACGATGACCACCAACATCCAAATTGTAAGATGAAGAAAATCGATGTGAATGGAAAGGCACACCTGTGTTTATTTGTGCTGGAAGACATTAAAGAAGGAGAAGAAATCACATATGATTATGGGGGAGACGACTGCCCATGGAGAACCCAAGTAAGTTGCACAGCACACTGTGTACAAAATAACTCATTTTTGGTTGTTGAAGAAATTAGAATTTGAATCTGTTAGAAATATGAAAATAATTTGTAACCATTATGACTTGAAGGTCGGTGTTTTTTATTTGATTTTTTATGTACATTGAATAATGGGGTCTTATGTTCTTAGACCAATTTAGGGGTTAAAAAGTGGGGGTAGTATGCCTGGCCTAATGGGTAAAATGTTATCTCCCCCCCCCCCCCATGTTTCCATGTTGTGAAATCTTCTCATTATTGGTGTTGTCTCTTACAGGAGAGCAGCATTGCTGCTAATAGCAGAGCAGCAGGTGACTCTGATGCTTCTCTCCAGTCACAGACTCCAATGGATGATGCTTCTCTCCAGTCACAGACTCCAGTGGATGATGCTTCTCTCCAGTCACAGACTCCGATGGATTATGCTTCTCTCCAGTCACAGACTCCAATGGATGATGCTTCTGGTCAAACCAGGTCTCCTCAACAGGTACGGTCACATTTAACAATGGAAAGTTATGTCTACTGTAAGTTTTTTCCATGTTTTTTGTGTTTTTGGTGCATATTTTGATGCGTATCTGCCGTAAACTAGTTCCCTCAACAGTTTATCAACATGTGTCCAGTAGGTTAGAGGTAGTGGAATATTTGGGGCCAGTTTTGTCCTTCACAAGTAACTTTTTCTTGGTTAATTGGTGCTTTAAAATTTACACTCACGACGTCCCCACAACACACTTTCGGTCGCTCAGTGTTGGGAGTTGAGATGTTGTGTGAGATTAGATGAATCTGGTCCCCATGAGGAACAATAACGTTGTGTGTGAAAGGTTCCCATGAGGCCCGTTTTATTCAAGATGTGTGTGTGTGTGTGTGTGTGAGCGCAGACAGAGGATGTTGGACAGGGATAAAGGTTTAAAATGAGGCTGATTGTCTCATTGGTCATTCAGTATCTGCATCAGATTAGTCTCTTGTGTTTCCATGTTGTGAAATCTTCTCATTATTGGTGTTGTCTCTTGCAGAAGAGCAGCATTGCTGCTAATAGCAGAGCAGCAGGTGACTCTGATGCTTCTCTCCAGTCACAGACTCCAGTGGATGATGCTTCTCTCCAGTCACAGACTCCAGTGGATGATGCTTCTCTCCAGTCACAGACTCTGATGGATGATGCTTCTCTCCACTCACAGACTCCAATGGATGATGCTTCTGTCCAGTCACAGACTCTGATGGATGATGCTTCTGTCCAGTCACAGACTCCAGTGGATGATGCTTCTCTCCAGTCACAGACTCTGATGGATGATGCTTCTCTCCACTCACAGACTCCAATGGATGATGCTTCTGTCCAGTCACAGACTCTGATGGATGATGCTTCTCTCCAGTCACAGACTCCGATGGATGATGCTTCTCTCCAGTCACAGACTCCAGTGGATGATGCTTCTCTCCAGTCACAGACTCTGATGGATGATGCTTCTCTCCAGTCACAGACTCCAGTGGATGATGCTTCTCTCCAGTCACAGACTCTGATGGATGATGCTTCTCTCCAGTCACAGACTCCAGTGGATGATGCTTCTCTCCAGTCACAGACTCCAATGGATGATGCTTCTGTCCAGTCACAGACTCTGATGGATGATGCTTCTCTCCAGTCACAGACTCCGATGGATGATGCTTCTCTCCAGTCACAGACTCTGATGGATGATGCTTCTCTCCAGTCACAGACTCCAGTGGATGATGCTTCTCTCCAGTCACAGACTCTGATGGATGATGCTTCTCTCCAGTCACAGACTCCGATGCATGATGCTTCTGTCCAGTCACAGACTCTGATGGATGATGCTTCTGTCCAGTCACAGACTCTGATGGATGATGCTTCTCTCCACTCACAGACTCCAATGGATGATGCTTCTGTCCAGTCACAGACTCTGATGGATGATGCTTCTGTCCAGTCACAGACTCTGATGGATGATGCTTCTCTCCAGTCACAGACTCCAATGGATGATGCTTCTGGTCAAACCAGGTCTCCTCAACAGGTACGGTCACATTTAACAATGGAAAGTTATGTCTACTGTCAGTTTTTTCCATGTTTTTTGTGTTTTTGGTGCATATTTTGATGCGTATCTGCCGTAAACTAGTTCCCTCAACAGTTTATCAACGTGTCCAGTAGGTTAGAGGTAGTGGAATATTTGGGGCCAGTTTTGTCCTTCACAAGTAACTTTTTCTTGGTTAATTGGTGCTTTAAAATTTACACTCACGACGTCCCCACAACACACTTTCGGTCGCTCAGTGTTGGGAGTTGAGATGTTGTGTGAGATTAGATGAATCTGGTCCCCATGAGGAACAATAACGTTGTGTGTGAAAGGTTCCCATGAGGCCCGTTTTATTCAAGATGTGTGTGTGTGTGTGTGTGTGTGTGTGTGAGCGCAGACAGAGGATGTTGGACAGGGATAAAGGTTTAAAATGAGGCTGATTGTCTCATTGGTCATTCAGTATCTGCATCAGATTAGTCTCTTGTGTTTCCATGTTGTGAAATCTTCTCATTATTGGTGTTGTCTCTTGCAGAAGAGCAGCATTGCTGCTAATAGCAGAGCAGCAGGTGACTCTGATGCTTCTCTCCAGTCACAGACTCCAGTGGATGATGCTTCTCTCCAGTCACAGACTCCAGTGGATGATGCTTCTCTCCAGTCACAGACTCTGATGGATGATGCTTCTCTCCACTCACAGACTCCAATGGATGATGCTTCTGTCCAGTCACAGACTCTGATGGATGATGCTTCTGTCCAGTCACAGACTCCAATGGATGATGCTTCTCTCCAGTCACAGACTCTGATGGATGATGCTTCTCTCCAGTCACAGACTCCGATGCATGATGCTTCTGTCCAGTCACAGACTCTGATGGATGATGCTTCTGTCCAGTCACAGACTCCAATGGATGATGCTTCTCTCCAGTCACAGACTCCAGTGGATGATGCTTCTCTCCAGTCACAGACTCTGATGGATGATGCTTCTCTCCAGTCACAGACTCCAGTGGATGATGCTTCTCTCCAGTCACAGACTCTGATGGATGATGCTTCTCTCCAGTCACAGACTCCGATGCATGATGCTTCTGTCCAGTCACAGACTCTGATGGATGATGCTTCTGTCCAGTCACAGACTCTGATGGATGATGCTTCTCTCCACTCACAGACTCCAATGGATGATGCTTCTGTCCAGTCACAGACTCCAATGGATGATGCTTCTCTCCAGTCACAGACTCCGATGCATGATGCTTCTGTCCAGTCACAGACTCTGATGGATGATGCTTCTGTCCAGTCACAGACTCTGATGGATGATGCTTCTGTCCAGTCACAGACTCTGATGGATGATGCTTCTCTCCACTCACAGACTCCAATGGATGATGCTTCTGTCCAGTCACAGACTCTGATGGATGATGCTTCTGTCCAGTCACAGACTCTGATGGATGATGCTTCTGTCCAGTCACAGACTCCAATGGATGATGCTTCTCTCCAGTCACAGACTCCAATGGATGATGCTTCTCTCCAGTCACAGACTCCGATGGATTATGCTTCTCTCCAGTCACAGACTCCAATGGATGATGCTTCTGGTCAAACCAGGTCTCCTCAACAGGTACGGTCATATTTAACAATGCAAAGTTATGTCTACTGTCAGTTTTTTCCATGTTTTTTGTGTTTTTGGTGCATATTTTGATGCGTATCTGCCGTAAACTAGTTCCCTCAACAGTTTATCAACATGTGTCCAGTAGGTTAGAGATATATTAGAGGGAAGTTAGAGGGAATATTTGGGGCCAGTTTTGTCCTTCACAAGTAACTTTTTCTTGTTTAATTGATGCTTTAAAATTTACACTCACGACGTCCCCACAACACACTTTCGGTCGCTCAGTGTTGGGAGTTGAGATGTTGTGTGAGATTAGATGAATCTGGTCCCCAGAGGAACAATAACGTTGTGTGTGAAAGGTTCCCATGAGGCCCGTTTTATTCAAGATGTGTGTGTGTGTGTGAGTGCAGACAGAGGATGTTGGACAGGGATATTTTTCACTCTTGATCTCTGGTCAACTTTTTTATTTTCATATTTCAGATACAATAGAAATGTCTAATATTGTTTATACTTTGTTTACAGATTGCAACCCACAGCCACAAGGAAAATGAGATTTTTGTGCCAAAGCTGAGACGGACTAAAAGTGTCATAGTAAGTTTAAGTCACAACAAGAGACGTGATGTCTTTTTTTTTTATCATTCTCATCATCAGTAATTTATGTAATATTAATATATTCTCATGTGATATTGACTGCAAAGTATCACTGAATTATTCAATTTTATTTTACTTTAAGATCAAAATGATCAGATTTTTTTTTTGTCAGAACAACTGTTCATAACTTTTGCACTGAGAACTTTATTATAACATGGTAAGAAGCAGCTAATCATCACATGTGACTTGCAAAATTGAGGGGGAAAAAAAATCCTCAACAGATTAAGAGAGACACAGTAAATTGGCTACTATTGTCAAATTCAAATGATCAATTAATTGCAGCAGTTCTACCCATTTATTTTTTATTTTATTTTTTTATTTTTTTTAGATGAAAGACACAAATCTTGAAGATTCTGATGAGCTCTTTGGTTCTACACCAGAGAGTTCCGATGATTATGTTCCAGATACCACTTCTGAAAGTGACAGTGATGTTAGCCTTACACTAAACCAGGCAAAACGTCGGCTTCTTGATGGACTGGATATTGATCAGTCTGGCTCAGTGAGTTGCCCTAATTGTGACACCACAACGTCAGACAAAATGCACAACTTTGCGTCTGAAGCATCTGGAACAGGAGAAGAACCCAGTTCAATTCAGAACACAACAGATGGCATAGTTGTTGGTGCATACCAAAAAAGAGATGGTGCTAGAGTGTACAACAAGAGACATTACTGCTTGTACTGCAGTAAACCCTATGCTAAGATGGCAAGGCATCTAGAAAGTTCACATGAAAATAAGTCTGATGTGGCTAGAGCTCTAAGCTTTCCAAAGGGTTCAAAGGAGAGGAAAAACCAGCTTGATTATATTCGCAACAGAGGAAACTATGCTCACAATGCAGCTGTTATGGAGTCAGGAAAGGGGGAACTAGTGCCATTTAAACGACCACGTAAAGAAGTGCAGGGAGAAGATTTCATGCATTGTGCATACTGTCAAGGACTTTTTACAAGAAAGGTCCTATGGAGACACATGCGTACTTGTAGACTTCAACCACAATCAGATCCTTCCAAACCAGGAAAAAACCGTGTTCAGTCCATGTGTACCTACACAGGGCATGTGCCTTCAAACATGACCAAACAACTATGGGGAGTAATCAGTGCCATGAATCCTGATCCAATCACAGATATAATAAAAAATGACAGAGTAATTACTGATATTGGGCAGCACTTGTTGAACAAAGGTGGGCTATCAGATAAGAATAAACAATGTGTGCGGGAGAAGATGCGAGAACTGGGAAGATTGATTCACAATGCCAGGAAAGTCACCTCCTTAAAAACACTGGAAGATTGTGTAAATCCAAAGAAGTACATGGAGACCGTCAAAGCTGTTAAGTATACATGTGGGTATGACAGTGAAACCGACAAATTCTTGATTCCATCTCTTGCTAACAAGCTTGGGAATTCCCTGGTTAAAGTATGCAAACTCTTGAAAGCTCAGGGCTTAATCTCCAATGACAAACAGCTTGTGAAGAATGCCAGTGAGTTTCAAGAAGTCCATGCGAATAAGTGGAACGAGATGATTTCTGCTACAGCATTGAGGAATATCAGGGAAGCAAAGTGGAATGTGCCCACGCTCATGCCCTTTACTGAAGATGTACAAAAACTGCATACTTTTCTCAGTCAAGTGCAAGATGAGTGGTTCAACCTGCTCTCTGAAAGTCCATCTACTAAAGCCTGGATGGAGCTGGCCAAGGTGTGTCTAGCTCAGATGATTCTCTTTAATCGGCGGAGAGAAGGAGAGATGGCGAGCATGCCTTTGTCTGTGTTTTTATCAAGAGACACTTCTGATCCACATGAGGATGTGGACTGGGCTCTCTCCGAAGTGGAGAAGAAACTCTGCAGACACTTCACAAGGGTTATCACCAGGGGAAAGCGTGGTCGGCCAGTTCCAGTCCTTCTGACTCCAAAAATGCTGTGTTCCTTAGAACTCCTTGTTAAGCAGAGAGAGGCGTGTGGTGTTTTAAAAGACAATGCCTATATGTTTGCTAGACCAGAAGCCATGACACATTTCCGAGGGTCAGACTGCCTCCGTGGCTTTGCAAAGGCTTGTGGTGCAAAGTGTCCAAAGGCACTGACATCTACCAGGCTGCGTAAGCATGCCGCGACCCTTTCAACAGTGCTGAACATGACCGACACCGAGATGGACCAGCTGGCAAACTTTCTCGGGCACGACATCAGAATCCATCGTGAGTTCTATCAACTCCCTGAGAAAACCCTGCAACTAGCCAAGATCAGCAAAGTTTTAATGGCTCTTGAGCAAGGAAGATTAGCTGAGTTCCATGGCAAGAACTTGGATGAAATTGGGATAGATCCTGTTGGTTTGTTAATTTAATAGATTTTTTTTAAACCATCTATTCCTATACCAAGTTTGCAAACCATTATATACCTCTGTAAAGCTGTATTTTGAACTTCCACAGAAAAAGTAATTGACTGTGATGAGGAATAACAAGTTAATGACTGTGATGAGGAAGACGGGAGCATACAAGAGGAACACTGTTCATCTACTGTTGACGGTTTGTATTACTGTCAAAATACACCATTACATTTTGTAGTTATTGATTGTTATCAGTCAAGTGACTTGTGAAGACCTGATGGGCAAACACATTGTTCCAGCGCAGAAGATGATTCAGTACACTAAACAAGTATTTATTTTTTGTCAAAACTACTGTCAAATGCCTCCAAGCTATTCTTCAACATTATCATTTTATTACATATGATTAAGTATGAATATAAATTTATCTATTTTATTATCAAAAATTTTACTGTAAACTTTGTTTTTGAGGAACTTAATACTATAAAATTAAGGGTTCATAAGAGAAAGTTACATTTATTATGTAAAGCTAGCTGATCCACTCTCTTCTCTCTTCTTCAGTATAAAATTATATACATTTATTTTGTTCTCACATTCTTTCTTGTAAGTCCTCCCTCACAGTGGCACAGCTGACTGAATGGCTCATTATGCAGCTCATTATGCAAGCCTTTGTCTTCTCTGGTGTAAATCACAATGATATTCATGATAGTTGACGCCTACTCGCATATGACTTTTACCAACAAAAAGTGTCTTAGAAAATTTAAATCAATATATTGTTTTCTGTGAATGAGTAAACAAGATGATTTTCACATAATTTAAAAAGAAAAATTCTAGGCTACAAGCTCCAGTTCTCAACAGTCCCGGGAACCAATGTCATGTATGTGTTTTATGGCCTTATTCAAGTGATTTAAAATTTTTAGTTTTTCACTAACCATGCATACATTTTTTCTTCTCAAAAATACAATCATGTACATGCATAAATTTCACATATTATTATAGCCCAGTTTGTGCTGACTACAGTGATATTAGACTTTACCCATTTAGATATTTATAAGAAACTGAAAAAAGCACAAATATCAGGGCATGACAAAACTTCTCCAGGCCCCAAAAATACCCTTAGACTCCAGAGGGTTAAGGTACAAGAGGACAACAACAAGAACAGCAAGAAGATCTGATTGATTATAATATTTGATCAAATATTGTGATGAGATTACAATGAACAACTGAATGTATGTCATGGTTCATATCACAAAATAAAGCCTAACAGGACAATCAAGGCCTTCACATCATTTATCACAACACTTTACATCAGACGCTTTATGATATTAAATCAGGCACAGAGGTGAAGTAGTGCGGTAAGATCACATTAATTTGAATCTTGAGAGAGATGGGTGAAAGTTGCATGTGTGTATTGTGTCTCTGTGTCTCATTCTGCAAAAGTGAAGCTGTGAGTTTACTGTGATTGATGTTACTTCAAAACATCAAATTTCCCCCTAGTTGGTGAGAAATAACGCAGCGATTCAGTATCGAAGCCATTATATTAATAAAACTTGCAGAGTTAACAACAGGTGTACATTTCGTGTGTGTGCAGCATGGTCTCCGATCTGTGTCTCTGCGAGTGATGTGTGTGTGTGTGTGTCAATGACAGCAGCGAAGCCCCTGGACGGGACACAGAGGTTCTAGGTGACCTACTCCACGAGGTAGCACTCAATATCGCTTCAGCATGAGCACTGTCCACGAGACAGGCCTATGCCTTGTAGTGGAACCTGTTCACTGAATGGTGTTCCTCTCACCAAGAGGACCCCTGGAAATGTTTGATCTGAGCTGTGCTTTCCTTTTTGCAGGAAGTGTTGGAGTGTAGGCTGTCCCTCTACAACTTTAAGGTTTAGACAAATGCAATTTCTATATACCATGACTCCATAGAGGGTAGGGAAGCATGATCTGGTCATTAGGTTCCTTAGGGGGGCCAGGAGGTAAAATCCTCCTAGGCCCCCCTCCATACCCTCTTAGGATTTGGCATTGGTGCTAAGAGCCCTACAAATGACTCCCTTTGAGCCAAGTTGAAGTTTCTTTCCATGGAAACCCTACTCCTAACTGCATTTCCCTCGATCAAGAGGGTGGAGGACCTGCAGGCATTTTCGGTCGACGAATCATCCCTTGAGTTTGGGCTGGTTGATTCCAGTGCAACACTGAGCCCCCGGCCCATTTACATGCTACAAGGCCCAACAGACTATAGCACTGCTAGAGAAGACTATGACTATCAGGGTTGCCAGGTTTTACAACAAAACCCACCCAATTGCTACTGAAAACTAGCCCAAAACAAGACCAATCGCATTTCGAGGGGGGACCCCCTATAAAATTTGCATTCCGGGGGATAAAATACAAGTTTTTTTGACAGGGTTCCACTGGTAAAATTCACAGTTTAGGGCCTAACTATCACGTTATTGGGGTCGCTTCAACCCATAACAAGAAAACAACACATGGCAACAGTGTTAAAGTAGGCTAATTCCCTTTCTACAAAATAAAATCAGAAGAACACAGAATTCAAGAAATCAGGTTTGACGAATCAGTGGTCTGGCGTCTGCAAGTTAGACTCCTACAAAAACACGTTTCCTCATGTGCAAACAAGTGCTCACACCACCATGGTTTATTTAATTTTCCACTCAAATCAAGGCTCGGGTGTGCTATATACAGTATATCTGTGATAATATGGTGTTATTTTAATGATGTGCGATCTTACATTATCAAGTATATCACCAAATCACACACAGAGTGCCATCAAGTTGATTTATTAGTCTATAAAAACTCAAAATTCCAGGTACTCTAAATTGTAGACAGTAAAAAATGCTTCTGTATGCTTTTAATATTTATATAATATAATATAGTAAACTTAACCTACAATCACACAAAGAGTAGGCCTACCGTTTTTCTGCAGATATCAGCATAACAAAGGTAATAATCATTTTATACAAGTTTAGTAAAGTTAGCAATAAGTGACTTACATTTTAGACATAATATTGCTTGCTTTTGCTCAATTTTGCCATCGAATAGTTGCAAACAAAGATCACAGCACTGTTTTGCGTCTCTGAGCCATGGATGTTGCTTACTTATTGAATGAATTAGCTTTTTGAATGAATTGGTTGAATACATGATTCAGTGATTCACTCATTAACACAATCAAAATCTTTGTTTCTGAATGAATCAGTCATTTGAAGGATTCGGTTGAATCTCAATGAGTCACTCATTAACAGTAAGTTGCTGCCACCTACTGGCGGTTTTAATTGTCAGAGTTCGACTATTTTTTTCACGTTTTAAATCATTTCAAATATCATTATTCAACGCTTTATGTTGAAAACAAAACATTATTATCCATCTGTAACTGCAGGTTAAATGCATCTATGTCCCCTCTGAGATACATTAAACTGTGTGAATAATATATCTAAATGCTATTTCAGATGCAGAGTCCAGAAATGATTTCTTATGTTGGAATGAAAGACACTAAGTACCGAATAAAGTGCTTCTTATTCTTACCCAAAAATACAAAATGGAAGAAAGAGTTAAAACTGAACACAGTCTTGCTACTCATGCTGTGTATGAACATAAAACATGAAACAAAAATACTTTTTGTACTTACGTACAATAAATATCATGTACTTTTACATACATACAAGACTTTTACTTAAGTAATATTCTAAACGGTGACTTCAGCTTCTACCAAAGTTGTTTTCTGGTAAGTTATCTGTACTTTTACTTGAGTATGGGCATATTGTTCAGGATTCTGAGTGTGAAGTTATTTGAATGAGTGTTTCTCCAGAAAGCTGCAAGCCACATTCAGACCAAACTATTTGTTTGTTTTGAACAACGCTATTTGTAACATTATCAGGCCCTCAATATTATCAATAATCAGTTATACATAGTGCATTCAAATAGCTTGAATACCTCAAACTCCACTTAATACAAAAAAGGGACAACAACAAATAAAATGTACTTGTACTGTAACCCTTACAATAATGGTTTTCTGTTATAATCTACTTTAAAATACAATTTATTGCTGTTTGGAGTAAGCGTAACGGTCAAATTTTGGATCACGTCTGTCTTGATAACCAATCACATTACAGCCTTGATGTCATTGAATTTCCATTTACAGATACCATAGGAATGAATGAGAAATGCCGTAAGCTGAATCCCAGGTGTCATAAAAAGTCAGTGACTTCTCTTATAAAACTGCATTTTTTTGTTAACTCTAAAAATAGTTAAATCCAAAAGTATTGTTTAGTGTAAAACATATTGGAGATTAGCCGATAGGCTGTTTTATGGAAGTAAAATAATGAATAAAGTATTTTAAATAAAAAGCTTGTTGAATTGCTCTAATTGAAAAAATATATATACATTGCATTAACCCTACTTGCATTTTTAAGCAATGTATTTTTAGAGCTTGCGTTTTAATAGGCTAAAATTCAACATGGTTGTATGTTTAAACTGTGAACATTTCACATACATTTTCATTATAAAAAATTCAATAAACCATATTCACCATTCAGATTTCACTTCCAAAACATTCGGTCTGTTTAAAAATTCAACCTATAATATTCAACAGGTAATTGTCGGTTCATTTTATTTATTTTTTACAATTTTGCCTCCACAAATTCAGTGGTTAAAATTCGACAGGAAATTCAACAAAAAATGCACATCTGGGAACTGCAGGAAAAGCAGTAGATCACCAATACGTGATAACCATCTGCTGTTAGTCATCCTCACCAGCAGGTGTCGCCAACGGCTTGAGAGGGGCATTCATTGTTGGTTTCATTCACAAAAAACGGATTTACAGAAATGGGAAATATATATGATGATCATCAGGGCCATTATATATTCGGAAAATCTGGTAAATGAAACAAAAGCTGTGTTTATGTTTAATTCAATGTCTTCACGATTGCTTTCCATGTGCATAGCCAACATATAGTAGCTTTCTCTACCGCAAACAAGATTATAACGTTATCCCCACCTGATGCTGATGCACAGATTAAATATTACGTATGAGAAGACATACAGTAGTGCTTTTATATTGCAGTGCTGTGCTGTGGTACTGGGGTTTCCCTCATACATCACACCCCAGGATTCCCCCAACAAACAAAACACTGCTTAATGCACTAATACAGTGATAGTAAAGACCAAATTCATACATTTTTGGTGATGTAGGCTATACTATAAACATTAACATGAAACACAAACAAAACACAAACCCCACATTACATACCCCCCCATGCATTTTTTGGCTAAAGGTCGCAGGCTTGCCTTCTAGTGGCTTCGATAACTGCAGCCCGGAGATCTCCAAATGGGGGTGCGGCTTCCTTCCATTGACAGGAAGTTACAACATGCAAATCACGCAAAAGAAAATGTCGCTTAGGGTAAGTCGATCATGCGATACGATATTGATTGATATAGTTAGATTGTTTATGTAATTTATGTTTGTTTTAATGAAAAAATTTCTGGTTTGAAGTTGGAATTGATATTCATTAAGTTGATATTCATTGCTTCATTAATTTTCTACAATGTTTTCCCCTCAACTTTTAACTCTTAAGAAATGTACAGTATGCAGTATGTATTAAATTAGTGTGAAAATTCAATGTGTGTTGATATGTATATTTTTTAGGTACATGAATCAATAATTTCACCTGGACAGACACTTTCTGTACAGTATAAGGATGGATCTTTGAATGTAAGTGAAACAAACACACAGAACAAAATCCTTGTTGTAATATTCATGCATTAGAAGTAGAAACAAAAGCACATTTGAACTAATATCCCTTTTTCTTAAGATGTATTTGTATCATATACTCAGGCATATCAACATTCTTTAAAAAGTGCTTCTATCGGGAGTGGGCTGATGGTGTACAGTACACAACTCATTATTGCTTGTAATACAATTAAAATTATTAATGGGTATTGCAATTTATGTGATATAACTTGTTTCCTAATCTTTATGTCCTGTTTTGGTATTAAATGTTGTCAAAAATGTAAATTAATAAACAATTTTCTTAATATAACAATTATCTTTAATATACTTCGGGGATACATGCATTTCGAAGCTTTGACAGAACATGAATACACATACTCGTGTAAAATGTTGCTCCAATCCAGACATTGTTGTAACGGATTTGGATAAAAAAGGTTTTAACCTGCCAAGTGAGGATTTTTTTTTTTTAATTTCTTTATTTTTTATATATATAATGTTTAAGGTGTTACTGAAAATTTATGCATATCGTAGTGCATTTATACACTTGTTGCAACTGTCTTTCACAGTAAGTGAAATCCCTGCTCCATCAGAATACACTGGTATGGTAGACATTCAAGAATTTTGGACTTCGGTATCTTCTGAAATAATTTCTGACGGATTTAAAGAAACCTTTAGTGAGGCACAAATTACTTAACATGATTTCATGATGTCTGCTTTTTGTGCTTCAGGAATTCACTAGCCTAATGCAGTCATAAAATGTCATTTAATTTAATGTTATTGTCTTTTACCTGTGTACGAACAGATCAGGAAACAAACTAATTTGTCTTACAGCCTGAAGCATATTATTGTGTGTTGCTAAATAAATTTTGTATTCTTAGGTGGTTGCGCTACAATAATGTGTCCATGTGGGATAGTCACCAGTTTAAAGTTCAACTTGAGAGCAGAAAGTCCAAGGGACTGTATGGACTTGTTGATGTCATGGCAGCACATTCCAAACATAGTAATTTATGACTTGGTCTGAGGACCTGCTACTCATGGAAATATACGATTTCCCAGAGCACTGTCCTTTTCTCCTCATGAGGGAAGATTACTCAGCCCTACTGCTGAAAACATCCAGCGTGATAACTCTTTAGCAATCAAGTGGGGATTGCATGTCTGTCAACATGTATTGTATAAATGTTTTCAAAGTGTTTGGGCAATAACGACTTCAAAGAAAAAGCTTCATCTTTATGATCATGTGGGCTCATCAAAGACAACAGAATTGCATCTTCAAGCTAAAAAAAAGAAATCTCCTACAAAAAAAACCTGAGCTTTATTAACCCATAAATCCTTGTGGTTTACAGATCCTGTTCATTCTAAAAGCCAACTTGCGGTGTGCAAAGCCATCGGACCTGACAATGGGTGGCACAGTGGCTTTGTAAAGGATCAACGCTGTAATTATGAATATGACTGAAGCAAGTATCAGGCCAACAGCTATGAGGTAATGCAGCACACTATTTTTGTATTTTAAAGGGGTCCTATTATGCTCTTTTACAAAGTCTTGATTTTGTTTTAGGGTGTACTAAAACAGGCTCTCACACCAGGTTGTTAGAAAAACACATTATTTTTCACATGTTTTACATTATTACAACACCTCTCTCCCCAGTCTGGCATGAACGGCTTGAATAGTTCCTGTATCAAATGAAGGCCCGCCTTCTGAAATACAAAATGCGCTGTGATTGGTTAGCTGGGCCAGTGTGTGTTGTGATTGGTTAGCTGGGCCGGTCTGTGCTGTGATTGGTTAGCTGGGCCGGTCTGTGCTGTGATTGGTTAGCTGGGCCGGTCTGTGCTGTGATTGGTTAGCTGGGCCGGTCTGCGCTGTGATTGGTTAGCTGGGCCGGTGTGTGTTGTGATTGGTTAGCTGGGCCGGTGTGTGTTGTGATTGGTTAGCTGGGCCGGTCTGTGCTGTGATTGGTTAGCTGGGCCGGTCTGCGCTGTGATTGGTTAGCTGGGCCGGTGTGTGTTGTGATTGGTTAGCTGGGCCGGTGTGTGTTGTGATTGGTTAGCTGGGCCAGTCTGTGCTGTGATTCGTTAGCTGGGCCGGTCTGTGCTGTGATTGGTTAGCTGGGCCGGTCTGCGCTGTGATTGGTTAGCTGGGCCAGGGTGTCTTGATTGGTTAGCTGGGCCGGTGTGTGTCGTGATTGTTTACCTGGGCCAGTCTGCGCTGTGATTGGTTAGCTGAGCCGGTGTGCGTCGTGATTGGTTAGCTGGGCCGGTGTGTGCCGTGATTGGTTAGCTGGGCCAGTGTGTGTTGTGATTGACAGAGAAATGTCACGCTCCTCATCATAGCTGCCTGCTGTGAGCTTCAGTGTAAATATTGTGTCAAAATCAAATCAATTTGAGTGCGATTTAAACCTGGATGATTATAACCACTCTAAACTCGTCTGTCTTGAGAAAGCTAGTGGATCTCCAGCATAAGGATAACACTCGTTGTCTTCTCTAGTGCAGCTCAACCAGGTCTTGTCCCATTTGTCGATTTTTGTGATATCACAAATCCCGAAAAATATGCATTGTAGTCCAAACGAGTCGTTCGTTGTAGTTTTTGAAGTTAATTTCTGTTAAATAAAATCTCTCCTTTTGAACTGGACTTTGAGCTTTGTAACTTTGCAGATCTTTTTTTTATGGTCAAACAGCAACATTACAGACTAACTAATGTTGAAAAAGTGAAAAAGCATAATAGCACCTCTTTAAATACTACAGTTAACAAATACATGCAGGACAATTAACAGATTGTAGGCAAGCAGATGCCTCATATTTCTTCAAAAATTATTGTATTAATTATCTGTGTGAAGGATGTGGTTGGAAATGGATAGGGGGGCACAGGGAAACATGGTCTCATATGATAAACCAGTGGGGTTTCAGGGAGTCAAATACTATGTGTGTAGGTTAGTGCCAAAACAAATACAATTCATAAGACTCATCTTGCAAAAAAGTATCCTTTATGAAAAGTTGATGTTTGCAGGCTTTAAGAAATAAAATGTATGAAAGCGGAAGGTTATTTTGTGTCTTTGATGGTTCAAACATGTTCTTTGTCACCCTATAGCAGGAAGAGTAATGGCCTAGTAGTTGACATATGGGACAGTAACAAGCCACCCGGTTTTCATCTAAAATATCTTAAATTGTGTTTCGAAGACAAACGAAGCTTTTACGGGTTTGGAACGACATGGGGGTAAGTGATTAATGACAACATTTTCATTTTGGGATGGAGTATCCCTTTAAATTGAGTACCTAAATTAAATCAAACATTTAAAACTATTTTGGGTAACACTATGATACTGTTCAATCATAAACAAAAAACTACACAGGAACAAATGAGTAACATAATATTAACATTCTGTCCATTAATATTGAATATTGGAGTCCTCACAATGGACCAGTTAAATAGCTGGAGTGGGAGAGTCAATTCAAAGGATTGGGATTATTAGGAGGAAATATTTGATACAAGGCCAATGGAGGGAATTTGGCCAGAATGCTGGGGTTATACCCCAACTCTTTAAGTGAAGTGACATTGAATTACCACTGAGGGTCAGGACCTTGGTTTAACGTCTGATCTGAAGTATATATATATATATATATATATATATATATATATATATATATATATATATATATATTTTGGGAGAAATTAATGGTACTGAACAATGTTTATCTTTTCAGTATGTATATGCATTTAAAAATAAGAATTAACTGCATGTACTTACCATATGGTTAGGATTAAGGTTTGGTTTAGGGTTGCTTGCATCATTTATTGTTATTATAATTAGGGATGGGCGATACCTCATTTTATTTTCGATCCAACACCGATATTTTCAAGCCCAGTATTGTGTATATCAATATCGATACCTCTAAACTAAATGGATGAAATGATTAAATACATCTTCTGACTTATTTTTTTCTAGTCCCTCTCATAAGTGTTTGGAAAACTGTACCTATACATATCTATGACTTTTAATATCACGTAAATTCATCCCCCGCACTTTTTCCGGGCAAATGTGTTCGCATAGAGGTTTTCAAGAAATGGTGTGAATAAATATAGATTTAAACTCAGAGACAGGACCGTCTGCGCATGACATGATATTTCATTCGGACCCAGAATAAGGCGAGATGAACATCACGGAGCGCTAAACACTCATGCAGTGTGTGTTTCATTCATACTCGAAGCCAGAGGAGCTCTCGCGCAGAAAAGGAAATCCCTAATATGGACCACAGCGTCCAGCTATCGCTGTATGAAAACAGTTGTTTTCACTGAAAAACAGAGACGTTTGGAAACATGAAGACATTGAACATGCGATTGTCACAATATATGTTTATTTGTGTTTTTCAAGTTATCGCCAGGTAATAAATAATATCAACAATGCAGTGCTAATTGACATAGCATTTATTACAGTATAGAAACTATTCTGCCTTTTTATGTGATAAAAAAGGGTTTGTAGTATATAAACAAATCATTGTTATTGGTTATTACCCAGCAGTGCATCTGATTTCTAAGCACATTAAAAGCTAAAAATAAGAGAAAAATTAAAGTTGCCTATACACTACTTACTAGTCAAACGTTTTTGAACAGTAAGATTAATTTTTTTTTTATTTTTTATTATTATCTTCTGCTCACCAAGCCTGCACTTATTTGATCCAAATTACAGCAAAACAGTAAAATTTTGAAATATTTTTACTATTTAAAATAACTGTTTTCTATTTGAATATATTTTAAAATGTAATTTGTGATTTCAAAGCTAAATGTTTAGCATTATCCAGTCACACGATCCTTCAGAAATCATTCTGATATTCTGCTTTGCTGCTCAAAAAACATTTATTATTATTATGATATTGAAAAAAGCTGAGTAGAATTTTTTTCAGGTTTCTTTGATGAATAGAAAGGTCAGAAGAACAGCATTTATCTGAAATAGAAATCTTTTGTAACATTATAAATGTCTTTATCATTATCCTTGCTAAATAAAGGTATTCATTTATATAATTTATTTTCCAAAAAAAAAAAAAAGCTTTTGAATGGTATAGTGCACGTTACAAAAGCTTTTTATTTCAGATAAATTCTATTGTTCTGACCTTTCTATTTATCAAAGAAACCTGAAAAAAATTCTACTCCGCTTTTTTCAATATCATAATAATAAAAATTTTTTCTTGAGCAGCAAATCAGAATGATTTCTGAAGGATCATGTGACACTAAAGACTGGAGTAATGATGCAGAAAATTCAGCTTTGATCACATAAATCAATTACATTTTAAAATATGTTCATATGTTCAAACATCTCTGTCCCCCTCACTTCTGAAATGATGGCTACGCCCCTGTGCTAATGGCATCGTGTAAGTGTATTAGATTGTTTTTGTATTGGTTTAATTTCCCCATTGTATATTTAGTGATTTATTTCTCATTGTATGAATTAATTTGTTTATCGTGTTCTGTTCTCTTCCTTAGTTTGCTAAGGTTGTTTTATTGTCTTTTGTTTCACTTTGACATTGACCAATCTGTAATTTCTTCAGTTTTTCTTTCTTGTCTGCAAGTCCGTGTTCAGCGGTGGTGTCAACGGTAAAGCCTCAGCCGCCTTAGATATATTTTTGTTATTTTTTTAATTGTAGCTCATTTGAGTGCTCTTCTTACATTGTAGTTATTTAAATGTTTTATCTATTGTGTGATCAATAAACTCTTTTTGTACTGATATCCACCTCTCTTCACCCTCCGTGGTAATGAACCTGTGTGCCCTATTTCCATTGGGTAGTTACTTCCCCTTTCTATAAAAAGGGGTGGCATAGTCAGCTTGTTATACTACATTCCTCCTAACAGTGTCTACACCGGATATGACAGTTGTCATACCTCACCGCAACAGCTAAAGTCTGTCCACACTGGACGTGACAAAGCGACCGTTGAAAATCATTTGAAATTTGTGTCAATATGTCATAAATAGAAAGCAGCAGCAGTTTTCTGTTGGGGATTTGTTGTGTTGCGCTGCACCACATCCAGTGTAGACAGCAACACTGATTATAATGAGTATTTATACAATTATTTTGTTGCGCCACTCTCTTCTGGGGTAGACATGGTGTAAGGGTTTGGTATTGGTAGTTTTAAGAATTGATCCCCCCACCACTACGCTACATTCAACACCCGTCTCCACTGTGACACCTAGTGGTCACTTGCATGTGTTGTGAGATTTTTATTTTGCCACCCCTCGAAACATCTACGCTTCGGGATTTCGACACTGCATCGAAACGTCAGTTTCACTAACAAGAAGTGACACAAGTTTTAAAATATTTTATAAACTTGAATGATTCTGGGCTTTTGACAAAACAAAACAAAAAAAAGGATCCAGATATAATATTTAATCACAAACTAAGTGAAAACATTCCTAAAGAATTAAGAAACTGTTAATCTGAACAGTTTTCAATCTTGCAGTACAAATGTAGTAATTATGATACAGTATTATTGTGGTTTTTAAAGACATTTTCTTGCTTCTCTGTAATTTTTCTCTTGGTGCCTGTGTGAGACTGACATCTAGTGGTTGGCCTGTTTTACACACGTCACACAAACACAGAAACAGGAAACGGTAATCTCCTGTTCAGGGAAAGTGAAACTAAAGTGTAGTCGAGCGGTTGTGTGTTTGTGTCTCTGGATTCAAGCAGTAAAATGGCAGAAGCCAGAATTTCAGTGGATCAAAATGAGTTCATGTGTCCAGTGTGTCTGGATCTCCTGAAGGATCCTGTGACTACTTCCTGTGGACACAGTTACTGTAAGAGCTGTATTACAGATCACTGGGATCAGGAGGATCGGAAGAAAGTCTACAGCTGTCCTCAGTGCAGACAGACCTTCAGTCCAAGACCTGCTTTAGCTAGAAACACTATTCTGGCTGAAGTGGTGGAGAAACTGAAGAAGACTAAACTTCCTGCTGACTGTGACGCTGGAGCTGGAGATGTTAAGTGTGACGTCTGTACTGGAATAAAATATAAAGCCGTCAAGTCCTGTCTGAACTGTCAGGAATCTTACTGTCAATCTCATTTTGATCATCATGAGGAGTTTCATTCACGTAAACCACACAAAGTGACAGAAGCCACTGGACGACTGCAGGAGATGATCTGCCAGAAACATGACAAGCTCCTTGAGGTTTTCTGTCTTACTGATCAGAAATGTATATGTGTGCTGTGTATGGATGAACATAAAAACCACAAAACTGTATCAGCTGCAGCACAGAGGACAGAAAAACAGGTATGAACTTATTCCAGTAGTATCACTGAAAAATATGAAGATTCACGATTTACTTACTCTCATGTTGTTTCAACACATGACATTCTTTGTTCCCAAGGAAAACAAAAATCTCAACCAACAGCAATGAAGACAATGCTTTTCATTTTAGTAATACTACATCCATTTCTTATATGCAGTTGTGGCCAAAAGTGATGTCAGTGAGGATATTTCTAAATATTTGCTTTGGATGATCCTACAAGATCAAAAAATACATAGAAAACAAAAAGGCTCACAGGAAATTAAGCAAACATTAAATACAATAATATAATAAGTTATTAATATTTAATTGGTTCTCCCTTGTTTTTGATGAAAGCACAACTACGCAATATGTGTAAAAAAAAAATCTTATTAATAAAATATTTGAATAAAGGGCGACAATGTCCATTTTCCTAGGCCAGACATAATTTTTGGTCACCATCATCTGGTCACCATAACAGTGTAATAAATGGGAAATAAATGGACACTGCTTGTGATAAAGAAAAAAAATACAACAGTATTGTTTCTTCAGTAATACCACAGTAATATTTTATTCTCTTTCAGTAATGCAACAGTAGCCTATTATTTTTTCAATAAATCTAAAACATGCTTTATGAAAACGCTTAAATTAGCTCAAGTCAACACGAATATTTAATGACTGTTTAGTAATATTTATTAACATTCTAAGTAAATTAAATTAACAAAAATATCTCAATATCATCTTTTGGTTACACAAATATGAATTTGGTAAACCTTGGCCTAAAAAGGCTAGAGTGACAATCCCAGTATCCCATTGAGACACTGCGTCCTCTAGAAGTCACTATGAGGGAACATAGCTAAGGGGGCCAGGAGAACACAATATCCACTTCTTCGTCTGAAGGAGATGAAGCAGGTGTCCCAGAGGCATGGCAAGGGGATGCAGTGTCATGTTCCCTCTCAGGGAACCATGGTTACATGCGTAACCTGAGACATTCCCTCTTGAGGGAACTCGCACTACATCCTCTGAAAGTCACTATGGGGAATGTAATACCAAATCTGCCATGCTGAGGGGAATGCATGCCATGTTATCACAGAGGCAAACACAAAAAAACAACACAGTTTTATGTGACATTTACTATTATCCATTTTTCCTCCAGATGCAGTTGAAGGAGCTGCAGAAGCAGTTCCAGCAGAGAATCCAGCACAGAAAGAAAGATCTTCAGCAGCTGAGAGAGACTGTGGAGTCTTATAAGGTGAGTCTGGAGAAGAAGAGAAGTTTGTCTCTGTCTCAGTTCAGACTCACTGAAGCTGAATCACTGTGTGTCCTAACAGTGCTCTGCACAGACAGCAGTGGAGGACAGTGAGAGGATCTTTACTGAGCTCATCCACTGCATTGAGAGACGCCGCTCAGAGCTGATACGACTGATCAGAGATCAGGAAAAGACTGCAGTGAGTCGAGCTGAAGAACGACTGGAGCGACTGGAGCAGGAGATCAATTATCTGAGGAGGAGAGACGCTGAGCTGGAGCAGCTTTCACACACACAGGATCACATCCAGTTCCTGCAGGTAACACAGCTCTAGAAGAACAGGGTCAGAGTGGACTTGAGCAAACATTTCATGAGTGCAGAATGAGTCTTTGACTGCAGTTTTGTCAGGAATTCTGTCAGGTGATGTTATCCTTTACACAAAGAAAATACATTTCCTTATATATGAATGATCAATATATTAAATGATTTAACAATGTATGGAACATATACAGAGAATTATATTGCAATATACTGAATAACACAAGGAATTGCCGCTTTCAATATAGTGAAAAATATGTGACAATATATTTAGTTATATCATAATATATTTAGTAATACACTTCATGACATATAGATGTACATATAATAAGACATGGTACTGCATGTGTATAAATATATTAAACTCGTGCAAAATATAAAAATATATTTAGTTTTAGTTTATTAATATATTTATAAAAATATATTTACTCGTGCAATGTATACACACATATAGAAATATATAATATAGTGTTTAGATTTTATAATAAGTTACATTATATACAGTATTGTTCAAAATAATAGCAGTACAATGTGACTAACCAGAATAATCAAGGTTTTTTGTATATTTTTTTATTGCTACGTGGCAAACAAGTTACCAGTAGGTTCAGTAGATTCTCAGAAAACAAATGAGACCCAGCATTCATGATATGCACGCTCTTAAGGCTGTGCAATTGGGCAATTAGTTGAATTAGTTGAAAGGGGTGTGTTCAAAAAAATAGCAGTGTGGCATTCAATCACTGAGGTCATCAATTTTGTGAAGAAACAGGTGTGAATCAGGTGGCCCCTATTTAAGGATGAAGCCAACACTTGTTGAACATGCATTTGAAAGCTGAGGAAAATGGGTCGTTCAAGACATTGTTCAGAAGAACAGCGTACTTTGATTAAAAAGTTGATTAGAGAGGGGAAAACCTATAAAGAGGTGCAAAAAATGATAGGCTGTTCAGCTAAAATGATCTCCAATGCCTTAAAATGGAGAGCAAAACCAGAGAGACGTGGAAGAAAACGGAAGACAACCATCAAAATGGATAGAAGAATAACCAGAATGGCAAAGGCTCAGCCAGTGATCACCTCCAGGATGATCAAAGACAGTCTGGAGTTACCTGTAAGTACTGTGACAGTTAGAAGACGTCTGTGTGAAGCTAATCTATTTTCAAGAATCCCCCGCAAAGTCCCTCTGTTAAAAAAAAGGCATGTGCAGAAGAGGTTACAATTTGCCAAAGAACACATCAACTGGCCTAAAGAGAAATGGAGGAACATTTTGTGGACTGATGAGAGTAAAATTGTTCTTTTTGGGTCCAAGGGCCACAGGCAGTTTGTGAGACGACCACCAAACTCTGAATTCAAGCCACAGTACACAGTGAAGACAGTGAAGCATGGAGGTGCAAGCATCATGATATGGGCATGTTTCTCCTACTATGGTGTTGGGCCTATTTATCGCATACCAGGGGTCATGGATCAGTTTGCATATGTTAAAATACTTGAAGAGGTCATGTTGCCCTATGCTGAAGAGGACATGCCCTTGAAATGGTTGTTTCAACAAGACAATGACCCAAAACACACTAGTAAACGGGCAAAGTCTTGGTTCCAAACCAACAAAATTAATGTTATGGAGTGGCCAGCCCAATCTCCAGACCTTAATCCAATTGAGAACTTGTGGGGTGATATCAAAAATGCTGTTTCTGAAGCAAAACCAAGAAATGTGAATGAATTGTGGAATGTTGTTAAAGAATCATGGAGTGGAATAACAGCTGAGAGGTGCCACAAGTTGGTTGACTCCATGCCACACAGATGTCAAGCAGTTTTAAAAAACTGTGGTCATACAACTAAATATTAGTTTAGTGATTCACAGGATTGCTAAATCCCAGAAAAAAAAAATGTTTGTACAAAATAGTTTTGAGTTTGTACAGTCAAAGGTAGACACTGCTATTTTTTTGAACACACCCCTTTCAACTAATTGCCCAATTGCACAGCCTTAAGAGCGTGCATACCATGAATGCTGGGTCTTGTTTGTTTTCTGACAATCTACTGAACCTACTGGTAACTTGTTTGCCACGTAGCAATAAAAAATATACTAAAAACCTTGATTATTCTGGTTAGTCACATTGTACTGCTATTATTTTGAACAATACTGTATGTATATTTTCATATATAGCTAGTCAACAATAGCACAAGCACACAGTGCATAGCAATTACTTTATTAAATATCATATTGTCTTAATGGTGTTCAGCCAGTCTTCAGCCTAACCACAGGCTCTACAAAAACTCAGGAATGCCAGAAACCCTTTAAAAAAAAAAAAAAAAATGGAACATTAAAAAATAACAGATCTCCGCCTATATGAATATTGAGCAAAAACCCATGAAATAACATTTAATTAAACATTTACTCTCCTTAACAGTCAGAAGCCAAGCATGTTGGGAAACAGAAATCTGCTCATTCCATGAATGTGTGTATATATTAGGGACAGTAAGAAGACGGTAAAAAAAGTTAACAATGCAGTGAATTAATATAAAAAAAGTGTGCATCAATACAGGTTGGCATTTGTATCATGATGCATCATTTCTAACATTTGATTGGTAAAAAAACGTATATTCCCATATATTTTTTTTAAGGAAGGGATGTAACATTTTTTGCTAATTATGTCTTCTTACAACATTTTTTATAAACTTGATAACCAGTGTTCACCCAGCTAGATTTTCCAGCGTGTTTTAGTAATGTTCACTAACATTGGGTCAGGTGATCTTCAAATCTGACTTTTATTTTCGTAACTTTTTCCCAAGTCAAGTCAAGTCAAGTCAAGTCTGCTTTATTGTCAATTCTTCCACATGTACAGTACATACATACAGAGAATCTAAATTGCGTTACTCTCAGATCCCCGGTGCACACAGATAACACTAACAGTAGAGCCTAAAAATCGAGAACAAATATATAATATAAGATACAACTATACAATAAGGAAATGTAAAAAAGTAATATAATAAAAAATAAAAGTAAAGTTAAATAAAGTAGCGCAAGGCACATGGCAGATAGAGTGCAAACCAGTGAACAAACAGTGCAGATAAAAAGATTTTTAGTGCAAAAAAAAAAAACCTTATTCAGCCTGATTAAAGTGACAAAAGGGCTCAAGAGCAGTTATTTTATTTAAACTAATGAGGTAGTAGAATGACGTCAGTTCCATGGTGAATTAGGTAGTGAGCAGACCAATGCTGCACAAAGTGACTGGTGCATGTCAACGTATGTTAGTGGAAGGGGGGTGGAAGGATCTGGGGATGTGGGACCTGGGGGGGGGGCGGTCATAGTTCAGTGGTGCCTGGGGCAGAAGAGGGATTGGGGGGGCAAGTTCGGGAGCGAGTTCAGCTTCCTGAAAGCCTGATGGATGAAGCTGTCCTTCAGTCTGCTGGTCCTGGCCTGGAGACTCCGCAGTCTCCTCCCTGATGGCAGCAGACTGAAGAAGCTGTGTGACGGGTGGGTGGGGTCACCTGCAATGCAGAGGGCTTTGCAAGTGAGACGGATTCCATAAATTTCCTGGAGGGAGGGGAGAGAGACACCAATGATCTTCTCAGCTGCTCTCACTATGCGTTGCAGAGTCTTCCGGCAGAACGCGTTGCAGGCGCCATACCACACAGTGATGCAGCTCGTCAGAATGCTCTCGATGGTGCCTCTGTAGAAGGTGTACATGATGGGGGGTGGGGCTCTGGCTCTCCTCAGTTTGTGGAGGAAGTAGAGACGCTGTTGTGATTTCTTGGTCAGTGCTGCGGTGTTGTTGGTCCAGGAGAGGTCCTCTGTGATGTGCACACCCAGGAACTTGGTGCTACTCACTCTCTCCACAGACGCACCGTTGATGGTCAGAGGAACATGCTGAGTGTGCGCTCTCCTGAAGTCACTGCACCACCCGGCCAGGTGGCTCACCTCGCTCCTGTAATCTCTGTTGCTAATGAGACCCACCACAGTTGTGTCATCCGCAAACCTTTTTTTCCAGATGTGTGAGTGCTGAGTGGACGGCAGTGGAGATGGCATCATCGGTCGACCGGTTGGACGATATGCAAACTGGAATGGGTCCAGGGAGGGAGGGAGGGCAGACTTGATGTGGTGCATGACTAGCCGTTTAAAGCACTTCATGAGGATGGGAGTAAGTGCACCAGGATGGTAGTCATTGAAGCAGGATGGAGATGGCTTCTTCGGGACTGGAATGATGGTGGTAGTTTTGAAACATGTGGGAATAACAGCCTGACTAAGTGAGATGTTGAAAATGTCTGTGAAGACATCGGTGAGTTCTGCTGCACAGTCTCTCAGTACACGCCCAGGAATGTTGTCAGGTCCCGGAGCTTTGCATGCATTGATCCTGCTGAAGGATCTCCTCACGCTGTCCAGGGTCAGCGTCGTCACCTGGTCACTGGGAGGAGGTGGAGTCTTCTGTGCAGTGGTGCTGTTTTGTTTCAGGTGTAAGCTCCTCTCTGTGTGGTATAAACAAAGTCTAAAATGTTTTTACCTCTTGTTGGAAAGTTAATGTGTTGGTGTATTTTTGGAAACACACTCTTTAAGTCAGCATGGTTGAAATCACCAGCTATGATGAGAAAAGCATCAGGGTGTGCTGTCTGCTGCTCGCTTTAACATGAAGACCCCAAACAGGAAGTGAGGTTGTAGATTAAAAATGCTTCAGCATAAAGAAATCACAGAAAACCTGCTCTTGCCCTAAGTTTCAGGGCAGAATCAATAGCCGGTTAAAATTTATGAATAATGTTTAATCTATTGTCACGGGGTGAAGAATCACTCGACAAGAGGTGTGTGAATTAAATGCCCTGGAGGGTGGGTTTATTGATAAGTGAAGGGTGCCTGGTGAAGTGTCCTGATCCGCTTTCTGCTGGTTGGTGCTTCCCGTGTGCTCTCCGTGCTCTTCGGTGCCAATCAAGGTGAAAATGGGTGTCCTGACGTGCTCCGAAGTGTGTGGGCTGTCGGTCACTCGCTGCTTTCTGTGAAGGAACGGGAGAGGGATTAGACCAGCGTTGCATTCGGTTCGAGACTCTCTTCTGAGTGCAGTATGTGCTCCTTTTGAGTGTGCTGGCTGATGGGGAGCAGCTGTGACCGATCAGCCGGTGATGAGGACGTGCAGGTGTTCTGCTTTGGTTTCCAGGGCGACGCTGATTCCTCTGGGAGTGCTCGTCACATTCCACCCCCCCCCCTAAGCGTCGTTCTGGTCCTGTGAATACATGTAGACAGTAGGGGTGAAATTAGGGGAGGGGGGGGAATGACCCCAGACAGACCTGCATAAGCTGTCCAGATCCAGGAGAGGCCATCGGCGTTCGCGTTGGCGGCCCCAGCTCGATGGCGGACTTCGAAGTGGAAGTCCTGGAGTGCTAGGAACCAGCGAGTCACCCTGGCGTTGGTGTCCTTGGCGCGGGCCATCCACTGTAGGGGCGCGTGGTCGTTTACCAGGGTGAACTTGCGGCCCAGGAGGTAGTACCGGAGCTCCAGGACTGCCTGATGACCAGGGCTTCCTTCTCCACAGCGGTGTACTTCCTCTCGGCGGGGGACAGCTTCCTGCTGATGTAGATGATCGGATGCTCCTCACCTTCCTGAATTTGGGAGAGGACCGCTCCTAGTCCTGTGTCGGAGGCATCCGTCTGCAGCAGGAAGGGGCAGCTAAAGTCCGGGGCGCGTAGTACCGGCAAGGACGTGAGTGCTGCTTTCACCTGGGAGAAGGCTTCTTCCGCCGACGGGGTCCAGCATACTTTCTCCGGCTGCCCCTTCCTGGTCAGGTCTGTCAGGGGGGCGGCTAAAGAGGAGAAGTTGGGGATAAAACAACGGTAATAACCCGCCAACCCCAAGAAGGCTCGTACCTGGGTCTTGGTCTCGGGTCTTGGGGTGGCGTGGATGGCCTCAACTTTCTTGTCTTGCGGCCGGATGAGTCCACGGCCGACTTGATAGCCCAGGTACTTGGCCCTTAGAGAGGGCTAGGTGGCATTTTCGGGGGCTGGCGGTAAGTCGATCCAGATGTTCGTCCCACGCCTCGGAGTGGACCACGACGTCATCCAGGTAGGCGGCTGCGTAAGCCTGGTGAGGATGTTCATCATCCGCTGGAACGTCGCAGGGGCCCCATGTAGGCCGAAGGGAAGGGTCCGGTACTGCCAGTGGCCACTGGGGGTGGAGAAGGCGGTCTTCAGCTTGGCAGCCTCGGAGAGCGGTACCTGCCAATAGCCCTTGGTGAGGTCTAGGGTACTGATATACCGGAACCTTCCTAGCAGGTCCAGCAGTTCGTCCACCCGAGGCATGGGGTACCCGTCGAATTCGGAGACTTCGTTCAGGTGGCGGAAATCGTTACAAAAGCGGAGGGTGCCATCCGGCTTTGGGACCATCTCAATGGGGCTGGACCACGGACTCCGGGATGGTTCTATTACCCCCAACTTTAGCATCTGTTGGACCTCCTCCTCAATAGCCTGCCGACGAGCCTCCGGGACTCGGTAGGGCCGTTGCCTAACGACGACTCCTGGGGGCGTCCGGATATGGTGTTGAAGCACGTTGGTCTGCCCGGGCTGAGAGGAGAACACATCCTGGAACTGACTGACCAGGTGCTGCAGCTCTGTCTTCTGGGCAGCCGAAAGGTGGGGGTTGACATCCACAACCACAGGCTCGGTGAGGCTCAGGGCAGCTACTTGGTCCCGGGTCCCCACCCATTTCTTTAGGAGGTTGATGTGGTAGAGTTGCTCCGCCTGCCGTCGTCCCGGCTGTCTCAGGCGGTAAGTGACCGGTCCAATCCTCTCCACGACCGAGTAGGGTCCCTTCCAGGAGGCCAGAAATTTGCAGGCAGAGCTGGGGACCAGGACTATGACGCGGTCTCCCGGTTGGAACTTCCGTGGTTGGGGTGCCCGGTCGTAACGACGTTGCTGCACCTGTTGGGCCCTGGTGAAGTGTTCCCGGAGGGTTGACGGCCATACAGGAGCTCGAAGGGGGTGAAGCCAGTTTGGGGAACTTCGCGGATCCCAAAGAGCACGTAGGGGATCATGAGGTCCCAATCCCGCTTGTCCTCCGCCGCCACACGTCTGAGCATTTGCTTGACGGTCTGGTTAAATCTCTCTACGAGCCCATCAGTTTGGGGGTGATAAACAGTGGTCCTCAACTGCTTCACCCGCAGCAGCCGGCAGAGGTCAGCCATTAGCCGGGACATGAAGGGGGTTCCCTGGTCAGTCAGGATCTCCGAGGGGAGGCCGACTCGGCTGGCCAGCAGAAACAGCTCCTGGGCGATGGACTTCGCGGTGGCCTTCCGCAGGGGGACTGCTTCTGGGTACCGGGTGGCATAGTCGACGATGACCAGGATGTGCTCATGCCCTCAGGCAGACTTCAGCAACGGCCCCACTATGTTCATTCCAATCCGCTCGAAGGGCACCTCGATGATAGGCAGCGGGATGAGCGGGCTGGGGGGAGGAGTCCTGGGCGACGTGGCCTGACAGGTCGGGCAGGCTTGGCAGAACATCTTTACCTCAGTGTCCAAGTCCGGCCAATGGAAGCAGTTGCGGATGCGTTGTGCAGTATTGGCTGCCGCGAGGTGTCCTGCCATGGGGTGGGAATGGGCCAGTTCTAGAATGGTCTCGGTCTTGGCTCGAGGCACGACTAGTAACTTTTTCTCCTCCCCCCTACGCTGGGCGACACAATACAGCAGGCCATTCTCTACAACAAAATATGGGAGAGGGTGGGGCCGGGGGAGGACGTCCTCTCCATCTATGACTCGCACCTGGCTCCAACAGTGCTTGAGTCGGTCGTCCTCCCGCTGTTCCTTGGCGAAGGAGCCCCCTCCAGCGGCCTGTTGGTACACATCATAAAACAGATTAGTAGACTGGGAGGGGGCCTCACCTTCTCTCCCACTGTCGGAGACGAGCAGGGCCGGTTGGTGGCGGGGTCCAGGCAGCTGCCTCGGTCTTCAATGATTCCCCTTAGGGCGGGCAGTCTGAGTGGCGGCGGACAGCAGCTTCTCGAAGCCGGGCCAATCCCTTCCAAGCAGTACGGCCACCGGCAGGTCCTTCACCAGGCCTACCTCCACCGGCCAGGTGCCCTGGGGGGACGAAATGACCACCTCACGGGCCGGTACTTGGCGAGTGTCTCCGTGCACACAGGTAATTGGTAGGAAGTTTTTCCGGCCGCTTCGAGGGGCGCACAGTCGCGACTGGATGAGGGTGACCGCACTGCCTGATCCAACAAGGCCCGGAACCGTCTTCCATCCACCTTCACCTCTGCTTCGAGGGCTCCAGCCGGTACTGGGCATGGGCTCATCTCGCGGTGGGGGAACCGTCGGCCTGCTGACTGGTCACGCGGTGCCTTCGAGCGGGCGTCGCTCCTGGACCACCCTCCGGGGGAATGGCGGCAGCTGGTCCCCTGCCCTGCTGTGATGGACAGCCTCCGCCAGCTCGATCGCCTCCACCAGGTCCCGGATGTCACGTGGGTTCCTCATGCCGACGGCCTGTCGGTGGGCGCGAGGCAGTGCGCGCAGGAGGCGATCAACCACCACTCGTTCCGCTACCTGCGTTGGGGTGGGGTTTCCTGCCAACAGCCAGTGCTGGGCGATGCGGCTGAGTTTGGCCGCCTGGGCACGGGCTGGCACCCGAGGCTTGTATTCCCACTCGTGGAACTGCTGGCCGGTGCTCACAGGGGAGAGGCCCAGCCTCGCCAGGATCTCTCGCTTAACTTCGATATAACTGTCGGCACTCGTCAGGGGGAATGAGAAGTAAGCCCTCTGTGCTTCACCGGTGAGGAGGGGTGCCAGCGCACGTGCACACTCGTCCTCTGGCCATCTCTCTCGGTGGGTGGTGTTTTCGAAGACCTGAAGGAAGGCTTCCACATCGTCATCGGCCGTCATCTTAGGTAACAGACGGGTGGCTTGTGCCCGAGGCTCAGGTAGCAGAACGCGCTGGGCTGCAGCTGCCCAGACGGCGGCGAGTTCATCATCCGTCCTGCCCAGGCGAGTGGCGAGGTGTTCCGCTATTTGATGCTGGCGGATGCTTACTTCAGCGAGGCATTGTAAGACGTCCTCCATCGCGGGGACGCGCGTGCCGCCTTCCTAGGTGCTGGTGAAGAAACAGAAACAGGGAAAGAAAGGAAAAAAATTAGGCGTTGGGGCGGTGATCTTGTCGGTGATTCCTCACTGTTATGCCCGCATTCTCCACCATTGTCACGGGGTGAAGAATCACTCGACAAGAGGTGCGTGAATTAAATGCCCCGGAGGGTGGGTTTATTGATAAGTGAAGGGTGCCTGGTGAAGTGTCCTGATCCGCTTTCTGCTGGTTGGTGCTTCCCGTGTGCTCTCCGTGCTCTTCGGTGCCAATCAAGGTGAAAGTGGGTGTCCTGACGTGCTCCAAAGTGTGTGGGCTGTCGGTCACTCGCTGCTTTCTGTGAAGGAACGGGAGAGGGATTAGACCAGCGTTGCATTCGGTTCGAGACCCTCTTCTGAGTGCAGTATGTGCTCCTTTTGTGTGTGCTGGCTGATGGGGAGCAGCTGTGACCGATCAGACGACGTGCAGGTGTTCTGCTCTGGTTTCCAGGGCGACGCTAATTCCTCTTGGAGTGCTCGTCACACTATTTACAGATTTTAAACTTATTTCCTTAGCAAATGTACTCAATCCTACAATGTGACACCACATTACTTGTTACACTGACAATATGTTCTTAGAAGATGTTTTACTATTCAGTTGCATAAAAAATACGTCAAATATACGTCAGAACTGAATTCCGTTCATTCGAATATTTCTCCTTCAGCGTGAAAATCATCTTCTCGCTGTACTCCAAAGTAGAACTAGGAAGCCTGGTACTCGCTGTAGAAGTGCCCCGGCAGCAGAAAGATGCTCTTCCCTCAGCAGTTCCCCGCTGCGGCTATCCAGCAAAACTAAAAGAGCAAATTATGAGCAAATTTTCTTGCTATGTTTGATTCAAAATGTCGCACCATGAATGTGGCTTGTGCAGGGTGGCCCTGGATGCCTCGGATGGGCACAGTGAGTGTGCCACTTGCCTGGGCCGCACCCATACTGAGATTGTGTTCGTTGAGACAGACTGCTCTCACTGCGAGAGCATGAGTCTCGGCTTCCTTCCCTTGAGGATCGCAGTCTTTCATGATAGCGGCCCCGCCCCAGGGGTCTCCCATTTCTCCACTCTCAGGAGCCTCAGAGGAAGACACATCAGCGTCAGAGGGCTGAGCATTTGGGCTTTGCGGAATGCTTCAGCATTGCTTAAAAGTCACAAACTATGCGCCACTTACTGCCCAAGTGTTCCAAACAAGCGGCTGCTTCATGTCTCCAAGAGGCTATGCCCTCTCAACAGCCTGAAAAGCCTGCTCTGTTGCCTGCTCAGCCCAAGCCAGAGCCTGAGCTCCAACAGCGCACTCAAGCCACCAAGCGCTATCCCTTACCCATGAGCCAGGGCCCCCACCCCTTAGTGCCATTGTCCCGCAAAAGCCTTCCCGACTTATTTTTTCAGCATTAATATTATAGATGTGTTAAATATCACTGTAGTAGTATGTCTATATTACACAACATACATTGCCTTATTTAAAAGTGTAAATAACTGAAACATTGAGTTAAAATATTTGAAGTAATTTCCATCATTTTGAAAAATAACAAATATTGTATTTACTTGCTTTGCAAACATTCCCGTAAACACTCCTAATCACTCCAGTCTCCTAATCACTATTAGCAATTACATTTTAATACATCCATCTAAAAACAAATATATTCTTGCATTCATGGAATATATTGTATAAAAAAAAAAAGAGCAGACCACAAATGTGCAGTATATGCTGTTGTTTTTTTCCACATTGTTACAGTGAAATAACAAGGAACAAAGAAAATATAAAGGTAGAAAATAATTCAGTGGACTGAGCGCTTGCCATAGATATTCCTTTTATAGCATGTCAGCAGGATGTTCGATAACAGTATATCATTGTTTGCATATTTCAAACTTCTTTTACCCCTAAGAGAAGAAAAAAAAAGAACTTTGCCATGAGTAGATTGGGTCCTTAATGATAAGTCAACAAGAGCTGCACAAATCTAACAGTAATACAGGTTACTGGGTGAAGCGTGGAGGTGATGAATTCTGAATTTTTTTTTTTTGTAGAGTTTTCAGTCTCTCTCATCACCTCCTGAATCTACAGATGATCCCATCATTCCCTTCAGTTCTCTCTTCTCTTTTGATGGTGTAAGAGAATCTATCCATCAGCTAAGAGCTAAACTTGAGGATTTCTGCAAAAAGGGCCTCAAAAAGATCTCAGACAGAGGTAAAGAACTGGAGATTCATCTGCTCTCAGAAATGAGTCCATCATCATCTTACACTGTTCATGTCTGTTGATTTCCACAGTCACATTCACCACCTTTGTTCCCTGGACCAGAAACGACTTCCTACAATGTAAGTCACAAGCAGAAAACCTCACCGAGTATGTTCATGTTCTTCCTTTATAAGGTAAAATAAAACATGATAGAAGAGATTTAGCATTGATAACACAATTGCACAGTATATCTGGTAAGCTGTACTGAGGTACTGCTGATACACTGATCAGCAGTGGTTCATATAATGTAAGTCAATGGCTGCCGGCACTTTGAGAGTCCAAAAAACATATACAGGCAAAATTAAATTAATACCCGTGGCTCCTGATGATACATTGAGATCTTATGAAGTGAAATAAGTAGGGGTGTAGAAATTAATCGTTGCATCGATGCATCGCGATGCGGACGTGGACAATTCTGCATCGATGCAGTAATAGACCATAATCGATTATAGCCTATGACGTCATTCGCGAGTATTAAAAATGCACTCTCTATTTTTAAATCAGAGCTTGGCTTTTTCCCGCATATGGCACGTGTGTTTTTCTAGAGACAAACGCGGTGGGCTTTACTGCACAGAATATGTGCTGTGAGACATGTGCGCATTGCTAGACAGTGCTTCCACTTGCTGTTATTTTAGTCTTTTACTTTAGATATGTTTTCATTTCTGCCATTTGGAATGTAATACATATTAGATGCACGAAACTCACGTACTAACGGACTTTCATGTGCGCCTTGTATTTGTTTGTCCTGAAGCTCGCGGCTGCGGTTAAATGCACTTGCATCTACTTTTATGATACCAAATTGATGTAAACAGAGTCAGTTATGTTTACAGAACAGGACAAAACATCTGATATGTGGAAATAGATCTGTGCATTAGTGTGAAAGCAGTCTATTAAAGCTGCCAGTGTCTTAATCTCATCAGTAATAATGAAATGGTAATTATGTTGAGAAAAAAAAACCCCATAACTATGATTATCTGTAAACTTGATACTTACAGCACATTTCCAGATACTGAAAGTGCTTTTTGTTTATCACTTGTAATTGTCTTTCCCCCCCTTTATTACTTTATATTTGATTGTATGTTTTGAAGCTCTATTTACTTTTAATTCTTAACAATAATTAATTAATATATATTGATTAATTAACATAATTATATTAAAAAGTAGCCTGCTTACATAATTTAATAAAAATGTACAAAATAAATTTGATATAATCGTGATGCATCGTGATGCATCATATCAAATTGAATCGAATCGTTGACGTGATAATCGTAATCGAATCGTGAAACCAATGCCAATGCACACCCCTAGAAATAAGTTTCTGAAAGTGACATGGTGAAAGTAACGTGACATACAGCCAAGTATGGTGACCCATACTCAGAATTCGTGCTCTGCATTTAACCCATCCAAAGTGCACACACACAGCAGTAAACACACACACACACACACCGTGAACACACACCCGGAGCGGTGGGCAGCCATTTATGCTGCGGCGCCCGGGGAGAAGTTGGGGGTTCGGTGCCTTGCTCAAGGGCCCCTCAGTCATGGTGTTGCCGGTCTGAGACTTTATCCCACAGCCTAAGGGTTAGGAGTCAAAGTCTCTAACCATTAGGCCACGACTTCTCCAGACCATTGTGAATACACATCAGGACCATTTGCCAAGGCTCTGGAGTAGTGGTTGACCGATAAAATGACCGATATATCGGTTGATAATTGCCCTTTTTCAAATATTGACGTACACTGATAAGTTTTCTTGTTTTGCTGATGTGTTTGAGGTGGGACTTTGATTTTGACAGTACTGAACAACAGTTTGTCAGAGATTCGTCACAGTCACTGCAGTCAACATCCAGGACAACAGGACAACATCACAGTCACCTGAGTACTGATTACCCACACCTGTTGTCACCAATCAAGCCACACCACATATGCACACACTTCCCAGTTACTCACCTTCCGGTGTACCGTTTGCATCCTTGGACTGTTCTGGACTCTCTGAGCGATACTCACCAGGAAAGACTTATCTGTTGAATCTCCCACGATCCTCCAACGACTCCACTGATCCTGTTCAGCAATCTCCTACGAATCTGCAAAAGAGACACACCATCAGTCCTCAGATAAGCACAACAGTAACCTTCATTGTGTTGTTCTTCACCTGCATTCACTTCACCAGTTCCTCCATCTGCAATAACTGTTAATAAACCTTCCTGTTTACACTTATCTGTTGTTTCCGGTCTGATCTGTGACAGTTGTTCAGCAAGTTCTTAAAAAATAAGTTCTTAATAAAAAAAAAAAAACACCAGTGATAAAACATTCCCTTATGTAAAAGGTAAATACCCTCAAGGTAAATTGAAGTATTACACTACTCAAATCATAAATTAAAATAAAAAGAAAAATTAATAAAAGAAACATCCTTTGAGTTTCTGTATACTTGAAATCTGAATACAACTTCAGCTAAAATCCCATTCTTTCCCATGTGACTTCTCTCACTGTCATGCAGGCCATGAGGCCTTCAAAACACATCTGGTTTTTATAGTATTAAACTACCTCTACAACTGTTTTCTATAGGATAAATAAAATATTGTAATACAAAGTAATAATGTTGTAAATGTTCAGTTTCTTGCACAGACTGTTTCGCTTCATAATACCTTGATATATCGTCTAAAGCGTTGTCTGTACGTTTTTTTGATTCTCAAAGTGATGGTAACTGTTGACTTGCATTATATGAAACACCAAGGACCACTGTTTCAGCTAAAAAAAATTATTTACTGTTGAAGAAAAAAAAGTCAACTAAATCTTAGCTGGCCTGAGGAAGAGTAAATAAACAGCAGATTTTCATTTTGGGGTGAACTGTGCGGTTAAAAGATCAAATAGATTCATAATTCCAGATTCTGATGTGTTCAATTCTCCATTAGATTCACACCAGCTCACTCTGGATCTGAACACAGTGAATAAACGTCTCTTTCTGGCTGCAAGGAACAGAGTGATTACGTATACTGACGAAGTCCAGCTGTATCCTGATCATCCAGACAGATTTGATGAATATAATCCTCAAGTGTTGTGTAGAGAGAGTGTGTGTGGACGCTGTTACTGGGAGATTGAGTGGAGTGGGATTGTGTGTATATCAGTGGCATATAAGAGCATCAGCAGGAAGGGACAGGGTAAAGAATGTTGGTTTGGATCTAATGATCAGTCCTGGAGTTTGATCTGCTTTCCCTCCAGTTACTCATTCAGACACAATAACAAACATATTCATCTCCATGTGAAGTCCATAAGCAGTAGAATAGGAGTGTTTGTGGATCACAGTGCAGGAACTCTGTCCTTCTACAGCGTCTCCAGAAACAAAATGAGCCTCATCCACACAGTCCAGACCACATTCACTCAGCCACTCTATCCTGGGTTTGGGGTTTATTCTGGGTTTGGTGTTTATACTGGATCAACTGTTTATTCTTGGTTTGGTGTTTATACTGGATCAACTGTTTATTCTGGGAGTAGGGTTGATTATAAATCATCAGTGAAACTGTGTGAATGAATCAGAATAGATTGTAGAGAGATTCTATCCATAATGCTTTGAGCTGCATGATAAATCAGTAACAGTGAGATGTTATTGAGTCTCTTCATGACATTAATACTGCAGCTGAACTTCTGTCACTGAAATAACAGTCAGAATAAATGTGTCAGAAATCCTCATATAGACAGTAAGATCAGTGTGTGTATGTGTGTCTTGCTGAGTGACGATGCATATCTGTGCTTTTTCTCAAACTCTATTTTATTGTCTTTTCACATCAATCATTTGTATTATTACACAAACATGATTGTGAGGAATATGTAATTTTATATTTTATCTTTCATTTGATTTGTGCAGAAACAATAAAACACAGTGACAAATCAGCTTCAGATCATATTTTAATTGATGATGAATATTTAAAATGTCTGAATGCTGTATGAATCATGAATATAATAATTGATTCCTCAAAAGACCGAAATGAGCTTCAGCAGAGTTTCTGACATTAATCATGGCATTGAATAAAATACATTTATTGTAACTACAGTACAAGTGCTGGTCATATAATTAGAATATCATCAAAAAGTTGATTTATTTCACTAATTCCATTCAAAAAGTGAAACTTGTATATTATATTCATTCATTACACAGACTGATATATTTCAAATGTTTATTTCTTTTAATTTTGATGATTATAACTGACAACTAAGGAAAATCCCAAATTCAGTATCTCAGAAAATTAGAATATTGTGAAAAGGTTCCATGCTGAAGACACCCGGTGCCACACTCTAATCAGCTAATTAACTCAAAACACTTGCAAAGGCCTTTAAATGGTCTCTCAGTCTAGTTATGTAGGCTACACAATCATGGGGAAGACTGCTGACTTGACAGTTGTCCAAAAGACAACCATTGACACCTTGCACAAGGAGGGCAAGACACAAAAGGTCATTGCCAGAGCTCTGTGTCCAAGCACATTAATAGAGAGGCGAAGGGAAAGAAAAGATGTGGTAGAAAAAAGTGTACAAGCAATAGGGATAACCGCACCCTGGAGAGGATTATGAAACAAAACCCACTCAAAAATGTGGGGGAGATTCACAAAGAGTGGACTGCAGCTGGAGTCAATGCTTCAAGAACCACTACACACAGACGTATGCAAGACATGGGTTTCAGCTGTTGCATTCCTTGTGTCAAGCCACTCTTGAACAACAGACAGTGTCAGAAGCGTCTCGCCTGGGCTAAAGACAAAAAGGACTGGACTGCTGCTGAGTGGTCCAAAGTTATGTTCTCTGATGAAAGTAAATTTTGCATTTCCTTTGGAAATCAGGGTCCCAGAGTCTGGAGGAAGAGAGGAGAGGCACACAATCCACATTGCTTGAGGTCCAGTGTAAAGTTTCCACAGTCAGTGATGGTGTAGCTGCACTGGGTTGTACATAATTATTAACTCAAATGATATATAGGGAATTTGAATAATTAATCAGGGATATGATTAATACATATATCTCATATGACAGTTACATTAAAATTATTGAAGATGAAAAATAGCTCAATTGCATATATCAATAACTCATTACAAGGCACTGTAATTTACTCATTAATATGTCAATATTCCATTCTTCATATCAATTATAGTGATATCTCTTACTGTAAATTAATGCAAATCAAACAGTGGTTTGTCCAGCAAATGGCTGTAAGATTAACTTATCAACTTTCAATAAAGTTATCACTACATATAATTCAAGGAAAATATTCTCTGGCCATGAAAACATTATCCTATCATTATGAAATTGTTTACTATAAAGTAAAGAGCGTGTAGCTAAAGATCAGACATTTCAGTGACTCGTAATGTGAGCGGTTCAGAGGCAATCATGAATATCACACAGAGTAAGTACGCGTACGACAATACAGACAGTAAACTTTGTACAAGACATAACGGAATCCAAATAAGGGAGAGGGGGAGAGAGAGAGAATGAATGAGAGAGAAAGGGCGAGAGAGAGAGAGAGAGCGTGATCACAGACCAAGTTTTGCAAGCTCACAGACAGTAACCCTTGAAAGACAACAACGAATCAAATCATAGACAAACTTTAAGCAGCATTTAAATTCTCCATAGAGAATGATACTTGCATGGGTCCAGCGTGCGTGAGCATGGTCTTTTGAGACCAGCGTGCGTGTGGTTCTGTTCTTTCTTGTCTTCCTGGGGGTTGCTGTGGAATTGCGCGATATTTGAAAAGTCCAACAAAGCAATGTTTCAGAATTCGTCTTCCTTGTGTGGAGAGGCGAATAGGTGAATAAACTTAGTAAAGAAAATAAACAAAAACAAGAGATGAAAGCTCCCGAAGGAGCCATGAGAACGGCTGTCCTCTCAGTCGCCATGCTGAGAGGGACGGTGATAGGAGAGAAACCCAAGGCCACGCAGAAGGACACCGCCAGCGAAGCGTGGAAGCGAAGAGCAGAAGCTAAGAGGGTCGAAGAGCTCTTATGGCTTGAAATGGTTCACGCCTCTGTTCGCGTGAACAACCAATGAACGTCCGCGATCTGAAGCGGGAAAAAGTTCCTTTGTCTCTGGGGAAACACCCACTCTAATAAGTTCTGGCTTATGAGATTTCTGCACTGATATTCTAGCAAGTTTGTAATTCCAGATTAATATATTTTACACACCTTTCATACAGGTGGATAGTTGGGTCACAACATGACAATTCCAAAAACACCAAACAGTACATATATAACTGACAGAAACACGACGTTACATTCATATGCAGAATTACACACATTTAAAGATTAACACACGATAAGATTGTGGATACTCCAATTTTTGATTATGGAAAACATTTAATGCACCAAAAAGCAATACTTAATACCTTTAGAATAAATTGAGAAAAGGTAATAGTTTAGGATACATTGAGAGAAGATGCCAGTGAACTGGCTTTTTCCTGTCTCGTTTCTCAGTGGGATCAATCAATCAATCAATCACCTTTATATTAGTGCTTTTTTAGTTAAAGGCAGTTCATCATTGAATTCAGTTATGTCATCTCTGTTCAGTTGAAATAGTGTCTGTTTTTATTTGCAATCAAGTCAATGATATCGCTGTAGATGAAGTGACCCCAACTAAGCAAGCCAGAGGCGACAGCGGCAAGGAACCAAAACTCCATCGGTGACAGAATGGAGAAAAAAACCTTGGGAGAAACCAGGCTCAGTTGGGGGGTCAGTTCTCCTCTGACCAGACGAAAACCAGTAGTTCAATTCCAGGCTGCAGCAAAGTCAGACTGTGCAGAAGAATCATCTGTTTCCTGTGGTCTTGTCCTGGTGCTCCTCTGAGACAAGGTCTTTACAGGGGATCTGTATCTGGGCTGTAGTTGTCCTGGTCTCCACTGTCTTTCAGGGATGTAGAGGTCCTTTCTAGGTGCTGATCCACCATCTGGTCTGGATACGTACTGGATCCGGGTGACTGCAGTGACCCTCTGATCTGGACACAGACTGGATCTCGTGGCCACGGTGACCTCGGAACAAGAGAGAAACAGACAAATATTAGCGTAGATGCCATTCTTCTAATGATGTAGAAAGTACGGTGTTATGTGAAGTGTTTCCGGTTCCGGTTTACCTAATTAATGCAGCCTAAAAATCCTTTAACGGATTTGGATATTAAAAGCATATTAGTATGTTATGTGTATGCCAGGTTAAAGAGATGGGTCTTTAATCTAGATTTAAACTGCAAGAGTGTGTCTGCCTCCCGAACAATGTTAGGTAGGTTATTCCAGAGTTTAGGCGCCAAATAGGAAAAGGATCTGCCACCCGCAGTTGATTTTGATATTCTAGGTATTATCAAATTGCCTGAGTTTTGAGAACGTAGCGGACGTAGAGGAGTATAATGTAAAAGGAGCTCATTCAAATACTGAGGTGCTAAACCATTCAGGGCTTTATAAGTAATAAGCAATATTTTAAAATCTATACGATGTTTGATAGGGAGCCAGTGCAGTGTGGACAGGACCGGGCTAATATGGTCATACTTCCTGGTTCTAGTAAGAACTCTTGCTGCTGCATTTTGGACTAGCTGTAGTTTGTTTACCAAGCGTGCAGAACAACCACCCAATAAAGCATTACAATAGTCTAACCTTGAAGTCATAAATGCATGGATTAACATTTCTGCATTTGACATTGAGAGCATAGGCCGTAATTTAGATATATTTTTGAGATGGAAAAATGCAGTTTTACAAATGCTAGAAACGTGGCTTTCTAAGGAAAGATTGCGATCAAGTAGCACACCTAGGTTCCTAACTGATGACGAAGAATTGACAGAGCAACCATCAAGTCTTAGACAGTGTTCTAGGTTATTACAAGCAGAGCTTTTAGGCCCTATGATTAACACCTCTGTTTTTTCTGAATTTAGCAGTAAGAAATTACTCGTCATCCAATTTTTTATATCGACTATGCATTCCATTAGTTTTTCAAATTGGTGTGTTTCACCAGGCTGCGAGGAAATATAGAGCTGCGTATCATCAGCATAACAGTGAAAGCTAACACCACGTTTCCTGATGATATCTCCCAAGGGTAACATATAAAGCGTGAAGAGTAGCGGCCCTAGTATTGAGCCTTGAGGTACTCCATACTGCACTTGTGATCGATATGATACATCTTCATTCACTGCTACGAACTGATGGCGGTCATATAAGTACGATTTAAACCATGCTAATGCACTTCCACTGATGCCAACAAAGTGTTCAAGTCTATGCAAAAGAATGTTGTTGTCAATTGTGTCAAACGCAGCACTAAGATCCAATAAAACTAATAGAGAGATACACCCACGATCAGATGATAAGAGCAGATAATTTGTAACTCTAAGGAGAGCAGTCTCAGTACTATGATACGGTCTAAATCCTGACTGGAAATCCTCACATCTACCATTATTCTCTAAGAAGGAATATAATTGTGAGGATACCACCTTTTCTAGTATCTTGGACAGAAAAGGGAGATTTGAGATTGGTCTATAATTAACAAGTTCTCTGGGGTCAAGTTGTGGCTTTTTTATGAGAGGCTTAATAACAGCCAGTTTGAAGGTTTTGGGGACATATCCTAATGACAATGAGGAATTAATAATAGTCAGAAGAGGACCTATGACTTCTGGAAGCACCTCTTTTAAGAGCTTAGATGGTATAGGGTCTAACATACATGTTGTTGGTTTAGATGATTTAACATGTTTATACAATTCTTCCTCTCCTATAGTAGAGAATGAGTGGAACTGTTCCTCAGGGGGTCTATAGTGCACTGTCTGATGTGATACGGTAGCTGACAGCTGAATGGTTGCAATTTTATCTCTAATAGTATCGATTTTAGAAGTAAAGTAGTTCATAAAGTCATTACTGTTGTGGTGTTGGGAAATGTCAACACTTGCTGAGGCTTTATTTTTCGTTAATTTAGCCACTGTATTGAATAAATACCTGGGGTTATGTTTGTTTTCTTCTAAAAGAGAAGAAAAGTAATCAGATCTAGCAGTTTTTAATGCTTTTCTATAGGATATGCTACTTTCCCGCCAAGCAATACGAAATACCTCTAGTTTTGTTTTCCTCCAGCTGCGCTCCATTTTTCGGGCTGCTCTCTTTAGGGTGCGAGTATGCTCATTATACCATGGTGTCAAACTGTTTTCCTTAACCTTCCCTAAGCGTAAAGGAGCAACTGTATTTAAAGTGCTAAAAAAGAGAGTCCATAGTTTCTGTTACATCATCAAGTTGTTCTGAGGTTTTGGATATGCTAAGGAATTCGGATACATCAGGAAGATAACTTAAAAAGCAGTCTTTTGTGGTAGAAGTGATGGTTCTTCGATACTTGTAACAAGAAGTAGAATTTACAATTTTGGCTATATGAAGTTTACACAGAACTAAATAATGATCTGAGATATCATCACTTGGCTGAATAATTTCAACACTATCAACATCAATTCCATGTGACAGTATTAAATCTAGAGTATGATTTCGAAAATGAGTAGGTCCTGAAACATGTTGTCTAACACCAATAGAGTTCAGAATGTCTATAAATGCTGATCCCAATGCATCTTTTTCATTATCGACATGGATATTAAAATCACCAACTATTAAGACTTTATCTGCAGCCAGAACTAACTCGGATGTAAAATCACCAAACTCTTTAATAAAGTCTGTATGGTGCCCTGGTGGCCTGTATACAGTAGCCAGTACAAACATAACAGGGGATTTATCATTAACATTGGTTTCTCTGGATAATGTTATATGAAGCACCATTACTTCAAACGAGTTATACTTGAAGCCTGCCCTCTGAGAAATCCTGAAAACGTTGTTATAAATTGAAGCAACTCCTCCCCCTTTGCTTTTTAGACGCGGCTCGTGTTTATAACAATAATCTTGGGGGGTGGACTCATTTAAAATAATGTAATCATCAGGTTTTAGCCAAGTTTCTGTCAAACAGAGCACATCTATATTATGATCAGTTATCATATTATTTACAAAAAGTGTTTTCGTAGAAATGGATCTGATATTCAATAAGCCAATCTTTATCATTTGTTTTATCCATATTGCATTTGTTTTTTATTTGTTGAACCTCAATTAAATTGTTAACCTTAACTTGGTTTGGACGTTTTTTGTATTTTCTAGTTCGGGGAACAGACACAGTCTCTATAGTGTGATATCTAGGTGAAAGAGTCTCTATGTGCTGAGAATTAACTGACCTCTGTGACGGGAGGCAGCTAGCAGACGGTCGGTTTAGCCAGTCTGTCTGCTTCCTGACCTGGGCCCCAGTTAGTCAAGTATAAACACTAAGACTATGTGCCATATTTCTAGACAGAAGATCAGCACCACCCCAGGATGGATGAAGACCATCTCTTTTAAACAGGTCATAAAGTTTTATGAGCTGCTAAGGGGGGAGGGTTACAACTCATGATTCTATTTGAGAACATCAAAATTAGGAGAAACATGTCCAATGTATAAGTTAGCAACTTAAGCTACTCACATAACAAGGATTAACCATTTTATGCAACGCACAAACATATTCAAAATACATATTAATAAGGACTTACATAGAGAGCTTAAAGAAAAGTTTGTGTGTGTGTGTTTAGGAATGTGGGTGTTTCGTTTCTCCTTTGAGGCTGCTCACGGGTATCCCTGGACAGTCTCAATAGGTGTAATAACCATCACCCACAGCAGGATGTTGCCGACATCGCGAATATAACACCAATGCATTTGTTTAGTATAGCCTTTTATTTCACGTAAGTGTATTGAAGTCAATGGGAATTTCATGTTTTGTTCTATTATAGCGCCACCAAGAGACTCAGACCACCGAGTCCGACGATACCTAGCATGTTTGGTATCGTAGGACTCGGTAAGGTTTCAGGAGACTAATTTGATGAGTCTCGTGAAAATAAGTCGACCACACCCAAAGTTATAAGCATTTAAATAAAGAAGATCACCACTAGGTGGCGCTGTTTTGAAACTTCTCACGCTCCTTCAGGACATTGTGCTGATGACCCATACCAAGTTTCGTAACAATCCGTTGATGCGTTCTTAAAAACGAGCATTTTAGCACAAAATTCAAAATGGCCGACAGTCAAAATGGCCGAGATGGTAAAATTGGATATCAGTCGACTCGGCATGTTGTCCTGAATCTAACAAGACCAATGTTATGATTTTTGGACAAACTGTTCAGAAGTTATTAACAAAAATAGCAGTTTTTCATATCTCCGGACCAGTAGATGGTGCTGCGCCCAAACACAGCATGTTGCCTCAGTTCATTCTTGTTATGACATGTACCAAGTTTGGTCTGAATAGGATAAGCCGAGATACAGCCTTACAACTGTTTTTGTAAGCGTTACGTACAATTTGTTAGAGCGTTTATCGAAAACGGTTTGACGAATCAATTTGATTTGCATAACTTTTGGTCAGCACTGCCTGAGGATGATATGGTTCAATTTTCGTGTGAATCGGACAAACCGTCTAGGACGAGTTCGAAAAAGTAGGTTTTTGAAAAAATTCTAAATGGCGGCCAAATTTCTATGACGGAAAATGACGGCATAGGGTGCAATCGAATCCGCATTAGCTCAGAAATCAGAGGAAAAAAGAATTTCGTTGATTGGCCTTACGGTTAAAAAGTTATTAACAAAATTAAAGTGAAATTTCGGACAGTTGGTGGCGCTAGAGGGAATGTCTTAGACACACCAAAATTGGTGTACTTAATGTTGGCACTGTCCTCTATCAGAATGTCAAACCAAAACAACTTTCCCGCTTTCGGTTCTATGGGCTGCCATAGACTCCCAGTCGGAAGAATAATAATAATAATAAGAACGCCAACAAAAACAATAGGTGCCTCGCACCTTCGGTGCTTGGCCCCTAAATATAGCTGCAAGCAGCAATCACGGGGCCAAGCATTCCAGCGGCAACATCAGGAGCTAAGCATATGTAGCATCAGACCAAATGCAACAATGAATAATGAAATTAATAATTGCATGATTGTAATTGTTACATCCCTAGGATTTATGTCGTTGTTTTTTTTTTATTAATTGTTGAGGTAGGTTTTCCCCACCCTTTGGGGTGTGTTTATGTATCATATGTGTTCTCTCACTCTCTACCGATCTCTAATTGATAGGCAGGTCAAATTGCCCACAGGTGGTAGTCATCCGAGAGTGTGGGGCAAACGGTGCTGCAACAAAAGGGCAGAGGGAACACTGCTTGAGAGAGGCTCACTTCTCCCCTGCTCCAGACCTGCATTGTGTTCCTCCCTTGATGGTGTAAGGTTCAAGTAGTTGTTACGTGTTTTGAACTGAGTTGTATTCCTGTGCACAAGTGGTGTGTTGAAGCCACAAAGTGTAGCACATTTATTTTCTATTGTTATTTCTGTTAAGGTATTAAGTGGTATTGTAACTCACTTTATTTGATTTATCATTAGTATTGGAAGCCGTAGGGAGAGGGTGCCATTTTATTTTGTACTCCATGTTTATCCCTGTTTTTGGTTAGTGAGGGAGTTGAGGAAAGCTTTTGTTGTTGATTTTCTTTTCTTTTACTTGGATAGATTATTTAGTACTCCTCCTGCTAGTCAGCTGCTGTTTTGTTTGTTGTTTTGGCCAGGCCCTCTCCTGAAGACATTTGTTGCTTCCCTTAATAAATAAATTACTTATTTTCTTACTAAGTGGTGGTTTTATTTTCTGGAGCAGAGGACTGATGTGATTCCTCCACGTTTTTCTTTAATTCGTTCCTTTATAAATTTTAGTTACTCTGTTACTCCCACTCCCAACCCTAGACTGGGAAAGTGGATCGTAACAGTAATTGAAATGGCTGAAAATCGTTAATAAAAGTTCCACAGCGAGGAGCTAAGCATGGCATGGAGCATCAGACCAAATGCAACGAGTAAGAAAAGCAATTATTGGAAGAGTGTAATTGAAACAGCCAGTAAAACTCCAGTAAAATGATGCATTATCATTTTTGGAAAATAGTTGGCGCTGTAATCAAATTGCTTTGTTGTGTTCTGTGGGAGGTGACAATGTTGTGGGCAATTTCTTTCAAAATACTTACAGACCTTTAGGGCAATGAGTCGAACATGCCCACCGAGTTTCGTTCCGATCGACTTCCATTAACCTTGTCAAATAGGTGCTTAAAGTTGTTTGGCCAATGGCGGCCATGTTTTTTAAGATAAGTGAAATTCCTCATAGAGCACTTGTGCCACATTGGGCCATATCAATTTTCAAGTTGATTGGATCAACGGTTGCTTAGTTATAGCCATTTGATTTTTTTTTCATCCTGTAGCGCCACTAAGTGGCAGATATGGAAAAAAAAATAAATAATTTGACTAAAGTTTTTGTTCATGCATATGAGTTCTGAGTTTGGTGAAGATATCTAATTTTGTTCCCGAGTTATAGCCTTTTTCGTAAAATTGGTCCACGAATTTGAATGTTTTGGGTCACCTGGTTTTTTGTTCAGTCTTGATCAAACCACTGCAATAATATTCTCTGGACTCTCTAGATCAATAATTTTCAAAAATATGTTGCATTTTGTCCTTTTAGCTATAAGAGGTCATTTAGGAAAGGGCCGTGGCCACATGTAACCTAAAGCCTATAAAACTGAAACAAAAACTCAAAACTTTATGAAACTTGGTTATAACATGTGAAAGATGACCCACCAAGCATGCAAAGTTTCATTAAGATCAGAAAATAGCTGGTGCTATAACAGTTAAAATGGCCTAAAAAAACAAAAGATTTCTGTTGTGAATGGCATTAAACTGCAAAAAAATAAAAGGGGTAATATAATCACACATGCATTAGATCTGTATTTTTTCTAAACAATCATGCAAAATTTAAGAGAGATTAGGTAAAAAAGAACACTAATATTTATAAAGCACAGTGTTGAATAAAAACTTGCAATTATAACCACTAGATGGCAGTGGAAGACCACTAATGGGCTCACTTAAGACTAAAACATTACAGTTTATGGATTTGCTGTGGATTTATCTTGAAATATGTATATAACTATTATTTAATATTACTGTTCAAACATTTAAAATCACACTGAGTCAAAGTTTACAGATTTATTCATACAGATATATCTAATGTAACCTGAAAAATGACATAGAATCCTAATGATTATTTTTGCAATGTAACCTGAAAAATGACATAGAAGCCCATAAAAACAGAAGACTTGCAATAGGTTTTATCACCTATCATTCATTTCAAATATCTATCTATCTATCTATCTATCTATCTATCTATCTATCTATCTATCTATATATATATATATATATATATATATAACAAAATGTGTGCATCTGTGTGTGGGTTTAAGCATGTTTATTGAGTATTAATATAGTAGTTTAAACATTTCATGTTTGTGTGTGTCTGTAATCCTGTTCTATTCTTTTACTGTCGGCCATATCTAGGTTATTTAAAATCAGTGCAGTACTATTATCTAGATAGTAAAATTATGCATAATTTCATTCCAAAGAAGCATACACAATTTAAGACAAATTGGGCAAAAAACAACAACATATAACAGTTATAAAGGTTAAAGAGACAGTGTTGTATGATAAATTGCATTTACGACCACTAGATGTCACCGGAAGACCACTAATGGGCTCACTAAAGACTAAAACATTACAGTTCATTGTCTCGATGATTGATTCATCTAGAAAAATATATATTACTATTATTTAATATTACTGTTCAAGCATTTAAGATCACATTGAGTGGAAGTTTAACAATTTATTCATACATATATAATGTTTACTATTATGCCAGATTATGATTGCAATGAAACCTGAAAAAAAAATGACATAGAAATTTAAGAAAAGAAGTCTTGTTGCAAGTTGTGTATCACCTATCATTTATTTTAAATATCTATATAAAACAAAATGTGTGGGCACGCACGCACGCACGCACACACACACACACACACACCCCCTGGTTGATTTATTAGGTATGTCTGCTGGTGATAATTTGAATAAACATCAGTTAATCAAAAAATGTAAAATAATTAATTGCAAAGAAATTTGTGACATGTTTGCTCCATTCTTCTGAAGTGTTTTACTGGATATTGACACCCTATTTGTACCATGTTTGTCTTACCTTGGACAATTGTTCACATTTTCTTCAAAAATTCTGTGAATGTATACATTTTGCCCATATGTTGTTCTTATATTTTATGTACAGTATTGTTTAACTCTTTGTTTAGTATAGGAAGAAATTTTCATGTAAGATCTACTTTCCTAATTTTATATGTGCTGGATCATAAGGAGCCTTGTCATAAATTGAGGGATAGCTTCATCTGTGTGATAATGAAACTTATTTGTACTTTAGTTGTGTTTAAGACACTGTACGTATGGACCGGAATATTATGCAGGCATTACTATAGGAGAAGAGTGTAATTTTATAGATGTTAAATGTATTGTGTTAATATCACAACAATTTATAAGAATAATAAATAAAAACAATTACATTTTGGATATTGTTATTGTATTCATACATAGTATGCAGGACTGTTTTGTGGGGAGAAAAATGATTGACCAACAACAGCTTGATGTACAAAAATGGTTTTAAAATGATATCAACTTTGAGAATTAAAACAATTTACATAATAAATGATATTTACAATATATTTAAAATATTTACGATATTTACAAACACATTGACATACAAATACAAAATACTGTATATTCCACAAATCCTGGAAGTGTAAAAAAAAACATACAGGAAAGAAGGCAGAATACAAGATGCTTAATATTGAAGATGTGGGTATTTAGATGTCAAACTGAAATATAAAAATACCTCAAGGATGGTTTTTGAACCACAGCTGGCTCCATGGGACTCTTTTCTTTGACTGCAGATCAGTGTTGTAGTCGAGACCAGCTCATTCGAGTCCGAGTCCAGATCGAGTCCAGAGAGGGTCGAGTCCGAGTCAAGACCGAGTTCAGAAAGGGTCGAGTCCGAGTCAAGACCGAGACCAGAGAGATTGGGTCTGAGACAAGACCTAAAGAAATCTTCAAGAGTATGTAAATGTTTGGTGGAAACAATAAAGGTTAAAAGGGCCACATAGTATGTGGTGTAAAGGTAATTTTATTAGTATTATGAAGTGTTACTTGTCAATATTAAGTGCTCATTTTTTTCACATAACATCGTTGTACCACTATACACATCCATATAACCTTTCTAGTACACATAATATTACTGTACGACTCTATATTGTAATTCTACATAACACTTCTAGTACAAGTAACATTACTGTACCACTATACCTGTAAATGTTCAACTGTAACAGCTTTTACATAACTTTTAACCTTGAAGCTTAGCTAATAACTGCTAATATCCTTACAATGTCTTGGATTATGTGCACTTTAGATGTTGTGAAGATTAAAGATGGGCATAATTACTTTTAAAAAAAAATAAGTGAGGAGACCATCCAGCTACCCAGCCAAGCACGATGTGGTCTCATGATCAATCCACCCCAACTAAAAACTCTCTCTACTGGCGCAGAGGAAGCGGGGACTGACAACAGTTACTATTTTATCACTTTCTGTAACAGCAACGGATAATCTAATGCTAATTTCCCTGGATGGTGCGTTTTAATGCAGGGTAAAATACACACTATTTTTTTTTTTGTTACGGAGGGCATACACACAAGAGCCGAGTGACTGTCCAGGAAAATTTCATCCAAAAGTGTGTATGTGTCAGGGGAAGAAAGCTGGATCAAATGCCATATAAGTTCAATGCATTCTGTCAGACATTGTTTTTGAGGGGGAGATGATTAGTGTTGAGACAGTCAGTCTGTGTCTGTATTCATTATATAATTTAACTAAACAATATTTGTTTGTTTTTCTGTGACCATTTTGTCCTACTTTGTAAAAATAACACAGTTGAGAGAAATAATGTAGCAATGTGGCTTTCTGGAAAGCGGGATCACTACAGGCGGATGGGAGGAGGGTAACTTAAGGCCGGTGACACACTGGCTGCGTGGCGTCTCTACTGCGTGCCAGAAACGTGGTGGCTGCTTCGCGTTTTCTGTGTCTTTACACACCAGAAGCGTGTCTGACGCGGCGCTTGGCGCGCTGCTGCGGCTGTAGGTGACATAGAGGGAGGCCGCCAAAAAACCAGGCTCTTGTCTTCATGACAACAATATCAAATGTATTTTTTTTTTTTTTTTACACACCTACTGATAAGACACCATCAACAGTATTGACGGCAAAATAGAGTATGTTTGACAGGTGCAATATTTGAAAATCGATCATTATTAATTTATTTTTAAAATTACATTTATATCTGAATTTATGTCAACCTATAGACTTTCAAATATCAAAATGTCATGAATTAATATGTATTTGTGTACAAAATGACATATAAACATATTTTCCTAGTATATTTTGCCTGGAAACACTTCCAACATGCACGCGTGTCGCGTGAAAAATAGGCGTCGGTTCTATTTCTAGCATGCACGGGTTTTCCGCGCGTCTCACGCAGACAGTCTGCAAGATCTAACCTGTTAACATGGGAGCCCAATTAAAAACAGACACGCCACGCAGCTGAGGCGCTTGCGCCACGCATCCAGTGTGTCGCTGGCCTAACGTCTCACGTCAAAAGAAAATCACCAGTCATTGGATGTGTCAATCATACATCAATTTAAATAAACATTAACATACAGTAATAATCATGAAATATTTTGATTGGGACTCGAGTGGACTCGGGCATAAGTCCGATTCCTAATATGTTCGAGTCCGAGTCAATACCGAGTCAAAATGCACACGAGTCCATGACAAGACCGAGACCATTAAAATATGGTCTCGAGACCGAGTCCAAGACCGAGTCCGAGTCTCGAGTACTCAACACTGCTGCAGATGCTGCAAAGAAAAACATATTGTGAATGTCATATGATTGCAAGTGCCATCTGATGGCTGAATGATAGCATTTGTTCAGAAGATAGCTGGTGGGACATAAGCTGTCTGGGAAGTAAAGGGAAGTTGAATAACATGATCCAGTAGCGGTCTTAAAATACAATACCAAAAGTTGTTTAAATGTTATGAAATTCAGTCTCTCATTATAACCTTATGTAATGTAATGGTGCAAATAATATTTAGTATTTTGCAAGTTGTAACTTACAGACAGATGGTGAGACCACCCATCGGTCAGAGACTTTCTGCAGTAGTCAGCTCTGATAAGTTCTGAAATATCCAAGTAAGACTTGCTGCAGACCACAACATACAAGGGGTGTGGTTGTATGGAGTGGAGAAGGGTGGGTTTAGGAGTGGAAATGGGTGGGTTTAGGACTGGAGAAGGGACTGGAGAAGGGTGGGTTTAGGATTGGAGATGGGTGGGTTTAGGAGTGGAGAAGGGACTGGAGAAGGGTGGGTTTAGAAGTGGAGATGGGTGGGTTTAGGAGTGGAGAAGGGACTGGAGAAGGGTGGGTTTAGAAGTGGAGATGGGTGGGTTTAGGAGTGGAGATGGGTGGGTTTAGGAGTGGAGAAGGGACTGGAGAAGGGTGGGTTTAGAAGTGGAGATGGGTGGGTTTAGGAGTGGAGAAGGGACTGGAGAAGGGTGGGTTTAGAAGTGGAGATGGGTGGGTTTAGGAGTGGAGATGGGTGGGTTTAGGAGTGGAGAAGGGACTGGAGAAGGGTGGGTTTAGAAGTGGAGATGGGTGGGTTTAGGAGTGGAGAAGGGTGGGTTTAGGAGTGGAGAAGGGACTGGAGAAGGGTGGGTTTAGAAGTGGAGATGGGTGGGTTTAGGAGTGGAGATGGGTGGGTTTAGGAGTGGAGAAGGGACTGGAGAAGGGTGGGTTTAGGAGTGAAGGGTGAGTTTAGGGATTAGGAGTAGGTTTAGGTAAATATAACGAGGGATTGGTTGGATCTGGATCTAACAACGCCCCCTGGATGTTGTGGTCTGCAGTGAGAGTCTATCTCAGAAATTAGCAGAGCCTTCGCAGCAGTGTGTCCTCTTCATTGGTGCATCTATAAAACAAAGACAATATATTATATATTTTGTGTGTGTGTGTGTGTACACGCTGTTTTTCATATATATATATATATATATATATATATATACACACACACACTTTATATTTTAAAAGGTTTGATGTCTTTAAAAAAATAGTTTTATAAATATTACATTTATGTCTGTGCAATCTCTTCTTACTAAAAGTATTTTAGAAATAGTGTACAAAAAAAAAGGTACAGACTTTTTAGTTGTGTAGTCTTTAATACAATTTGCACAATCAATTCATAAGATTTACATTATTATTTGTAAATTAATTTTGAACTATAACATAAGCTGATTATTCTTACAGATTTATGCATATTTAATCATACATTTTACTTTAATAAAAATATGTAGGGTATTTTAGATTTGTATAGAAATAAGAGATCAATTATATAAAGACTACACTGTCTGGGAACATCTCTGCATAATTTAAATACATAGATTAAATAGCGTATATTAGCATAATATCAGATACATGAAATATTTTAGAAGAGATCGCGCCGTCATGGTTGTCTTAACCAATAAAGATGAAACTGTGCTGTCAGTCAGTTGTTCCTCATTACGGTTTTGATCAGCGCAGTCGGTGGAGAGCAACCGCGCTGGACTGCACAATCCGACACAGCCGCTTCGAGGTTGCGAGAGTGTTTTGGCACATGTCACTGTCAGCATGAAATCAGAGCGAGGCGGACATAACTCGGACACTTTTCTAACCAGTATGAATTTCGCGGGGATCACCGATTATCAGTTTTAAGCAGATTTCAATGAACCCTACTGTCAAGCACTATGACGTCAAATAATAATAATAAAAAAAAATAAAAGAAATAAATAAAAAAACACTTTATTAAAAACAACAAATTCATTTTATTTTCTCTTTTAATTACTTTTGTTATTTGACAGCGTTAATAAAAAAAGAAAAAAAAGTTTAAGGGTTAAGATTAAGTTCTGTGCAATTCCTACACTCACTGGAATTAATGGACGACTATTGCATTTAATGTAAAATGTAAATAAATGTAATAAGCGCGTTTTGGATTTGTACAGTGGTTTTCAAAGTTGTTGCTGGGGACAACAACAGCTCTGCACATTTTGTATGCGTCAATAATTCACACACCTGATTCAGATCATCAGCTAACTAGGAAAGAGCTCCATGGACTCAAATGTTTAGCGCCTACCTCAGATAAGGGAGACATGCAAAATGTGCAGAGCAGTGGGACTCGAGAAACAGAATTGAAAATCACTGGCTTTGCACGCGTGTTTTCAACGGCGACTATGAGATTGGTTCATGAGAAGCAGACAGTTTAACATTTAAAAATCCGTAAACAGCTGAAAGCGGGTAACTATTGTGTTGCGTGTAATGAAAAACAATTGATGCCGGCACGTTTTGATGTTCGGTAGATCAATCAGCGGAAACACTTGTCATTCGGCGCAGACACGGAGGCTATGATTATCGAATAATGTTAATTTTATACCCCTAAATGTATTTTTTTTTTATTATTATTATTATTATTAAATTTGATTTTCTATTACTTTAGCAGCCGTTTTGAGAATGATTTTAGCATGTCGCCTAAATAGACATTTGACAAAGCAATTTAAGCTATTTATTTTGTACGTAGCCTATTACACATTTAAGCATTAGATTTGTAATTGCAATTTATTAGACACTTAGCCTATAAAAGTTTGCAATTTTGAAAGGGCAGATTATTTCTTTAACACAGGCCTCAAATCTAACTTTAGGCTATATAGGTTTAAAATCTGACATCAAAGCGACTGGAACTAGACATAACAAGTCTGCACGTTCTGCAATAAGAGCCTACATTTAATGCCAAATACTTCAACATTCACAGGTGTCAGAGCTAAGACGATGTTTGGGTCTTGGTCGGAGCTTTGTTATTTAGGTAAAATAAAAACATTGCTTTGATATCATGCAAGTTCAAAGTAATTTAGTAATAATACATGGTCATATACACGTCGTCGGCTCCGGATTTCTTACCATTGCTGCACGGACGCCGGAGAAGCAAGTTGACCATGGCCAGCCCCGCAAAAGCGCGCAAAGTGGAGGATTCTGCCGTAGAAGGCTATCTTCATAGCGTGTCTCCAGCAAAAAGCTCTAAAAAAAACAGCAAGTATTTTACTGCTGTGATACAGAGCGGAAGACACGAATTTCATAAAGTTGTTAGTTTTTCGTTGGAGAAATTAACCGCGTTTTCGCAAGCCTCTAAGAACGGGACGGCAGTGAAGCTGAAGAATGTTCGCCGCAGCCTCAGTAAGTGTCACAGCCTAGAACATGTCTAAAGAAAAAAACACATTATTGACTACTGTATTAAGGATTTTTTCGTATCTATTTTATAATTGTTGTGTACAGTTAAAGTGTTAAAGTTTAGACTTTAAGAAAATGTGTAAAAGTAGACTCTAATGCACAGTAAAAATGATGGTGCTTTTCAATTTGGATGTTCAAGTCATTCAATTTAATTATAAACTTAACCAGATATTTCGTCCTGCAGGTTTCTCCGATCCAGACGGATTCGACGTGATCTGTTCTAAAACAACAAGCTTTGACGTAGTGACCGTACCGTTCTCCCGGATAGCACCTTCGGGCAGCAGGAGGATGGATGTAGCGGCCGTCAAAGCGCTAGGACCGAGACAAAATGTGAGTACACTATAGCATATCTTATATTAAAAAAAAAAGTCTACGTTAGGCTATTAGATCTACTCAGCAGCTAAATTATAATTTTTATGCTTACAGGTAGGCGAGCTGGAAGCTAAGGTCCTGTCCCGTGCTGCACTTAGTAAAATCGTCTTGGTTAACCGGGAGGAATGTGAGCTGAAGGAGATATGGGTCGCTGACACTACGGGGGAAATCAAGCTTACCTTGTGGGATAGCCTAATATCCCAGGTCGACGTCTCCAAATCCTACTGCTTTTCCAACCTGGCAACGAGAGAGATGCAAGGGGTTATTCGTTTAACCACAACTCCATCTACTCGAGTCGTGGAGATAACCCAACTGGACGTACCTGATGAGGGCAGGGATGATCCCGATGACGGCGCTGCTTCTACGTCTTTGCGCGGTGTGGTCTCCGGGGTTCAAATCCGAGCCAGACATCGTTGTCTGAGGTGCCACGGTCTTCAAAATCAAATTTCTGCCAACTTCATTACTCACAGGTGTGATGCCTGCAACCTGCTGCAGCGGTCATCAGTCTACGGCTTAACATACGGAGGAACGATAGTTCTCACCGCTGACCAGCAGGAACATTCGCTGACGGTGACCGATTCCTGCATCAATGCTTACCTGGCCAGATACCGCGTCGTACGAAGCTGCGCAAGTTGTGGAAGATTGGGAAGCTGCCGCTCTTGTTTAGCACGTTCAGCGAGGCAACTGGTAATATGCACAAAAAATTACTGTTTCTAGTACAAATTATTTCATAGTGCACTGTTAGTGTTAGTCTTCGTTCTCAGTATTTGTTTTGTTTGAAACGCTACCGTACTGATGTTAATGGTTTTCATTGAATGTTCCATGTGCCAAAGCTGTATGTGAACTGCCAATAAGTACTCATTTAAAGTTTGTAATAAATGAGGTTTCATCTAACGTTATTTCTGTATTCTGTGGATTTATACGTTTTCAGTTTAATCTGACAGTTGTTTATGAATTGTATAAATAAAATATTAATGGTAACTTTAATAGGTAGATATAATTTAAATACAAAATTAGTTAAGCGTTGCAGTAAGTTAATATTGTGATTATTTTTTCAATCTAAAGTATGGTACAGCGCTTAAAGTAGACGTAATTTAAAATATAAATTGAAAATGAACTTGGTATATTAAAGTATTATTTTTTTTAAAAAAAGAAATCAAGATTGGCTACATGGCTAGTAGTAGCATGAAGGTGTAAGGCCTATTGGGTTTATGTGTATACAGATATACATTATACTTATTTTATGTTTCATGAACTAACTAAAACATAGCGGAGGTTAAAATATTGAACGGTGTGGGTCTTACGCTGAACATCTTGCACGCTTTCAGATATCTGCCGTTTCTAACATTTGCAATGTACTCTGCGACCTTTGCGACAGGTCAAATTTAGCTTACGGCAGTTCAATGACGTCAAAGCTGTAATGTGATTTGTTATTAATGCACATGTGATCCAAGTTGATCATGCATTTCGGAACATACCATAAACCAGAAGTTGTTTACCCGAATGCTTTTTAAGGTAGCAATATGTTCATATTTTGGGCTGTTGTCTGTATGTGTGTTTTATTAATAAGGTGTGCACTGTATTTGGTCATCTGATCAAACAGGGTTGCCAGAGAAAAGCTTTGACGCTGTGTCTCAGGCTTTGACGTTGCCCGTGTAAATTTCACGCGAAAATGGCAACTCTGCTTGTGATACGAAACAAAGTGTAAGCTTTCAGTTTCTGTAAGTTTTAATTCAAATTTCAAACAATAAATAAGCAGTTGTAAGCAATGTAAATGACTGTAAATTAACATTAAGCTACTTTTATGCCTTTCTCGTAAGGTCTTGCCAGATAGCAAAGGCTATTATTATTAAGCCAATTTAAAGATGATACGTTTTAAAAAGTACTATAGTCAGATTATTAAAAAACCGCATGGGGATATACCATTTTATTGTTATTAATGTGTATTCTTTTACTATCACAGAGGAATTTGTGGACAAATCTAGTTCATAGCACATTAGTGAAAGGTGTTCCTATGTAACAAACATGGATTTTAGTTGTCCATCGTTGTATTTGTTTTCTTTTAAGCTGAAGTGAAATTAAACTTGGAATAATACTTTGTAATAACAGATACCAGTTGAGATAGTATATGATGCAGGTGTTACCAATCCTAATCTTATAGGTATACCTTCTTGCAAAGTTCAGCTCCATACTCAAAGCAGGTAATAAACATTTTTAGGAGCAGCTGATAATTATACAGGAGTGTGTTGAATTAGAGTTAGACATAGGCTCTACTGGGAGGTAGATCTTTAGAAACAGGATTGGGCAGCTTTGTTATATTGGTTATGTACCATGGAATTTAAATTGTACTATTTTTATTGCAGGTTTTATGAGATCCCCAGTTGAAGACATTGGTGCATTGGGATGTTGGCCTGGACAGTTTTATGACCAATAGAACACACTGACTTGTCTTCTTTTGCATGGATGCCTAGGGACAGTTAGAGACCTGAGGACATTCCCTTTTACAGAATCACTGCAGACACTTCAGATTCCCAGCTTCATGTTGATTAACTCTGTTCTTATGTTTTCCATATAGGGTTCAGGTCTGTGGACAGGAATGGCTATGGCAAATCCATTATTTTGTGCTTAGTTATCCTTTTTTTTTTTTTGTATGTGTGTGTGTGTATTGATTATGATTTTTGCTTTGGTTCATTGATATAAGAGGTAATACTGGCCTGTTATAACATTTCTAACAGCATTTAAGTTTAGATTTTTTACTGACTGTAGACTGTAGAACCCAGTTACATTTGAGGTTCCAGTAGTCTGGCAACTAAATATGGTAGAGTTTACATTTGGATGAGAGCAGTTGATTTTTTTTTTTTCTTGAAATGCTGCTATATAAATTGTCGAAGACAGGTTTTTTTTTTTTTTTTTTTTTTTTTGGAATGGAAGTTGAAAGGGTAAAGTAGCTTTTTTCCCACAGAATTCTGTTATATGATTGTGTCATTAAACAACCTAACACCAAGTTTTGAAATGATATTGTAATGTAGAACCATGATTATTATAATCAGTACAAATATAATAAAAAAAAATCAATACTTAACAGCCATTTTCTCACGTCTATTTTTAATGTTTATAAAAGACCTATATGTTTCTGAAATCACTGATGTGGACTAAATGGTGTAGATGATTCATAGAAGTATACATAAGGAATGTGCATGATTGACCAAGTTTAAATCATGTCCAGGAAATAAAAAAAAAAAAATATATATATATATATATATATATATATGTATATGTGTGTGTGTGTGTGTGTGTGTGTGTGTGTGTTTTATTTAGACTACTTGAGTGTGTTGTAATGGGTTTGCAGTGCATTTTCTGAAAAGTCAGTAGAGGGAGTTGAGTTACTGTGATGTCTGCAGCACATCGTTTAAATAACGAGTTCTGTGAAAGCAACTATTAACTTTTACTTGTATCTCATTTATTGCCAAGGCTAGTTTAATTAATTAAGTCATATCAAACTATAATTTACATGCTTTAATGTAAACATAATTTATGCAATATCTGTGGAAATTGCATTCATACTCGGCGTACTGAACAAAGTCAAAACGCTAAAGCTAAAAACATTCCACAAATTTCTTTACAGATAAGTATTTATGTCATATTAAAACTACATTTTTGCATAAAAATCCGAGAAAATATTTAGATTTAAACAGATTGTAGATTGTATTAGGTTTATTTTCTCCGCATATTACAAGAGTCACCAACCGATAAGAACTGTTATTCAATAAAATTCACGCTACAGATTCGTTTAATTGATTAACGAATAATAAATATGTGGCGGTAATGCACCACCAAGCTGTATGCCATCCGCCATTAAAATACATAGACGAAGAAGAAGAAGAAGGAAGTGACGTCGCTTTTAGGGGCCGCCATTTTGTGTTGTACCTTCGAAGGTAAGAAATGTGCTCTCGTGGTTTGATTTTAATCTGGTTAATTAGTTCTTTATTTTTGGTCATCCATAATATTAATGCTAATGTTTTAAGTAATTTGATGTTTGTTTGTCCGTTTGTATGGTTATTTTTGTTAATTAGGCATTATTTTTTGATTGAATAAGAGATGTACAGTTTCTGAGGCAGCTATCGCTGTATGGCCTCGTTGTATTAAAAACGTGTTATCGTAAAATTATCCTATGTGGCGTGTGTTATGTACTTCAGACGTAGTGAAAGTATCCGATCGGATTCGGCGAAGTACAGAAACTAATGTTATGTATTTTATTACTAACTGAAAGTATTAATCTTGTTTTTTGTAATCCTGTGCTAGTTTAATTGTATGGATGGCTGATTATGACTATGTCGAGCTAAACTAATGAAAAAGTGGAGGCGGCCATATTCAAAGTAGCACAGATGCGACTGCATGAGGAGCTTAAAATATTATTTTATTGTGTTGCTGTGTGCCAGAATCTACGTAGTGCAGGCTCAAATGTGATATTTTAACACGTGCTGCCACTGGCAGACAAAAACCCCGACGACAGCTGTGGATAAACGCTATACAATGCGCAGACTAGACAGAAATTATCGTCAAAACTGCTCGCGTTTGCATAAATAAAGTATTGTTTTTGTTATGAATTATGGTTTGTGTTATGCATCTATTTTTTTTATACATCTCACGACTATGACGTGCATGAAATGTCTATGTGCATGTGTGTAAACAACAAACTGACGATTAATATAACGTTAATCATCTGTAATTATAGCTAGCGTTAGAGAAGCGGTCAGAGGAATCTTTCCGCCGCCAGAAAAACGTCATCGTGTTTACTAATAGAGAATAGGAACAGTCAGTTCAGTTTAGTCAGTTGTTTCCGGACGGTTCGTTTTCACTGCTGTACACCAATAGAGGACTGGTGAGATTTAGCTATTTGTAATACGTGCAAATTTGTATGTATTTATCACATTGCGGGTGATACTTTTGATGTTTGTAAAGTATAAAGTAATCGCGGCATTTTAATTTAAGTACAATTAATTTGTATTGCATTACGGCAAAGTTTATAATATTATTTGTAATTCTGTATTTGTTTATTCAAACAATATGTCACAGATATATGTTACAATGTCCCTGTTAATTAAACGAGGCTGATTTTGGACAATGACTATGAATGTGCTTGATAAAATAAATGCTAAAGAATATAGAAGTTAAATTAGATTGGTTAAGGGAATATGAGATGTATTTAATTGAATGATTTAATGGAATGTAGCACTGTTGGCTAATTTATGTTTGTTGTCTTTTTATGTGCAATGGGGAACGAATGGAGCAGTTCTGAGGTAAGTTAAATTATACATGCAACAGACTAAGTACGTACAATATTGGTCAGATTGAGTTGAAATGTCTCATATAATATGACTAAAAGATTTGCACAGTAGTGTAGTAAATTTTAAAAGTTAGGCTTTAGTTCAATTAAGGTAAAATGTAAGCTTTCTAAAAAAAACAACTATATATTATACAGGTAGACAACTATTTAGATACATTTATTGACAGAAAACAAATGATTGTTAGTTTAACATGGTTAGTCTTACTGTCTAGTTATCGTGATTTATTGTGCATAACATGTTTGTGCAATGCTTCAGACATAACACTACAATATCAAGTGGCTAACATAGCATATTCAGAAATAGGTTTGTTTGTAGTAACTGTAATACATTTTCTTTACCATACAATGTTTGAAAAATTAATTTAATGTCATTTAGCAACAGAAATCACAGCTTTTAATCTAATGTTATATCTTAATATGATAATCTGATATCAGTCTAACATATTGCAATGTGTGAAAAGTAACATAATGGATTGCAATTTATGATGGAATGCAGCAGTATTGACTAATTTATGTTTGTTGTCTTTTATGTGAAATGGGGAATGAATGGAGCAGTGCTGAGGTAAGTGAAATCTGACATGCCGGTGTACTGTTTAGTGTCAATGCAACTTGTCACAAAGTTGAAATGTATGTTTTGTAGGATGGAATTTTGTGTGTTAAAATTAGTTTATTTTGTATTTATTTATCTCTCATTGTTAAATATAAAAATTAATAAAAACAAATGTAACATTTTTAGATTAAAATATCCTAAACCAGTAGATTTTAACATACATGATTACATGATTCCAAATGTTTCCCAGAATATTTAAATCCATATAAATCAGCATTTTAACCAGTGTTATTGTATTGTGTGTTAATCATGTCATACCTTGATTTCTCTGGTGTAGAATGCATAGAAACATGTCAGATATTTTATGCTATGCTTTGTTTCAAAGATAAGGGCTAAGTTGGTACTACAGTAAAATTTATGTGCGAGTGGTTTTAAGTGAAAGCAGTTTAGACCGTAATATCCGGTGAGCTACATAAAAATTAGATTAGGCCTTACTTCAGTTAATGCAAACTGTAAGGCTTCTCTGTGAAATTAAGCCTATGTGTTGTATTAGATATATGAGCAAGTGTTTAGACATGTTTACCTGACGAAAGTGTCAGTTTTTTTTTTTTTTTTTTTTTTGGTGAGTAATAGGTTTGTGTCATGCTTCAGAGACTGTATTGCCAACTGGTTAAAATAGCATAAACAGAAATAGGTTTACTTGTAGTAACAATAATATGTTCTCCAACATGCATTGCATTTACAAAATTAATTGCATGTAATTTAGCACATTTCACAGTTTTTAATGTGATATTTTAATATCAATTTAGCTTATTGCAATATGTCTCATAGTAGCCATCAATGCAACACACAGAGTAATGGTGTGTAATAATATAATAATATTCTCTGTTGTGTTTTTATGTCACTGCAGATGCCACGTGGAAAGGGTTTCCGTCGCTCCCAGGCAGCCAAGAAGAGGAATGCTGAGCGTCACACGCTCCTTCATAGACTTGGTAGAGGATATCAGTCCTCTACCAAAAAAGGCAACTACTAAAAACTCTGATGCAAATACTTGTGAAAATTCCCCTGAGATAACTTGTGAAAATTCCTCTGAGAAAACTTGTGAAAATTCCTCTGAGAAAACTTGTGAAAATTCCTCTGAGAAAACTTGTGAAAATTCCTCTGATGCAAATACTTGTCCAAATTACTGCAGTAAGGCTCCCAAAACTTGTGAAAATTCCTCTGAGAAAACTTCTAAGAAACGCTGGAGTGATGTTACTAGAGCTTCACTTGTGACCAACTCTGAATATTTCCCTCAGAAAGTCGTACGTGGTTCCTTCCATCAGGGTGATGCTCGGTTTGGCTGGAACAGAAACCGTCAGTGTGCAGTGAACAGTATCACAGCAGTCATGGTGAGTGTGCTGAAGGATGTGCTGACGTGGACAACAGAGGACCTGAATGCTGTGCTGTTCCATGGAGATGAGCTGTACACATCAATGCGACTGCAGGGGCAGATCAACGATCGAACAGGGCTGGGTCATATTTCTGTTGCAGAACTGCCACGACTACACACACTTGATAACACAACATTTTTAATAAAGCATGGAGAATCTTTCTCAGGTGTTTTTGGTGTTGATTTTTATGATGAATCATTGCGAGATGTGTCCATGACTATAGAAGAAGCTCTACAGAGGGCTCTGCTTCAGTGTGGTGCATGTTTGTTAAACATTAAAGAGTACATCTGTGCAGTGATAAAGGCAGGGTCAACATTTGCTGTAGTCGATCCCCATTCACGTAACCGTAAAGGTATGCCTGAAGGTAATGGAAGAAGCATTGTAGTCTATTGTGATGACATATACATGTTGTTTAATCATGTTACTAATCTTGCCATGTCACTGAATGCCCAGGGAACAGATTTTGAAGTGACGTCTGTGAAAGCAACGGTAATTGGTAAGACCACAACTATTGAGACAAGTTCTGAGTCTGATCAGGAAGCCAGTGCCAGTCATGTTTCACCCAGAAGCACAGTGGAGGATCGCGAGTGTGTGCGAGAACATGGTAAACAAAAAGAGAAAGTAGGTGTCGCGCATGATTTAGCTACAAGCACAGCGGAGCACAGTAAGTGTATCAAAGACCACGGTAAACGCTGACGTGGAGACAAGCAAGCAAGTGCGCACAAACTGGATCAGACATACTTGGATTCAAGTAAGAAAAAGAGACGAGTGCAAACTGAGTCAAAACTTGCAAATGTTAGCACGTTGAATGATGTCATTATTGCAGACCCAGTGAATACCGAGTTGAGTTTAAACTCTGCAGATCAGGAAGCGAATTTATCATTGGATGATGTCATCATCATCGGAGATACAGTGAATGCTGAATTCAGTTTCAAACCATTAAATAAAGCAGATAAGGACGCTCTGTGTGCACGTTTACGACTGACTAATGAAAGCGTTGGTGTTCTAGATACACATTCTTCTTCTTTAGGAGTACCGTGCAAAACAAAGTGTATTAAAGGAGATGGTAATTGCTTGTTTAGGTCAATAGCCGAAGCTGTTTGCGGAAACCAAGAGAAACACCTGACAATTAGACGCGCAGTTGTCAAACATCTGGAAGCTAACAGTTCTAGATTCGTGAGATATCTATCAGAAGAATACAGATCAGTGAAAGATTATGTGACTCGGTCTAAAATGTATTTTTCTGGAACGTGGGGCAGTCATGTTGAAATATTTTGTGCAGCTGACCTTTTAAAAATAAATATAATGACCTTTAATGGTGACAGATGGAATACACACATACCTACCGAACAGTTATTTACAGATAACGCAATCTATTTGAAGCACTGCAATGGAAATCACTATGAAGTTGTTACGTGTGTTAAACCTAAAAATCAAGAAAATGTCTGTGCAGAAGCATGTAATACAGAAGTGGATGATTAGAGCAAAAGTCGCAATTTGCGAAAAAGAAAATTAGATGACACTGCAGACTATTCTAAGTGTAAAAGACAACGGGACCGATACCACACCGACTCCGACTTCAGACAGAAAAAAATAGGCAGCTTAAGATCAAAATACTGTGAAGACAGTCATTACAGGAATAAAAAGATTGAAAACATTAGAAAGAAATACCGCAAAGACAGTGATTACCGGCAGAAAAAGATTGAAAACATTAGAAAGAAATACTGTGAAGATAGTGATTTTAAGCAGAAAAAACTTGATAATCTTCGAGATAAATATAAGAAAAATACTAATGTACAGCAGTCAAAACGTGAAAAATCAAAGAATAAATATCGCAAAAACCCAACCTTTAAAGCAAATGTATGTGAATATTCAAAGAATAAATATAAAAAAAAACCAACCTTTAAAGCAAATGTATGTGAATATTCAAAGAATAAATATAAAAAAAACCCCCACCTTTAAAGCAAGTGTACGTGAATACTCTAAAACGAAATACCACGGCAATGCAAACTTTCGAATGATTGTCATACAAAAAAGATCTGAAATTTCTGCAAAACAGAGGGAAAGACAGAAAGATATCAATTTCACTATTAATCAGTTCCATCAAGAAGTCAGTACAGGTCCAGAATTTGTTTGCTCTGTTTGTCATCGTTTGTTGTTTAGAAAACAGGTTATTGAATGTAAAAGGGATTGCTATAAAATCAGAGGTCAACAAATCACAGATTTGGCTGAAAGATGCATCACAGAAAAGTATTTACACACATGCAATAATGAATGTGAGAATAGATGCCATTTATCAGGTAATGAAGCTCGTAAATTGTGGATTTGCTACACATGCCATCGTAAAATTCTTGGTGGAAAATTGCCTGAAGAGAGTGCCGCAAACATGCATTTGGTGGACATTCCCAAAGAGCTAAAAGGTCTAAACTCATTGGAGGAACATCTTATCGCACGCAATATTCCTTTTATGAAGCTTCCCCGTGGAAATCAGAAAGGCTGCCACGGCCCGGTTGTCTGGGTCCCTGTTAATATCGCAGATGTCTCAAATATTCTTCCACGTAATGAATGTGATGACCACATGATAAGAATAAAACTGAAACGAAAATTAACGTATAAGGGCCACTATGAATATAAATGTGTCAGCACTGATCGTGTCAGACATGCGCTGTCTTATTTGGTGAGACATAATAAGTGGTATAATGATGTGGAGTTTAATGAGCAGTGGGTAAACTCTTTAAATGCAGACGGTGAAGTAGAGAATGAGGCTGATGATTTTGAAATGGAGAAACAAGATTTAACAGATAAAAATGAAGATGAGGAAGAAGCTGCAGATGATCCAGAGGAAGATATAACATATATAAAAGAACAAAGTGGTCTTTTGTCAGACACATCACTGCAACCTGTTGACATTGGTTCAGAAATAATTGATCAACATTTTCAAGATGTACTAAACGTAGCTCCAGGTGAAGGTAACAGTCCTGTTAGGCTGCTGTCTGATAAATCCAATGAGGCAAAGTGTTTCCCTGTTCTCTATCCTACTGGTGCTCCAACATTTCATGATGAAAGACAGGAAAAAAATCACATTGACACGATACTTAAAAGCAAGAATACTAAATGCAGATGGACGTTTTGCACAGAGCACAGACTTTCTTTTTTATGCACAATATATATCAGAAGTTGATCAAATAGCAGGGTTTCAGTCACGTGATTAAGATGACGCGCGAGGGCGGGAAGAAGGCAGATGGAGGGCAGGAAGTAAACATGGAGAATACGTCTATAGAGGAAACCGTTGCAGAAAGTCAGTATTGTACGGATTTAGATCCAGTTTCAAGATATAGATACAAGGAGTTAATTAACAGATATGTTGGACGTGACCCGTACCTCATGAAGATGAGTGAGTTTTCAGTAGAACTGAAAGATTTACCGACAGTTGAGGCTGTTGACATCACCAACTATCTGGTCCTTCAGACATCGTACTACACCAGACAGCAAATGAAGGCCTACAAAAGTATGGAGGCATACAACTTTTTTGTCAACGGATGGGTCCACAACCTCGGTGTCAAACGGCTCCACGATGATCATCGTTTGGTCTTCGCCAGAGTGAGTGTTCTTATATTTTTTGTGCTAAGACGCTAGCAGTAATGCAACACATCTTAACGACGACGTTAGTCTGACAGTCGTCTATGTTCCAAGGTAAACCACTCTCAGAGGTCAAGCGAAACACCTCTGAAGACCTGGATTATTGCGAAGGAGGTTGGAGAAGTCATTGCAGCTCATTGCAATTGCATGGCAGGGTAGGTAATTTATGTTGGCTGGGATGTTTACAACGAGATCACACACACACCGTACTGCTAGCATACTGTGTACTTCAGAACCAGCGGAGAGAGAGCTTTAAGGAATAAACATGTTGATTAATGTTAAGTGCTACTCCATCCATTTTAGTATAAGTGGGCTATATTGCACATAATCAAAATGTGCTGATATATATGGCACTTTGCCACTTGTGCAGATTGCATTTGAGGTTTAAAAAATGTCATATTGTATTCTGTTCACAGACTATCAGAATCGTGTTCTCATGTAGGGGCAGTTCTTTTTTCCATTGAAGTTGGGGTAAAGATGCGAGATTCCGCTTCCTGCACAACAGAGCAGTGCAAGTGGCTGATGCCATCACATGTAAAAAAGGTAAGGTGACACGTTCACAGCAAACCTAATGTGGGACAGAGAATGTTATTTTGGGACACTGTTTAACAGTGTTAACTTATTTTCAGATTCCTGCTGCTCCAGTAGCTCTGATTGACTTCTCCTCAGCAAAAGCAAAAAAAATAAAGCTTGACCGTTCCATTGATGGCAGGACAACTGACAACAAGGTTGGGAAATCACTACCATGCCCAAGAGTTAAGAGAGGGTCAGAAACATATGCTAGGTTTTTTGAAACATTAAGCAAAAACTGTCCAAGGAGTGCAGCACTGATGGCTAGGGAGCCTTACCACAAAGAATTCATCCCCAAATCTTGCATGCTTCCTAAAACTGTTCTTGAATACAGAACACCGGAGACTCTGCAGCTACCCCCCAAAGAGCTTGGAGAGCTATGCCAGGATTTTCTGCTAGAAGAGCTCACCCTGTCTCATGTTCAGGCTGTAGAGAGGGCAACTCGAAGTCAGAGTGCAAGCAGGGTTTGGTTTAGGCAAAGAGCAGGACGTGTAACGGCCTCAAAGCTGAAACAAGTGCTTAAGACCAACCCCCAGCAGCCATCCAAGAGCTTGATCAAGGGCATATGCTACCCAGAAGCATATAGGTTCATCACAGCCGCTACAAGGTATTTAGGGTTTGAATTAGGGAAAGGCAAAGGTAAGATTTGGGGTATGAGGCATGAACAAATGTTTACTGTTTTCATAGTTGATTCATGGTATGGACAGCCCTGAAAGATAAACATTAGTTATAGGGTTATAAAACTAGGGTTATGCAGGATTAGAACTAAGTATAGGGGTTAGGTTAATGGCATTTAAATCACTGAACTTGCTGTACATGTGCAATACAAAGTAATAATTTTCTGTTTCATGTGTTGCATGTGTACTGTGTACAGTTATGGATGCAAACATGAAGCACAAGCAAGAGGAGCATATGAGAAGCTGATGGTTCGGGAGCATGCAGGCTTCTCCTGTATGGACAGTGGTCTCTGGCTGAACCCCAAGTGGCCATACATGGGGTCCTCCCCTGATGGGATTGTCGCTTGTGACTGTCACGGAACTGGCATCTGCGAGATTAAGGTAACATTACAGTCTCTGTTGTATTAAATTCCCTATATCTCTAGTACGAGTCTAGTATCAAGTCCTAAACTGAGCAAAAACACAGAAATTATCTTTGTTAAAGGAAAACGAATCTTTATTTAGAGAAAATAATACATACCTGTCTTTTTTCAATGTGTGCACTTCATCTTTGCCCAGTGCGTTGTGAATGTGTTAGTATTAAGCCTAGCCCCATTCATTCCTTAGGATCCAAACAGGGATGAATTTAGAAGCCACCAAACACTTCCTTGTTTTCCTTATTTAAAGACCGTTACATGAGTAGTTACACGAGTAAGTATGGTGGCACAAAAGAAAACATGGCGATTTTGTAAGCGGATAAAAAAATAACTACATCATATTGCGGAAGAGCACTTAGTTTGCAGCACTTCGACCTCAGCGCTCAGTAACATCATCACTCCTGACTTCAGAAGTTTAAGTGGGGGAGGGTGGGTTTTTAGGAGCGATGATGTTACTGCGCGCTGAGGTCGAAGTGCTGCAAACTAAGTGCTCTTCCGCCATACAATATAGTTCTCATTTTTTATCCACTTAAAATATCGCCACGTTTTATTTTGTGCCACCATACTTACTCGTGTAACTACTCATGTAACCGTCTTTTAATAAGGAAAACATGGAAATGTTTAGTGGCTTCTAAATTCATCCCTGTTTGGATCCTAAGGAATGAATCGGGCTAGGCTTAATGCTAACACATTCACAACGCACTGGGCAAAGATGAAGTGCACACATTGAAAAAGACAGGTATGTATTAATTTCTCTAAATTGAGATAAGAACATAGTAAAATACTGAAAAACGATGGTGTTTTCCTTTAATCTATTTTTCATATGTTCTTCTCACTGTGATTTTAGTGCCCACACTCTCACCAAGATGAAGCCAATCTGCGCATGTGTGCAGGGGAAAAGAGTTTCTGCCTCGTCAATGATGGAGATAATGTTAAACTGGACCGAAGTCATGACTACTACTACCAAGTTCAGGCACAGCTTCACATTGTAGGTGCTGAGTACTGTGACTTTGTTGTGTGGAACTGTCATGACATTTTTGTGGAAAGGATTTTGCCTGATTTTGAACTTTGGGATGATGTGATTCCTAAAGTTGAGTGCTTTTTTAGAAACTGTTTACTTCCAGAAGTACTGGGACAGCAAGTTACAAACTTACATGTGTAAAATATGATGAAACATTATTTACTTAGTTCCAGGCACTCTTGAAAGTGGGCTGTGTGATACATTGCCGTTATATCAATACTGTTGTATGAGACATGACATTTTGAATATTGTTATGATTAAATGCTATTGAGAATACAGAATAATACATGGTGGTTTATTTACAAGATTAGATTTTTCAACAAGTGTTATAATAACTACAAGAACATGGTGTGCAATAGTACATTGGAATCCATTTCATTACATATAATAGATATCGCCAGTACAATTGGATTATTGGATAAAAATATTACATTTGAAACATATTAACAAAATGATGTCCCTCCCTCTTCTCCTTCCCTTCCTCCTTACTCTAATGGGACAACAGACTCACAAAGATTAGACAAGACACAGCAAATAACCCCAATCTTGTCAATCATTGCTAGTGCCTCACCTGGTTTTGTTGCCATGTGCTCTATGGGCATAGCCCTGCTTTGCAGAATCTGATATTTTCTTCTGACTAAACCGATGACTCTCTCGACATGAATACGCAAATTTGCTATTTTTCTAGTTTCTGCCACCTCATACGCTGACAGTTGTTTTCTCCCCTTGGTAAATGCAGGTATCTGTAGTGAAGCACAGTAAAATCCGACACTATCACCAATATTGAACCCACGGTCTGCTAGAACAATATCTCCAGGTAACAGGTTTTTTAGGAGGCCACTCTCTATTGTGATCTGTTTATCGCTGACTCTCCCTCCCCAGGCACAAGATATGTAAGTGACATAGCCTTGGGGTGCAACACCAAGCAGAAATTTTACAGTATGGTGATGCTTGTAATTTGACCACGTTTGAGCTTGGGCTAGTAAATTAGAGGGCTTCTCAATAAAAACTTCAAAACAATCAACTATCACAGCAACTTTACATCCAAATGCCTGTCTGAATGCCATTGGCATTGTAGCTTGAAGTACATGCCGCTCTGGCCACTCAATTTGAAATTCTAACCTGTCATGAAGTATGTCAATTACTTTATGCCAAACTCTAGAAGCAGTGGGCAGAGAGATCTTGAACCTAAAAGCTAAATCTTTCAGCGGGAGATTTAGTCTTAGCTTCATCAAAACTAAGATGAACTGTTCAAATTTAGACAGCACAGACATAGGACCACATGTGATGTAGGGTTCACACAGCTCAAAAATCTGCATTAAAACCAAGAAGTTGGGAAGCCCTGTGTAGAACTTTGTCTTGTCTTCATTTTTTTCAAAGGACTCCTGGTTGAACTGTGAGTCCAGTGCTTTGGTCCGAAGATCTCCCAGCTCTGTTGTGTTCTGTCTCAGAACATCCTCCATTTTCTCAATATCATCCATCGTTAGTTCCGTCTGGCATCCGGCATCTGCATAGTCTGCAATATAGCAGTCGGGAACATAATTAGTGAAACTCACAGGTGAAACATAACAGGTGAAACTCAAAATTTGAATATCGTGCAAAAGTTAATTTATTTGAATAATTCAACTTAAAAGGCAAAACATTTTTCACAATATTCTAATTTTGAATTTGGGGTTTCATAAGCTGTAAGCCATAATCATTTCAATTATAACAGATATCGGCATGAATTATCTCACTTTGCATGACTCTATATAATATATTAGTTTCACCAGAAATTCATGAATATGAATTATGTGCGTTTATATGAAGTTATCTTATTGACAACCTTTTTACAAACATGCAAGTTGTCTGGTCCAATTACACAGGGTGATTTTCTGACAATCACATTTGTAACATTTAATAATAATGCTAGTTACACATCTTAGCACAATAATTTACCTTGATCATTTAATGTCCCATTCCCACTGATGTCCTTTGACTGTGAGATGTCAGCTGACTGCTTCGGTTCGGAGCTCTCGGCTGTCTGCGTTAGATCCGGGCTCTCAGCTGTCTGTTGGAGATTCAACATAGCCTCTGCACATTCCGACCGTCTTTGTTTGTCTTCCTTGAGCTTCATCCTCTGCTCTCGTTGCAGAGATGCCTCTGATTTGGGCTTAATTTTTTGGTAACCGAGGTTGACTGTCGGAGCCCAGTCTACCGACTCAACGTCAACCAAAGCGCTAGGGCAGCCTAAACAGTCACAATGAAGTCCATATTAGACTACCGGTAACGTAATAATTATTACTAAGTAAATTTGCATTTAACGACAACCTATATAGATATATAAACACAGCCACAAAAAAGTTAGCTAGCAAACATACCTCCGACAAAGTGGTCGCTGCAGACACGGGCATTAGCAGACTCTGCTCCTCCCGACCGCAGACGTACGTTTAAAATCCACTTTTTACGTCGTTGTTCTGTGAGCTTTTTACATTTCTCACCTTTATGGACGACAATCTTTGGAACTCTGAAAAAACCCTTTCCTTTTTCACGGTTAGAACGATTGGAGCAGCCGTAAACTGCACAAAACATGGGCATTTTTACAGACGGCAGATCCTCGCGAATTCACTTCCTGCCCTCCATCTGAATTTCGCGCGTTCGCGAAGAAGCAATGTGACGTCACGTGAAACCAACCTATTACCAACTGATCGTGCGCGCGCGCTCTGTTTCTGACGCACTTCAAGCACTCGATGGGCGGGGGAAGATTGAAAAGCCGGACTTTTTTTTTTTTTTGCTTTATTTGGTATTATTTAGAATTAATGGTTTTTAAATAGTAGCCTATTATAAAAAAAAAAATATGTAAAAAAAAAAAAAATTCACTCGTTCACTCATTCTGGCGCCCTTAGCATTTGCCTATACCGCGGGCCGGCCCTGCTCTATTTAACTTGCTATTTGTCATAGTAGTCCATTCTAACATACAAGCTAACTACTGTAGTGTGCATATCATATAAAACATACATTTATCGATTATCAATCACATTTGTGATTAAATTATACAACACGCAAAAAAAAAAAAAAAAAGGATTTATGGCATGCATTAAGTTTCAATCGTGCCTATCTAAAAAGTCGCTTGGTAGTGGTAGTTAGCTAAATAGTTTCCATTTACATTGCACATGTATAGGCGCGTTAGCAAACTAACGTTATCTAACATGATACTGACTTTAGCCCGACTCGACAGAAAACTGCAAAGGCCTGCTTTGTTATTAACCTTCTCCATAATATATGGTAGTGGCATTTGTTATGATGTTAACATACGAATTACATTTGAAATAAAAGTGTTTAGCTTACCTTGGAGACGAACATGTTGATTTCTGCTGCGTTTTCACCTGCTCCTCCAGTGAGTGAGTGACGAGATGCAATCATTAGCTCCAGACGCGCGCGCGGGTATAGGTGTGGGGGAGGGGTTGACTATGTGAGGACCCGGATAGTCTTAACCAGGACATACACCGGTCTCGTGTGTGTGTGTGTGTGTGAAGATGGAAAAACCCACAACAATCAACCAACATACGCTTTTGATATTGGTTCATTTATGTACCCTCCTTTATCCAACTGAAATGTAGGTCTCTACAGTTAAGCTCTGTATTATAAATAAAAAAGACAAAATATTTTGTCACGTTGGTTAAAGAAACAATCACGTTAGTAAAATAAACTCCTGCCTGGCAATTCAAGTGTGAGGCAAGGGTTTTAAAGGAGGAATTGTAGGATGGAACACATTCGATTACAGATAATATGAAAGTTATTTTAAATTAATAACTGGAAAGAATATAGTTTTGCTTTAGAGTGGGCACCAGATGAAGTATCATATGGGATTGTTTGCAGTCATTTGAACTCAGTGTTGCAACTCCAAAACAGTGTCAACATGGCACTTTTAAAATAAGTGTTCCCCTCATGTATCTACAGTGAGGAGGAAAAGCATTTGATACACTGGGGATTGTGCAGGTTCCCACTTACAAACCACGTAAGAGCCTGTCATTTTTATCTTAGGTATACACTCTACTCTAATGACAGAATCTTAAATAAGAATCCAGAAAATCACATTGTATATTTTAAAAAAATATATTTTTGCAGTTTATTGTTTATGACAATAAGCATTTGATCACCTATCAACCAGTAAGAATTCCAGCTCTCACAGATCTGTTAGTCTTTCTTTAGGAAGCCCTCCTTTTCTCCACTTTTTATTAACTGCACCGGTTTGAACTCCTTACCTGTATAAAAGACACTTGTCCACATACTCATTCATACAGATAGGGGGAATGGGAGAAGGTCATGTGGTCTGATGAGATGAAAATAGAGCTTTTTGGTCTAAACTCTACTTGCTGTGTTTGGAGGAAGAAGAAGGATGAGTGCAACCTCAAGAACACCATCCAAACCATGAAGCATGGAGGTGGAAATTCTTGCTGTGGAAATTCTTTCCACCTCCATGCTTCATGGTCGGTAATCATTCTTTATGGATGCTTTTCTGCAAAAGGGACAGGACGACTGCACTGTATGGGGGAAGATGGATGGGGCCGTGTATCGTGAAATCTTGGCCAACAACCTTCTTCCCTCAATAAGAGCAATGAAGATGGGTTGTACTGGGTCTTTCAGCATGACCTGAAACACACAGCCAGGGCAACTGAGGAGTGGCTCCGTAAGAAGCATCTCAAGCTCTGTCTCCAGACCTGAACCCAATAGAGCATGTTTGGAGGGAGCTGAAGATCCTTGCTGCAGTGTGAAACCTGGTCAAGAACGTCAGGAAATGTATGATGTCTGTAATTGCAAACAAAGGTTTCTGCACCAAAAATTAAGTTTGGCTTTTCTGGTGTATCAAATACTTATATCATGCAATAAACTGCAAAATGATGATTTTGAAATCATACAATGTGATTTTTTTTTTCTTTTTTTTTTCTGGATTTTTGTTTTAGTTTCCGTTACTCAGAGTTTAAGAGTACCTATGATTAAAAATACAGACTCCTATACTTTGTGGGAAACACTGGCGATTTTGCAGGTTATCAAGTACTTTTTCTCCCCAGTGTATATGACTTAATAAACAAAAAAAAGTAAAGCCAATGAAAGAAATCCATGTGATTAATATGCACACCTAAATGTAATCTAATCATAAAAATTATTTTAAATGTGTATTCATTACAATTATATGTTTTGTGTAACTATTTTTGGTTAGAGTTTGTGAAGTCAGTTAGTGACAGTCTCAAGGAGAGTTTCTGCCTTCAGAGATTGTGTACTGTGCGTTAACCTGATAACCTGAAGAAGTCGACATTGTAATTGTAAATTTACTGAAATCAAATGTTTTTAGATAAGTGCAGATTTCATAATTAATTTGCACTACTGTGTTTACCTACTATATCCATCTACTGTGCGAAACTGGATCATCACCTTTTACCAAGTTAAATCTCGCTGTCAGTGGAGTTATGCTGCAGAGTAAATAGATTTGACGGACTGGGGCTAAAAAACAGCCCTGGAGTATCTCCCAAATAGGCCCATCATCCGGTCATTCGCCCCTGTGCAACAGACACTAGCCAGGATGTCCTGATACTATGCCACAATACTGTAGCCTATCAGACAAAGTATTCACAGCATGTAACATATCAAACCAATGATGATAATTGGGGTTGTATTTATTAATGAAGCTTCAGCCTTCAAATAAAAACAAAAATGTACAATGCCATAAAATGCAAATAATGAAACGTCACTGCAGGCAGAAACCCCAAATTACACAAACATATAATTATAAAACATAGTTATATACCAGGGGTCTCCATCCTCCAACCAACCCTTTTGTGTGCGAGGGCTACCTCAAGGGATAAAATAAAAGGGATTTGTGTTTGTCATACTCAAATATTTATTATACATATAACATGGTGGTGCTTTTTTACTTCACACCATCATATGCAAAATAATAAAATATCTTGATATTCTGGTTCAGACTTACAAGTGTTTTAAAAAAAAATCAACAATTCCTGAAAAATTATGAAAATATTTATTGATTTTTTTGTTGATTTTCTATAAACCTATTGTATGTGTTATCAAAAACAGTAGCCCAAACATTTAGTATAAATATAAATAAATAAATAAATAAACTGCCATAACTTCTTAAAAAACATTACCCTACTGCATTACATAGGCCTACATGACTATATTAATATAATAGCATTTTTAATATGAATTTATACAGGTATATTTCTGCCAAAAAAAATGTTTGTTTTACTTCAGTTAATTCATAAGTTGTGGAGTGAAATGTCTTCTCACTGGTTTGTTCTTGGAACAATGTTTCGCCTGTTTATTACGTTAGTATGTTGAGAATACCAGTGATATTTCATCTGGCTTTTAACAAGCTTAAATCACATAGTCATCTGTGGGTTTTTAAGAGAAATAGAGAATTCTGCGCTAAATTGAGCTGCTTCTCAGTGGATCCTCCAAGGGGGCCCCCAACAGAACAGGAAAATCCAATTCATTTTCTCTCTAGGATATTTATTTTCAGACATAATGTCTAAAGTGGTCTCCAACACGTCGCTCGTGGCCTGATTGGAGGTAGCTCGCCAAGGGCCGTTCACATATGGCGTATTTTGCGCGCTGAAGTTCATTATTTCAAATAACTGAAGCGACCCACTAATTTTTTCCAGATGCAACGAGTCAATATGAAGGATGGGGGTGCAACCAAACTACAGCAAGCGTTTATCGGTAGTGGAAATCCATTAGCTAGGCTATTAATACTTCTCTGTCGTTGTGGAGAGTGTATGGTACATGGCAACGACAGACGCCACGGGAAAATCAGACCGAATTTTACTCTTAATAATAAAAGATAAGCTAATGTGTATTGTAAATGTCAGTTTTTTTTTTCTTTTTTGAATCATCCTTTTTATAAAAATGATTTAAAGACTGAAATATGCAAGGTTAATCTTTTTATAAAAACTATTTGTCAAAACTTTATTTGAACTTGTACATGTTAATAGATAACATGTTGCAAAACACTCCTTTCAAATTTGGCCATCATTTTTAATGATACTATTTTAATGTTTATGCAAACAAAAAGTGCATATTGATGGTAAGTTTATTTGTTATTTGCTGGTTTTCGACATAAAACTTGGTGAATTGATTTTATTGTGTAGTATTAGTACTTTTTGAACAGGATTATGTGATAACAATGCTCATTTTGGTCACTATAATCATGAAATTACAGTTATGATGTACTATAAAATCAACAATAATTATGTGTTTTTACAGTATAATAATTTTTTTATATGTCAATTAAAGGTGACATATAGGCTTACAATAACTCGTTTAGGTCTAAAACAGTTGGCATAGTTGTTAATATGAGAGTTATGAGACATTATTTATGTTAGTTATTTTTTTTTTTATAGATTTAATTATTGCATATAGCTCTCGGCCACTTTCATTTTTAAAAAGTAGCTAAAAAAGTTTGGAGACCCCTAAACCATCCAAGTTAGATTGACCATGAGCTACGAGGCTGAGAAACGAAAGTTTCTGCTCCCATAAAAGCCACAAAGTATAAAAATCAACCTTGTTATTTGCGATCTTCTGGAGAAATACTACACTACCCATAATTCTAAGCAAAACAACTTGAGTCGCGCCGCGGTTACCATGGTGACGTATACCGGCTCCGCGAACGGTGATCTGAAGTAAATAAATACCGGTAGTTTATATGTTTATACTGTGCCTTTTTTCCATAAGTTTAAACGGACAGCCGTTCTGGACTTTTCCAGAACGCACAGATTGTCAGTCCGTCCCTGTTGACATCAAACGATAGTTTGGACATTATCTTCGCCGACAACATGTCTAAGGTAGGATAACAATAATTACATAATATACATTGTTTCATAGCTTTATCATTACTTTGTATTGGGCGCTATACAAATGGGTGGGGTTACTGCGTTGCGTGGACAGGCTGTACCTACTGTAATCACGTGTGCTATCTTGTTAGCTAGCCTAAAGCTATCAGCAACGCGATCTACTAACATGATACTAACATAACATGAATTACAACATTGGTTTCTGATTTCAGTACTAGTAATTGAGTATGTTTAGCAGGTGTTTGTTTTTCAACGTTTTGGTAAAACAGTTTGATATTTTATGGCTGCTTGTAGAACAAGATCTAAACATCCTACTAGGCTATAACATACAAAGTGTCTGAAAATTATATAAATTTTTATAGTCGAAGCGTACGATAGTCTATATTCATCATACTTTATTAATTTACTATAATACATGATTGATATCCATCAAAAGCTGAGCAGTTAACTTGAGATAACTTCCTTGTGTCCAAGATATGTAGCATTTATTGATATGTAATATCTGGCATTTATTTATTATGCACAATGCTCTACCAGGACCGAGCCATAGGGGGAAACACGTCTTCTTAGTTTCCCGCCATACATGTAAATATGAGGCGGAGATTTATTAAATATGCACACTGCAGTACCAAGACCCGGCTCAGGGGGCAAATCCGAACACACACCCTCACACTCCAACACTGGTAAAACCACCTTCTGGGGTCACAAGTAAGGAACTAAGAAATTTGCACAGGCTATATTAGCATGCTATTTCCTATCAGTTCCAATGGGCATCCTTATGGGGACACAGATTTTGTCCCCAGTTGGTCATCGTGTCCCCACATGGAAGGTAAAAAAAACACATCCATGTCCCCAAAAGGTAGCATAAACACACACACACACACACACACACACACACACACACACACACACACACACACACACACACACACACACACCGGAGCAGTGGGCAGCCATTTATGCTGCGGCGCCCAGGGAGCAGTTGGGGGCCGCTCAAGGGCACCTCAGTCGTGGTATTGAAGGTGAAGAGAGAACTGTACATGCAATTCCCCCACCCACAATTCCTGCCGGCCCGAGACTAGAACCCACAACCCTTCGATTGGGAGTCCAACCCTCTAACCATTAGGCCACGACTTCCCCACATATAAGGAACAGCTGGAGGACCAATTTGCTAATTATTAGGTCAATTGGCAACATGATTGGGTATAAAAAGAGCCTCTCAGAGTGGCAGTGTCTCTCAGAAGTCAAGATGGGCAGAGGATCACCAATTCACCCAATGCTGCCACGAAAAATAGTGGAGCAATATCAGAAAGGAGTTTTTCAGAGAAAAATTGCAAAGAGTTTGAAGTTATCATCATCTACAGTACATAATATCATCCAAAGATTCAGAGAATCTGGAACAATCTTTGTGCGTAAGGGTCATGGCCGGAAAACCAGACTGGATGCCCGTGATCTTCGGGCCCTTATACGGCACTGCATCACATACAGGAATGCTACTGTAATGGAAATCACAACATGAGCTCAGGAATACTTCACATTGTCGGTGAACACAATCCACCGTGCCATTCGCCGTTGTTGGCTAAAACTCTATACGTCAAAACAGAAGCCATATCTAAACATGATCCAGAGCGCAGGCGTTTTCTCTAGGCCAAGGCTCATTTAAAATGGACTGTGGCAAAGTGGAAAACTGTTCTGTGGTCAGATGAATAAAAATTTATTTTTTGAAAACTGGGACGCCATGTCATCCGGACTAAAGAGGACAAGGACAACCCAAGTCTCTGATGGTATGGGGTTGCATGAGTGCATGTGGCATGGGCAGCTTACACATCTGGAAAGGCACCAACAATGCTGAAAGGTATATCCAAGTTCTAGAACAACATATGCTCCCATCCAGACGTCGTCTCTTTCAGGGAAGACTTTGCATTTTCCAACATGACAATGCCAGACCACATACTGTATCAATTACAACATCATTTCTGCTTAGAAGAAGGATCCGGGTACTGAAATGGCTAGCCGGCAGTCCAGATCTTTCACCTATAGAAAACATTTGGCACGTCATAAAGGGGAAGATGCTCAAAGAAGACCTAAGACAGTTGAGCAACTAGAAGCCTGTATTAGGCAAGAATGGGACAACATTCCTATTCCTAAACTTAAGCAACTTGTCTCCTCAGTTCCCAGACATTTGCAGACTGCTATAAAAACATTTCGTTTAAACATTTAATATGTCATTTATGTTGTATTCTAAATAAAATATTGAAATTTGAAACTTCCACATCATTGCATTCTGTGTTTATTCACAATTTATTCACAGTGTCCCAACTTTTTTGGAATCGGGTTTGTATGATCAAATCAGCAGATTATACATATTTTATCACGTTTACATATTTTAGTAAATAAAAAAAACTGTAAATAAAATTACCACTTGAAAAAGATCTAATAATAATTAAAGCTGCAAGCAGCGATGAAAGGGCCCTCGCACTCGGGCTCAACACCACCCGGTGCCCATAGGAGAAGCAGTGAACGTTGGGCCATATGCTTATAAAATAGTAAATATTTGTGCCACATTTCCTGCTGCCAACAGGTGGCGCTATGATTATAACTGAATATCGACATGTAAATGTCTTCAGGCCAGGACTCTTACAAAACATGCAAACTTTCTGGCAGATCAGACAAGTCATGTTTAGGTTAGTATAAAATAAGTAATTTCCTGTTGCCAGCAGGCGGCGCTATACTTATAATTGAATATTGGCCTTTAGTTGTGTTCAGACCAGTACTCGTATAAAACGTGATGTTTGGGTCAAATGGGGAATTGTATGCATGAGTTACAAACACTTCCTGTTTTATAGTATTAATAGCATAATTTTGCACATACTAAGTGTTGCTAGAATGTTTGAAAATATTTGTAGCATGATTAGCACACAATGGCATATTTTACTGTGTTGCGAATAGTGCATAAAAGTGTTAAAAATGACACTTCCTGTGGCCAGCAGGTGGCGCCATGACTATAACCGAATATGGGCATGTTGATTTATTTAGGACAGGACCCTTGTCAGTGTGAAGTTTGGGGCAGATCGGACATTGCTTGCCCGAGTTACAGCATCTTCCTTTTTCACTGCATTAGTAGCATGCTTTAGCACTTAGCTAAGTGTTGCTAGCATGTTTTAGTATGCTTCTAAAAGGTTGCCAGCCTATTTAACACTTGTAGATGCTTTTATTATTTTGCAAGGAGTCCATAACAGTTTTAAAAATGCCACTTCCTGTTGCCAGCAGGTGGCACTATCATCGAATACAGGCATGTTGATGTGTTCAGGACAGGACTTTTATCAAATGTCTGAAATTAGGGGCAGATCAGACGTTGCTAGCCTGAGTTTCAGCAACTTCCTTATTCAATGCATTAGTTGCATTCTTTGAGACTTAGCTAAATGTTGATAGTATGTTTTATTATGTTTCTAGAATTTTGCCAGCCTATTTAGCTCTTTTTGACACTTTTTAATTTGTCCCTAGGAGTCCATAACAGTGTTAACATTGTCACTTCCTGTTACCAGCAGGTGGCGCTATGACTATAACTGAATTTGGTCATGGGTGTATGTTTGGAACAAAACACCTATCACACAAGTGAAGTTTGGGGAAGATCGGACATTGCTTGCCTGAGTTACAGCAACTTCCTTTTTCACTACATTATTAGCATGCTTTAACACTTTGCTAAGTGTTGCTAGCATGTATTAGTATGTATCTAGTATGTTGCCAGCCTATTTAACACTTGTTGATGCTTTTTAATATGTTCCTAGGAGTCCAACTTCCTGGACTCCTAGTCCAGGACTCCTACAGCAACTTCCTGTTTCACGGCGAAACATCAAAATTTGTCAGGCCGCCAGGGACACACCCCTTGACGAAAACTCAAAACCTTCGCAATTTAACATCACAAAGGTCTTATGATGACCCTCACCAAAATTTGAGATAATCCGATTAAAACTGTAGGGGGACTTCGTCAAAGTATGAGGCATGGAAATGGCAAAAACTGCACAAAAATCATAATGGTGTGTTACATGTGTGTACCGATTTTCATGAATGTACGTGAAACACAGCTCGAGGCGCACTCCATTGAAATTTAACAGGTGGTGCTATCTAGCTATTTTGCCACACCCACTTCTGAAACCTATATCAGATGTAAATTTTCGCCAGTCCTGATGCGTGTGCAAAGTTTCGTGAGTTTTGGAGCATGTTTAGGCCCTCAAAAATGCGACTCATTATGGAGAAGAAAAAGAAGAATAATAATTAAAGCTGCAAGCAGCGATGAACGGGCCCTCGCACCCGGGCTCACCGCAATCGTGTGGCTTTAGTAAAAAGGTGAAGGTGAGAAATATGCATTTCAAATCGTAAATATAAGTGGAATATGTCAAAGTCATTTATATATGCCAATTTTCCTGTTGCCAATGGCACTATCATTATAATGGAGTATTGGCCTTCAGATGTGTTCAGGCCAGGAGTCTTATCGAAAATGTGAAGTTTGGGGAATATCGAACATTTCATACCTGAGTTACAACAACTTCTTTTCCTATGGCGAGACATCAAATTTTGTCACGGCGCCATGGACACGCCCTTTAACAAAATCTAAAGATCTCCACAATTTAACATTGCAAAGACCTTTAGATTAGACTGACCAAAATAAAATGTTGACGTCATAAAATTTCTTGGAGTAGTTCTTTGCAGTTTAAAACGTGACACTTCCTGTTGCCAGCAGGTGGCGCTATGACTATGATTGAATATGGGCATGTAGATCTGTTAAGGCTAGAAGTCTTATCTAACGTGAAATTTGAGGCAGATTGGACATTGTATGTCTGAGTTACAGCAACTTCCTTTTTCATGGCGAAACATCGATATTTGTCAGGCCGCCATGGACACGCCCTTTAACGAAACCTCAAGTCCTTCGCAATTTAACATCGCAAAGGGCTTTAGATTACACTGACCAAGTTTTGTGTTGATCTGAATAAATCTCTAGGAGGAGTTCGTTAAAGTACAACCCCGGAAAATGGCAAAAACAACACCAATTTTGAAGAGAAAATTCTAAATAACCGACTTCCTGTTGGGATTCGGATATCATACCAAGAGACTTTTTTGTGGATATTGGTGTGTTACATGTGTATACCGATTTTCCTACATGTACGTGAAACATAGCTCGAGGGGCACTCCTTTGAAAGTGTATAGGTGGCGCTATCGAGCCATTTTGCCACACCCGATGGAATATTGGCCTTCAGATCTGTTCAGGCCAGGACTCTTATCAAACATGTGAAGTTTGGGGAAGATCGGACATTTTATGCATGAGTTATAACATCTTTTATTCCCATGGCAAGACATCAAACTTTTTCATGGCGACATGGACACGCCCTTTAACGAAAACTCAAGATCTTCACAACTTAACTTCGCACAGGCCTTTAGATTAGACTGACTACAAAAAAGACATTGATGTCATAAAATTTCAAGGAGTAGTTCATCGCAGTGTAAAATATGTCACTTCCTGTTGCCAGCAGGTGGCGCTATGACTATAACTGAATATGGGCATGTCAATCTGTTCAGGTTCGGAGTCTTATCAAACATGTGAAGTTTGGGGCAGATTGGACATTGTATATCTGAGTAATAGCAACTTCATTTTTCATGGCGAATTTTCGAAATTCGCCAGGCCGCCACGGACACGCCCTTCGACAAAAAACTCAAAATCTTAGCAAATTTAACATCGCAAAGGCCTTTAGATCAGGCATACCAAATTTGGTGTTGATCTGAACAAATCTCTAGGAGGAGTTCGTTAAAATACAACATATGGAAATGACAAAAATTACACAAAATTTGCTCATAAACTTAAAAATAACCGACTTCCTGTTGGGTTTAGAATTTTGCTCCAAGAGTCTTTTTTGTAGGTATGTGTGTTACATGTGTCTGCCAATTTTCGTGCATGTACGTGAAACATAGCTCGAGGCGCACATCGTTGAATGTTTATAGGTGCCGTTGTCGAGCCATTTTGCCACACCCACTTCTGAAACCCATATCAGACGTAAATTTTCGCCAGTTCTGAGGTGTGTGCAAAGTTTCGTGACTTTTTAAGCATGTTTAGGCCCTCAAAAATACGATTCATTTTGGAGAAGTGGAATAATAAGAAGAAGAAACGGATCGGTGCTCGGGCCCTAATAATAAACGGAGCAATTCCAATAGGGTCCTCGCACTGCAGTGCTCGGGCCTTCATAATTTAATACAGCTTTTCTGTAGTAACAATATATTTTATTAAATTCAATAAAGAATGTTTTATTTAATAATGTCAGAAACTCCTGAAGCTCATGTCAGTCTTATGAGGAATCGATTATATTCATGATACAAACATAATTCAAATCTGATTTCAGGTTTATTTCTCATCTTGTTTTATTTATGAACAAAAACAATCAAGAAAAATGAATTACATGTACTTTTCACAAATATGATTCATGAAGAACTTTTCAATTGAAAGAACATTTTGAAAGAAATAATACAAATTATTTTTTGTGACACTACAATAAAACACAACATGAAGATAAACACAAACACACTCTCTCACGCACACACACTGATCTCACTGTCTCTATGATGATTTCTGACACATTTATTCTGACTGTTATTTCAGTGACAGTATTCAGCTACAGTATTGATGTCATGAAGAGATTCTATAACATCTCACTGTCACTGATTCATCATGCAGCTCAAAGCATTATGGGTAGAATATCTCATCTGTCTCTTCTGATCCATCAACACAGTTTCACTGATGATTTATAAGAACAAAACCCAAACCCAGGATAGAGCGGCTGAGTGAATGTGGTCTGGACTGTGTGGATGAGGCTCATTGTATCAGAGACGCTGTAGAAGGACAGAGTTCCTGCTCTGTGATCCACAAATACTCCTGTTCTACTGGCATCATCATACCCTGCTACTCTCCTGATGATGGGCTTCACAGAGAGAACAGTCTGTTTGTTTTTGTGTATGAATGAGTAACTTTCAGGAGAGCAGATCAAACTCCAGGACTGATCATTAGATCCGAACACACACTCATTACTCGATCCCTTCCTGATGATGCTCTTATATGAGACTGATATAAACACAATACCTCCACTCCACTCTATCTCCCAGTAACAGCGTCCAGACACACTCTCTCTACACAACAGCTGAGGCACATCATCAAATCTCTCTGGATGATCAGGATACGACTGATACTTCATCACACGTGTCACCTTGTTCTCTTCAGACAGAACAAGTTCAGTGTGTGCTGTGTTTGGATCCAGAGTGAGAAAACAGACCCCTATACACAAGAACGGAGATATTAATAACAACAACAATCACTACAACTGTGTGTGTGTGTGTGTGTGTGTGTGTGTGAGAGAGAGAGAGAGAGAGAGAGAGAGAGAGTGTGTGTGTGTGTGTTTGTGTGTGATTTCTTATATGTTAAAAGTATATGTATAAAGTATAAACTAATATGTACAAAGTTATTGAATGTTTTGTAATGTAGTTTTTTTTTAACAATGTCTTAAATATTTTAGAATAATTGTTTTATTTAGTTAAGTTTCCTGATTTTAAAGTTATTGAATATTTTATTTCTGATAGAAAGGCCCCCAACAGTAAGATCTGTTTATATGTTTTTATTTTTAATAAGCTGAAGTAGGTTTGGGGAAATATAATTAATTAGTTTTTTATATTCACTGGAAGATACATTTAAGCCACAATTGTAATTATAAAGATCACCTGAATGATTTAATAAATCTATAACAAAAACTAAACCTTTGTTAAACCAATCACTTGTTATTTAAAAATATATATTGATTGTTCCTAACAACACATGAATGGGGAGATAAATTGTTTATTAATTATGATTATAGACTAATTTTCACACATCCAGAGTGTGTTTGTGAAAGTTAATCAGCTTAATGAGGAGCTTAGTGCATTTAAAATCACAAGCAAGTATAATTTAAATAACATTGAGTAAAGATAACCATGTAGAAAATGAAGACCACCACATTTTCTAAAAATAACTTTGTGAGAATAATTTTCATGCTTCTCTAAACACAAAGACAATGCAATTCCAAATGACATTAGTCTTATTATCTACTATTAATCTTTTATTTAATCATTTATAATTGATATATAATAATTCATGAAGGCAGTTGTGCGCATGCGCACAGCTCCATGCGCTCTTTATTTACGTTTCCTGTGTCTCAGTGCAGGCATCATGCAAGATTCATGTACAGTATGTGCACATTTACAGTCATAAATACTCAAAACAATCTTTGAAACCCATTGTATTATGTTTGCCCTGTAAAGAGAGATCACTCAGTAGTAAACAGTTAAAATATCCAAAATTTCTTTAAAAAGATTTTAATCGCTTGATTAAAATCTTAGACACAATATAGTGAGGAAACATAAGCTTGCATCACTGTGTATATGTTCATAGGATTTTTTTGTCATTGTATTTTAGCATTTAAAATAATTTACTTTTTTGTAGCTGTTCAATGACAAAACTCAAATAAACTGCATGTTGCTTGCAATATAAATGTATAAACTATTTTATTTGTGATGATTTTTATGAAGACTGATTTTACTGAGTTGTGTCCTTGTTTATCACGGTTCCTGGATCGACACTGGGCTGTGTTCTGTTCAGAGGAGATCATCACTAGTATTTTTGTTCGTCAAGGTGTGGAAGATTTTTATTAGTAAGATTTTAATCAAGTATATAATCAATGTGAATCTAGCCATGTTTGTTGCTAGTTATTATTCCATTATAATCTTATAGGTAATAGAAAGTTGCCTACGTGCTGGAATGTACAAAACTGATGAGAAACATATGGTCAGACATACATACAGGGCCTTTCTTTAGAATAAATCAAGCAGGGGGCCTCTCCTCTCTAGGGAGGTATTAAAATTGTAATCATAAGGAAAAGTTTGACTATGTGGAACCGCCCCATATAGTGTATATAGTAGGGGTGCTCCGATCACGATCGGCCGATCGTTATGCGCATCTCGTCAGTAAAGCCGGTTCTCTAATCAGCGATTAATTCCATCAGGTGCGTGATTTCACATAGAGCAGCTGTTACTACACAGAGCCTACATAGAGAAGATGTGCAAATCACGTTAATTTTCAGCGTTTATTGGCGCATCTTCTCAGTTAACAACGGCTCTGTGTAGTAACAGCTGCTCTATGTGAAATCACGCACCTGATGGAATTAACCGCTGATTAGAAAACCTGCTTTACTGACGAGTTGCGCATTAACGATCGGCCGATCGTGATCGGAGCACCCCTAGTATATAGGGAGATACCAAATAACATTTGGGAGATCTCCTTGCAAGGACTCCCGACTTCATTTTCATTGATATAAAGTATTTTCTTCTGAGAGAAAAACCCCAGACTAAGTGTGCTTCTTCAGAGAACCGGCAGACGACACTACAAATTTGGCACCCCAGATGGGACTGGAAAAGAGCAGCAGAGTGGACAACTGCTTTTGAGCTGACCGATGATCAACACAACCGGGTGGCCACCATAAAATAAGGTAAGCATTTATGCTTATAAAATTCGTTTGTGTTGGTTGAGGTCAGTTCTGAGTGGTAAGGACACTTAAATCTGCTCTTCCAAATTTAAAAAAATTATAGGATATCTAAATTAAAAAATGGGTTTTACTCCAGAAGAAATAACTGCATGCACATATTTGGTTTATTAATAGGAAAGCCTTGAAAGGTAACCTTTATTTAAAACAAAGATGGTGTAGGCAGAAAGACATTGTATGCAATGGTCTGTGTTTATTGGAGACTGGGCCTAGGAAGGGCAGTTATAAACGGAGAAACAGATTAGTTAAGGAATCGCGAGGAAAAGCCCCACGGCTACCGCTTTGAGAAAGAATAAAGTGAAAGGTCACTGTCTCAAAGGTCAGAACGGGTGGGCCCTTAAGGACGCTCTAGGGAAGAGCGGTGTTTTGTTGTGTGGATGTAACTGTGTCCGGACGAATGAATGTGTGAACGATGATGAATGTATGAACAAATAAATTCCGTATTGGCTGGGTAAAAGTTGAGCACCGTTCCTGGACCGTCACTTAGGTGTGACCTGGTAGAATTGGACTCAACTAGTATCCACTTGAGAGGGATGAATGTATGATGAGTCTTTATAATAAAAGGACAATTAATGACTGATTATCCCTTAGATAAAGGGAAAAAGTATTCACGAATAAGCACTCTGGCTCAATAAAGAGTGTAGAAAGTGTGAATGAGTGTAGGAAAATAGTATCAATAAAGTTTGAATCAAGATATATAATAGGTTTTTGCATTTTGAATGTCTGTGTGAAAGGGGAAAAAATCCTCTGAGCCCAGTCCAGTGGGAGTGAGAGCAAGGGATGAAGTTTTCACATTAAAGTTGTATTAATTGGGTGGACAAAAAAGGAAAGAAATGTAAAAAAATAAAGAATTATTGTTAGAAATTGTTATCTAAAAAGTGATAATAAAATAGAGCAAATAAAATAGACAGTCAAATAATAATATATAAAAAAGAAAAAGAGTAAATGGATCAGACAAAATAAAAAACTAAATTCAAAGAGGTATGACACATAGTAAAGAATAAAAATTAGGGTGAAATTGGTAAAAAGAATTAGTAAAATTAAGTAAAAGGAAAAGAAGAGATAGTAACCAAGTTACTATATAAAACTAAACAGTTGATTTCTAATGGTAATAATATAAATAAATATATGGCAGCCACACCAGTGGAAATAATTTGATTAAAATATCCACTGTGTAAAGAGCAAATAAACAAAATCTCAAAAAAATGGCAGAAGAGCACAAAAAATATGATGACAAAATGGCCAAAGTAAGGGACATTTGATGTAGCATTGTGTGAGGAAATGGAAACTCTGATAAAAAAAAAAACTATAAAACTAAAAGCATCAGTATGAAAAGAGAAAAAGAGAAACAAAGGGAAAAAGAGAAAGAAGTAATTGCCCTGTTTAAAAAAGAAGGTGTGGATATGTTGAAGAGTCTAAAATCAGGAAAATCCTGAAGGGGGCAGAGAAAGATAACATGAGAAAAGAAAAGTTATTTTCAGAGCCTCCCCCCATTTGCCAGTACAAGGAGATTTCCCAATACTCAAGGGAACAGTGGAAGTAACAGGAGACCTAGAGTTAGAAGGGCAGATAGAGATGGATGATAGAGGGGAACCAGCTGTAAAAACACAGAAGCAACCCAGAAAGGAAATTGCAGAAAGTTTGCATCTTGATTGTTACAGGCAAGCACGTACAGCTTTAGAAAAAATGAAAGCTAATCAGGAAGATAAAACCTGGTTTGAAGAAGGACTAGAAAAAGAGAGGAGGAAAGATATTGGAGCACAAGTACAAGCTATGGAAGAAGAAATGGAAGAGAAAATTAGAGAATCAGGGAAAAAGATCCGAGAGGTAAATAAGTTGGAGAGAGGAAAGAGTAAGATGTTCTATGGTAGTGAGGATGAGAATCAGGCAGAGGATTTATTTGATAATGGAAAATGGGAACAGGGCAGAGAAAAAGGGACACTTAGACCACTGGCCGCAGCTCCCAATTTTAATCAAGGGTGAGCAGGGACAGTATGTCCCCTGGGCTTCACAGGACCTCGAGGGGCTTGTCACTCGCCTTCCTGATATCAATGAGGGGGCGGAGAAATGGATTAGGATGTTTGAGGAGGAAACAATAGGAAAGCTATTGTCAGTGGGTGATGTTAAAGCTGTGCTGGCTAAAATTATTGGAGGGACAAAGATGGATGAAATTCTTCATACAACGACTCTAAACAGAGCAGTGAACTCTCACAATATGGATGGGATTGTTTTTAATGCATTCCGCCCAGCAGTATGGCAGGCATTGCGTGCGGAGTATCCGATCAGACTGAATCCTAAATCATTGAAGGGAGAAGAGGTGGGGGACACAGAAAATTCAACCACATATGTTCAGAAACAGCTGAAAAGGTGGAAACAAGAAACTGAGGGGAATCCCGAAGGAGACCCATTAATGGTAACATTGTTTAGACAAGCTGTGATTGATGCTATGCTGCCAGCGGTAAAAAGCAAGCTGGAGGATGTGGTCGGCAGCCTGGGCACATCATTCCCCAAAGCACTTGACACAGCTCGAGTTCCTGAAAAGGAACGTCTCAAGATTACGAATGTAACCCTGGTTCCTTGAAGGAACGAGACACTGCGTCGCAGAGCCATACTCCCGGCACCCCTGCCAGCGCTTGCTTCCCTATTCGAAGCTGAAGCCAGCTGCATGGCAGGTGCCTTTATAGCTTCCTGGTCGCTAGGTCACCCCGCCCGTGACATCACGCCCTTCCAGTGGAAAGATTGCACACGATATTCAGAGTCTGTCTCATCAGGGACGTTCCCCAAAGCGCTTGACGCAGCGCCTCGTTCCTGAAACTTCTTTCAAAAACATTAAAAATAGTAATGTTTCCAAACTTCCAAACTTTAATAAATATATATATAGGTCCTTCTCAAAAATTAGCATATTGTGATAAAGTTCATTATTTTCCATAATGTAATGATAAAAATGTAACTTTCATATATTTTAGATTCATTGCACACAAACTGAAATATTTCTGGTCTTTTATTGTTTTAATACTGATGATTTCAGTATAATACTGAGGCAATAAGCCTGTGGCACTGCTGAGGTGTTATGGAGGCCCAGGATGCTTCAATAGCAGCTTTAAGCTCATCCAGAGTGTTGGGTCTTGCGTCTCTCAACTTTCTCTTCACAATATCCCACAGATTCTCTATGGGGTTCAGGTCAGGAGAGTTGGCAGGCCAATTGAGCACAGTAATACCATGGTAAGTAAACCATTTACCAGTGGTTTTGGCACTATGAGCAGGCGCCAGGTCATGCTGAAAAACGAAATCTTCATCTCCATAAAGCTTTTCAGCAGATGGAAGCATTAAGTGCTCCAAAATCTCCTGATAACTAGCTGCATTGACCCTGCCCTTGATAAAACACAGTGGACCAACACCAGCAGCTGACATGGCACCCCAGGCCATCACTGACTGTGGGTACTTGACACTGGACTTCGGGCATTTTGGCATTTCATTCTCCACAGTCTTCCTCCAGACTCTGGCACCTTGATTTCCGAATGAATTGCAAAACTTGCTTTCATCCGAAAAAAGTACTTCGGACCACTGAGCAACAGTCCAGTGCTGCTTCTCTGTAGTCCATTTCCTGCACACGCCTGTGCACGGTGGCTCTGGATGTTTCTACTCCAGACTCAGTCCACTGCTTCTGCAGGTCCCCCAAGGTCTGGAATCGGTCCTTCTTCACAATCTTCCTCAGGGTCCGGTCACCTCTTCTCGTTGTGCAGCGTTTTTTGACACACTTTTTCCTTCCCACAGACTTCCCACTGAGGTGCCTTGATACAGCACTCTGGGAACAGCCTATTCGTTCAGAAATTTCTTTCTGTGTCTTACCCTCTCGCTTGAGGGTGTCAATGATGGCCTTCTGGACAGCAGTCAGGTCGGCAGTCTTACCCATGATTGCGGTTTTGAGTAATGAATCAGGCTGGGAGTTTTTTAAAAGCCTCAGGAATTTTTGCAGGTGTTTAGAGTTAATTAGTTGATTCAGATGATTAGGTTAATAGCTCGTTTAGAGAACCTTTTCATGATATGCTAATTTTTTTAGATAGGAATTTTGGGTTTTCATGAGCTGTATGCCAAAATCATCAGTATTAAAACAATAAAAGAACTGAAATATTTCAGTTGGTGTGCAATGATCTAAAATATATGAAAGTTTAATTTTTACATTACATTATGGAAAATAATGAACTTTATCACAATATGCTAATTTTTTGAGAAGGACTCACTGCAGAGCCTGTTTTAATTTGAACAGCTCTTAATGCCAAGAAGATGGTTAGATGCATAATGGGCTAGTACTTTAGCTTTTTTTTTTTTTTTTTTTTTTTTTTTTGGCATTTTGTTGATTATAATGAGAGAACTTGAGTTAAATCATGAGGACGTTTTATTAATCCATCCATTCTTTAGAGTTTCAAAGATTTAGCTAAATTGTGCAGGTTTAATTTATTTGTTTTTTTTTTGTTTTAGGCCAATTAGGCCTAAATAATGAGAACAAAATTATACAATGCCTCACGTTTTACTAAAATAAAAGAATTAATTCATAAAACATGCACGAATTTCTTAATCGGTGTACAGTCGAATATATTTTTCCCAATAAATTCTCTGTCAAAATAAAGGACAGGTAACAAATAACAAAATGCATGTTGTTTCATTAAAGGAATTTTAAAATATAAATTAAAATATAGGCCTAATATATGAAAATATTGACATTTTGCATATTAATCCATGTAGCCTTGCTAACTAAAATAGGCTTGGACTATACCTGAAATGACCCACAGTAACCACTGTGTCAGGTTTATAAATATTTCAGTGAAATATTTTTAATCTGAAGTGAGGCAAATGGCTTTTTTACTTTTTCACATAATATTACTTTTTTTAGGTCTGTAGTATTATTGGAAAGGGTGGTCCCCATTATATAGCGATAGTGACAGCTGACCCCTACAGTGCATAAAAACAAGTGTGTGTGTGAGAGAAAAAGTGTGCGTGTGTGTGTGTTGAGTGTGTAGACTTACATTTCTTTAGTCCTGCTGTAATCCTGTATTCTCCGTCATGATCCACACTAGAAAAAACACAGAGTCACATTCAGTCCGAATATAAAAGTTTTAGTTTAGTCATTTTAAAATAATTTTTGATAGATTTTAGGGCTACAAAATGCTATGCAATTACTACTTTAAAAAAATGCGGGTCAGGAAGTGGGTCGTGTATAATATTTCCTTTTTCTTTTTTTTGTTCTGAGTTTCGGGCGGGTTAGTTGAAAACATCGGTCGGGTGCGGTTTGTTTATACATTGACCCACGCATCACTGGTGTGTTACAAACATAATTTTGGTGTCTTTGCAAAGAAGACCCTTTGGTCTTTACTTTTTATCAATCAGATTTGATAATGATCAAAAATATTAAAAGTTATAGACACTGAAGTGCACTTAAATATTTTTTTATTTGATATAAAAATACATGAAATCAGTCCTGGAGAAAAGTAATGGGTTGAAAGTCACTGTCATGACCCTGGCTCTTTTTCTTTCTCCCTCCCTTTTCACTCAGATTCTTTCCCTCTTCCTCTCCTATTTCGCACTCACCTTTCCTCTGCTGTTAATCTCCTTCAGCTGCTCCTCATTGTGCTACTCTTTGCGCTTGGCTTCCCGCACCTGTTCCCCCTTCTCCTTTGATTAGCACTCCTACTTCTTTTCCTCTCCTCCCTACCTGCCTTGCCAGATTATTCCTCTATGCTCACTAACTTTGTATGGTTTATCCCCTGTCGTGTTTTTGTCCAAGTCCTGGTCCTGTCTGTTTGGGGATTGCCGCATCGCTGGTTGTCTGTCCTGGATTTACCATTATATCTGCCGTGTCCAGTGCGCTTACCTCTCGAGGCTGTCTGTGCCCGTGTTCCTGCGGCATGGTCAGGGGAGGAGTGAGAGTCTAGAAGAATTGCTGCTGATCCTCAACGGGTCTGCCTGTCTCTCTCTACTGTGCTGCTGCAGAGCTGTCCACTGTCCTGATACTGCCTGGGCGGTCGGTGGTTTTTTGCTTATCTATTTTTTGAACAAGTGAAGATTTCTGTTTTTTCCCCTTGGGAGTTTTTTTGTTTCGACTAGAACTATCAAGCTTCTTTCTTTTTGTTTTTCATTAAAGACTGTATCTGCTCTGCAAATTGCTCTCTCTGTCCTCTTTCCACACAACAGAATAATCTGGCCAGCTATGGACCCAGCAAAAGAAAATCCGATCCAAACGGCCGTCGAGATCCAGGGGGTTATGCTGGGCAAGCACAAGAAGGAATTATCGGCCACGAGACAGGCCGTGGAGACCCTGGCCGCACAGGTGATGGATCTCGCCAAGCAGCTCCACCAGTGTTGTCTCAATCTGCCAGCCTTGTCCGGATCCTTTCACTCCACAGAGCCTCGAATTAATAACCCGCCGTGTTATTCCGGTGAGCCCACCCAGTGCTGTAACCCAATGCGAGGTTGTGTTTTCCCTCCAGCCGTCAACCTATCAGGAGACCGGGCAAGGATCACCTATATTATCTCTCTTCTCTCCGGACGAGCTCGCCAGTGGGTGACGGCAGTCTTAGAGGCCAAGGCCGGGTGCACCTAGCACTTTTCCCTCTTCACGGAAGAGATGATCCATGTCTTCGACCGGTCTGTCTACGGGCCTCCTGACTCTTGTCCAACCTCCTGTGGCTGGAATGAGTCGGCGCTGCTCGCTTGCTTTCTGGAGGGGCTCAACGGCAAAGTAAAGGATGAGATTTTGTCCAGGTCCTTACTCGTCTGGATTCACTGATTGACCTAGCATTATGCATCGAGAATCGTTTTGACCTGCGCCGCAGCGCTCGAGGTCTGGAGTCTGCTCTACTGGCCTCACCACCCACCGATCCCCTTCCACTCTCCTCCTCCGAACCTGAGGCCATGCAACTGGTTGGCATCCGCATATCCCGGTGGAGCGAGAGCGAAGAGTTGTCAATTGTCTCTGCATGTATTGTACTTCACCTGCGCATTTTGTCTCCGTATGTCCGTTAAAAGCCAGAGCTCGTCAGTAAGGGGAGGGCTTCTGGCGAGCGCAACCACTCTAGTCTCTCCTCCTAACTCCTGCACCACCTTTACTATACATCTTCACTGGCCTGGTTCCTCTACCTCCTGCAGGGCCCTGATTGACTCTGGGGCCGAGGGCAATTTCGTGGATGAGTCATGGGCTCGCGCACAAGGTATTCCCCTGAAGGAGTTAGATGCACCCTCTCCCCTCTTTGCTCTAGATGGAAACTCTCTCCCGAGGGTTAGCTATGAGACTCCACCCTTAACTCTCACTGTCTCTGGTAACCACCGTGAGACCATTTTCTTTAAAAATTTTCATTCCCCATATTTTCTGTTAGTTTTAGAACATCCCTGGCTTATACAGCACAACCCCCAGATAAACTGGATTAAGGGTACCATTCTTTCTTGGAATGTTTCTTGTCACGTTGACTGTTTAACCTCTGCTATCCCTCCTGTATCCTCTGTCTCTGTTTTTCAGGAGGACCCAGGTGATTTGTCTGGGGTGCTGGAGGAGTATCACGATCTGCGGATGGTGTTCAGCCAATCTCGGGCCACTTCTCTCCCTGCTCACCGTCCCTATGACTGTAGCATTGACCTTCTCCCGGGCACTACGCCACCTCGTGGTAGTTTGTATTCCCTGTCGAGCCCGAATGCGAAGCTCTTGAGAAATATCTGTCTGAGTCCCTGGACGCAGGTACCATAGTTCCTTCATCCTCTCCCGTGGGCGCTGGGTTCTTCTTCGTGAAGAAAAATTATGGTTCTTTGCGCCCCTGCATAGACTATCGGGCCTTAATGACATAACTATTAAGAACCGTTATCCATTACCCCTCATGTCGTCAGCCTTTGAATTCTTGCAGGGAGCCAAATTCTTCACGAAATTGGACATTCGCAACGCCTATCATTTGATTCTCATAAGGGAGGGAGATGAATGGAAGACCGCGTTTAACGCCCCTTAGGCACTTTGAGTATCACGTTCTTCCATTCGGTCTTGTAAACGCCCCCGCAGACTTTCAGGCATTGGTCAATTATGTCCTTAGAGACATGCTCAATATTTTTGTTTTCGTTTACCTCGATGATATTCTTATTTTCTCACCCTCCCTCCAGGTGCACGTCCAGCAGGTTCGCCACGTTCTTCAAAGGCTTCTCAAGAATAAACTGTTCGTCAAGGGTGAGAAATGCACCTTCCACGCGTGCTCGGTCACTTTTTTTGGGGTCTGTCATTTCTGGACCCCGCTAAGGTTAAAGCAGTTATTAATTGGCCAGACCCTGACTCTCGTGTTGCCCTGCAGCGTTTCTTGGGGTTCGCTAATTTTTACCAATGCTTCATTTGTAACTTCAGTCAGGTCGCCGTGCCTCTAACCGCCCTTCTGTCAGGTCCAGTTTTGAGTGGACCGAATCCGCCCAGAGTGCTTTCGACCGTCTTAAGACCCTTTTCATGACCGCTTCCATCCTTATGACCCCCGACTCCCCCAGACAGTTCATTGTCAAGGTTGACATGTCCGAGGTAGGCGTTGGAGCTATACTCTCCCAGCGATCTGCCTCATATGGTCAGATCCACCCCTGCGCTTATTTCTCACATCGGTTATCCCCCTCTGAGCGTAATTATGACGTGTGCAATCGTGAACTACTCGCCATTCGCCTGGCGCTGAATGAATGGCGTCAGTGGCTGGAAGGTTCCTGTGCTCCTTTCATAGTGTGGACAGATCACAGGAATCTCGAATATATTCGTTCCGCCAGGAGGATGAGTGCCCGTCAGGCTCGTTGTTTTTTATCCGTTTCAACTTTTCAATTTCCTACCGACCCGGCTCGAAGAACGTCAAGCCTGATGCTTTGTCCCGCCTCTTTGATTCCTCCCGCCTCTTTTAATGTCCCACTGATCTTCTTTTCGTCCCCGCATCCGTCCGTCCGGCAGTACTCCAGTGAGCTCACTTGTCTAAATTATCTGCCCATCCCGGCGTTAGGGGCACCCTGGCATCCATAGGCCAACGTTTCTGGTGGCCCTTCTGCGAACGGGATACTCGTCGTTTTGTAGCCGCCTGCGTGGTGTGCGCACAGACTAAGTCTGGGAACTCCCCTCCAGCAGGCCTCCTCAGACCCCTCCCCATTCCCTCACGCCCTTGGTCCCATATCGCTCTAGATTTTATTTTGGGTCTCCCCCCGTCGGCCGGTAACACCGTTATCCTCACTGTCATCGACCGTTTCTCTAAGGCAGCCCACTTTATTCCGTGATCCAAACTCCCCTCCGCCAAAGAAACCACCCAGATTGTCATTGAAAATGTTTTTAAGTTACTTGGTCTTCCCTCTGATGTTGTCTCTGATAGAGGTCCCCAATTCGAGTCACAGTTTTGGAAGGAATTCTGCCGTTTGATCGGAGCGTCCGCTAGTCTCTCATCAGGTTTCCACCCTCAAACTACTGGTCAGGCCGAACGAGCCAATCAAACCATCGGCCGGATGCTATGTAGCCTTGCGTTTCGCCACCCAGCGTCGTGGTCTGAACAGCTTCACTGGGCTGAATATGCTCATAATTCCCTCCTGTCCTCTGCCACCGGGCTATCCCCTTTTCAAGAAAGTATCAGATATCAACCACCCTTGTTCTCGTCCAAGGACTCTGAGTCCAACGTTCCGTCGGCTCAGGCGTTCGTACAGCGCTGTAAGCGTACTTGGAGGAGTCAGATCCGATCTTTGCCGTTCTAAAAGACCGGACCCTACGGGTTGCTAATCGCCACCGAGTCAAGAGCCCTAGATATATTCGCGGTCAGAGGGTTTGGCTCTCTACTCTTAAGCTGCCCCTCCAGTCGGTCTCGCACAAGTTGGCTCCCCGTTTCGTTGGTCCGTTTCGAATTTCTAAGATTATCAGTCCTGTCGCGGTCCGCCTCCAACTCCCTCCCAATTTCCGTCGCGTCCATCCTGTTTTTTCCTGTCCACCCTGAACAAGTGAAGATTTCTGGTTCCAGTTTTTCCCCTTGGGAGTTTTTGTTTCGACTAGAAATATCAAGCTTCTTTGTTTTTCATTAAAGACTATCTGCTCCGCGAATTGCTCTCTCTGGTCCTCTTTCCACACAACAGTCACATGTACCATGAGTTTCTATTTCAGATCTGATTAAGATATCATGAAAAATGAGACTCTTGCAAAATATTTTTATGAGACCATGTCTAGCCCCCCCACCCCCCAAATATAAAAAATATTTACCAACAGTATTGAAGGCTTCTACAAACTATTTAGTCATTAACTCTTTAGGCCCCAGATGTTTTTTCCTAAAACGTTCGATTTTGACATCTTAATTTCAAAAGGCTATATCTTAAAAATGATAAAAGATATAGACTTTCTGTCAATTATAAAAATATTAAGGATGACCCAATGTTAATGTAGGGATTACATTTCCCCATCTAATTAGCATATTATGACGTCATATGGTGGTGGTCATCTTGAATTATAGAATTTTCATGAAAAGTCACGTTTAAATGATAAAATGCAGCACTTCTTTCCCCCCAGTATGTCCCTCACCTTCTGTGTGCTATATTGCACAATACGGAATGCTCAGGTAAATAGTGAGTAGTAAACAAATTGTGTAAATCATTACTAATAAATGGTAGAAACAAACCGAATGCATGTAGCGGTTGGGATTTTCAATTTACTACATACAGCAGGCCCTCTGATTCCATGTATGGGGCACATATATATTATTCATATGACACACAAACACAAGTAGACAAGACCTGTTTAGTGCAAAAGCTCTGCTGCGTGTCACATTGCTTCTGCTCCTGTCACGAGCAGCGCGGCCAGATCTGCCTCTTGCGCACCAAGTGTGAACAGGTCGGAATACTTTCATTGTCATTGTGACTGCATTGCCTCCTAACTGTCCTATGAATGCTTCGACCTCGTCTAACATACCCAGTGTCGTTAGACAAAGTCTCCAATATAATACTGTCGCCGCGATTGCGGAGAGGCACACGGTCAGAAGACAAAGCTATGTCTAGCGCGGTAAAAATCTCCCGCCTCGTTCCCCGCAACACTAACACGCCTGCAAACTTCTTGATGAACACTCCGACCTCGGGTGTGAGATTCTGCACGTACACGTGAACATCTTGTGATAAAGGACATTGTGTGATGAAAGTATGATGAATTCCTTTGAACCTTACTCTATATTCATGGTATTACTCAATGCAGTGTGTTATGCTTGATCATCTAATATTTGCCAGACATTACGTTGTTTCATTTCCCTATAAAAGTAACACCCCTTGTACAATAAAGATGAGCTTAGAATGACCTGCACCACTTGTGTGACTCAATCTTTGTTCCCGGGTACCTGCTCTTCTCTGCTCAGATAACCCAACCTGAACCAAAATCATATTTGTGATCTCGAAGGCAAGAATATACAATTTATTCTTACACCGGGAAACATTGTTAACACCACTGACATTGGGCAAAGGATTCACCGTTTGTGCTTTGTGTAGGGCTATACTTTCACTTTCAGTATCGTCTTCTGAATGCAGATATTTCCCTTCAGAATCAGGTCCGCGAATAGAAGTCCCAACACTTCATTGCGGGTTTATTGAAGCTTTATTGATGCCATCAGATAATATTAATAATAATAATAATAATAATATTATAATATAATAATATAATTTATTGGCATTTATAATCTAATGCCAATACTCGCTGACATTGACAATATTTCTCTGATAAAATGGCTCTCTCACACTAGCTCCGCTTTTGTTCGCACTGATTCAATGTGCTCTAGCTCGAAGATTTTGTATAGAAGTATGCCAGAGATGAAGTATTACATGTCTGCCATGTGGTGCAGGGGAGGTTGCATGAAATTTGACACTCTATTTGACAAAATCGGCCGTTTTATTTAGTGCCGCATCTTGTCGAGTAAACTCAACCGTGGCGCCAAGAGGGTTAAACATACCACTACATAGTTTTTTTTTTTCAATTATAAAACACTAGACAGAAACTTAGACATCATACAAGTGATTTATTTGAGCACTAGAAAAATACAATAAGAATAATTTGAGTAAGCAAAATAAAAAAAAATAAAAAAAATAAAAAAATATTTAACTTTGTATGCCAATTACAGAAAATCATGAGATTGCTAGAAATGCAGCATTTACAATGAATTATGATGCAAATAAGTTCTGATGTGCTAATGGCCACCTTTAACCTTTTGTCTTCATGCACTTCCTGACTAAAGGGAAAAGTCCCAAGATAAAGGTGCCTGCTAAACTTTGTTTCTATAATGTGAAGGTTTGGGTGATACTATCAGGCACCTCTGTAATTAAATGAAACTGTTATGCTGATAAGATCAAGGCTGGGAAAATGCCAGTGTCTGGCACTTTCCTGATTGCATTTGCATGCTTTGTTTAGGTTGTGTGCACCTCTGTATATCCCGCCCACTTGAAATGTATATAAACTACAATGTATTAATGACTAGTAAGACTTTTGATGAGTACAGCACCAAGCAGAGCATTCTCAATAAAGAATTCTGCTGAAGATTACCCAAGAGTCTCCTGGTCTTCTCTTCTGAGTTTCCAACAGTTTTAAAATGATGAGTCCAATCTAAACCTGCTAAGCAAGTTTAATGATATAAAATAATATTTTAGTTCAAAACTTTAAATTTCATTAAAAAAAAAAAAAAATAAAAAAAAAAAGTTTAATAGACCCTTAGTTGTAATGCTTTAAAATCTCATGCCATTTGTAATTTTACAGTATTTTCACTTCCAAAACACTAACCGTTAAAGTCACAATTCTAAAATGGTCAGATTTACTCAGGCCGATGGCATTTTTTAATGAAATTTTTTGTTTGTTAGTTTTTTTAGAATAATTATAGCCTACAGAAATAGGTGTAGCAAAAAAAATATTTGGATTGTCCCTTATTTTTTAAAGAATAAACATTTATTTTGTACAAGAATAAACATGATAACATATTATTAATTCATAGAAATAATTTAAGGAATTAAAAACTTGAATTTCAATACTATTAAACTGACTTTAAAATCTCAAGGAGTTTATAAGTTAAAAAGGTAATTATTATTTTCTTTTTTTAAATGAACAACTCCTGTATAAAATGGGGCAGCAACCTTTATATGAAACATTTTTAAATTGTCCACAGCTGAGCAACGCGAGAGGTGGATCTGGACCAGAGCACGCGAATGAATGTGCTGCACAAAGTCATTTTCAGATGCCATGAAAAAAATAAAAATAAAATGGATAGCCTAGATTAGGCCCAGACTATGTTCCTAAGTATATAATTATTATAATTTCTGTTAACCCACAGTAACATATTTTAATTTGCTGCATGTTTATCTATTTTTTTTTAAACACACTAAAAAATAAATTAAGTTTCTGAGAGGAAAAAAATATATAAGTCATGTATAAGTTGCATTTTATTACATTCAGAAATAATAAAGACTGGCCTAATAATGTTATAATGTACCAATAGGATATTTTTAGTTCCCTTCACTTTACAACAAATCCTTTAAATTTAACAAATTTATCAGAACAAAACAAGATTTAAAAATATATAATTCTAATGGATAAATATAATTCCAGTATATAATATTAAAGGCTTAGCTACATTAGGTAGACAGCCTAATTGGGCTTGTAATTCAGTTGCGTGTTAAAATCATTCGCGAAACTACCGCCAGGTGGCGCAAATGGACGGATTGTGAAATGAATGTAATTGTTAAATGAAATAAAAGATTACGATATAACATTGATACGTCTTTAACAAATATTCAAACATTTATAGTGAGTTAATTTTAAAACGTAAGATAGTCTTAGGCTACAGTCTACTCATCAAAAATTTAAAACAGTAAATAAATATATATATATATATATATATATATATATATATATATATATATATATATATATATATATATATATATATAGACGGATAAAAAGCTAAATGTTTTCTTTTCATTTTCACTTCGGTTCATTATTGGTTTAAAAAAAATCTTCAGGTTCCATATGCAGAGCGAAAATGGGAACGGTCCAGCATTTAGCAATAATTATTACTACTTATTATTAAAACTCTGTTTTTATTCTTGATTTTTTCAAATACTAAAACTTTGCATTTTTGAATTATGCCTTATGTGTGACCAAAAACTGAGTATTTTCTGTTTCTGCTCTTTGATCCGCTGGTGCCTCGTGCACATATTCACTGGAAACAGCAGTTGTTCACCAGACATTCAGCGTTAGCAGCGATCCACTTACTCCACATATTGTTAATTATGATTTTTTTTTCCATCGATACTGAAACATGCGTGAACGAAAAAGCCTATTTTACCTAATGAATAATACTTAAGCTTCAAATGGGCAACATCACGAATATTGAAACGGATTTCTCCCGAGTGAGAGAATGAGAAAGCCCAACCTTACCTTATGCTAAGCTTTAAATTATTATTATTATTTGATTTTTTATAGCTAAGCCTATATTATTATATATTGCAATTATGTTTATCCATTAGAATTCTATATTTTTAATTCTAGTTTTTTTCTGATATATTTGTTAAATTTAAAGGCTTTGTTATAAAGTGAAGGGAACTAATTATATCCTGTTTGTACATGATAACATTATTAGGCCAACCGTCATTATTTCTAAATGTAATAAAATGCAATTTATACATTAATTATATAAAAAATAAAAATAAATGCAGCAAACGAAAATAGGTGATTAATCAGTTAAAATTTGTTACTCTGGGTTAACAGTAATTATAAGTATTATATACTTCAGAGCAGAGCCTGCATTGGCCTAATTTAGGCTATTGTTTTGTTTTTTTTTTTTCATTGCATCTGAAAATGACTTCGTTCATCACATTCACTTCACGCGCTCTGGCGCAGATCCCCTTCTCGCGTTGCTAAGCTGTGGACGATTTAAAAATGTTTGATATAAATGTTGCTGTCCCATTTTATACAGGAGTTTTTCATGTAAAAAAATCTAATTATATTGTTAGTTCTAATTATATTATTAACACAAGTTCATTTAGGCTATTTAACATGCACTGTGACATTTTATCCTTTTTAATTTATAACGTCCTTGATATTTTAAAGTTAGTTTAATAGTATTTAAATTTAAGTTTAAAAATAGGTTTTAACTGCTTAATACCAACAACCACACTGCATGTAAATAAATAAAATGCATAACATTTCTGGTGTTTGGATTTGTACTTCAATATAATGAGCTCAAAGTTTAAGAATAGCCCTAGACTAGTTCTCTCTTTCTCTCTCTCTCTCTCTCTCTCTCTCTCTATGTAACAGCATTAGCTCAATAAAATACGTCTTCCTTCAGGTAGAATGAATGTTTTCCTGCTTGCTAAATGTTGGTCTCATGATCAATAAGTTGTATTCGCCTCAATCTGATTCAGTAAAGTCAAACCGCAGACAGTGAAGCCTCGGAGACCCGCGCGTTGTGAGGCGGGAACAGAGGACTCTTGGTCTTAAAGCCTTCCGCAAACACCCACGATCACAAATAACAATGATTTTCGTAAGATAATGATTCATTATTAATTGATGATTTGTTATTATCATTATGGTCTTGTGAAAATAATAATATGGGCTGCGAGAAAATTATGAAGTGTAGTGCAGGCATGTTTCAGCCCAGTAACACACCGTTCCTCAGAGCCAAAACACAGACCGAATTCTGTTCAGCTGGAGGGGGTTGGGTTTTGGATAGTTATTGATGGCTTGTGGGGGTCGAGATAAAGGTGTGAATTGCTCTTTCATATGGACAGTGTCTTATGAGGCTTTCACTTGCTGAACTGGTTTATATAGGACTGTTGTTTTGGTTATATTCACAGTGCTGACTCTCTCTGTCGAGAGAAATGCAACATTCACAGATTACATAATTCGTTTTAATAATTTTTGCACAAATACTTGAATATGAGTGTTGTGGTTTTCACGAGTACGGTTACCATGACTGCAAGAGTCGAGCGGGATCTAAAGAGTTTGTCTGTTTCTTTTACTGATTATTTTCGGGTTAAAGCATGATTTAAACAGATTCACACTCAATCGCTTTTGCAATAATGCGTTCAAACAAATGTAATCTTACAGTGCTACTACATTATCAGCATGCTATCTGATTTTGAATTCTTTTTTGAAAAATAACTGACAAAGATGTACTGTTATTTTCATCACAAACAAAATTTTCACAGCAGAAAGCAGCAATTAAAGATGTAATGCTTACAATTAGAGGTCTTCACGGGTCCAAAAATTCTTGCCCGGACCCGACAGAGACCCGTAATGTACTACACCGAACCGACCCGGACCCGTCTATTATTTCAAAAGCTGGACCCGAACCCGTGTAGATCCGAGAAATGCCTACCCGGACCCGACCCGGACCCGTATATTATTTGAAACCTGGACCCGAACCCGCCGGGAAGACACAGACCCGACTGGACCCGACGTTCACATATTCCACCTTAAATTGCTATTACAAGTCAATAAACCTGTTGCGAAGAATACAGCTTTTTGTCTTACCTAATTTAAAGAGCCGTAGTCTCTCTTCCTTGTACCCGACTGCCTGTGATGCTACAATCCTCCGACAAAAAGTTATTCATGTTATTCCTCTCGTTATTCCAAGTCCAAGCTGAATCCACTCATTATTTCAGCTTCAAAAGTCCACTTGATGTCACGGTGACGGATGACAAATGCTACTGTGCACATGTACATTCTGACTCGAGTTAATTCGCTTAATAACTTACACTGTTTGCCTTTTGAACTATAATAACGATCGCTCGTGCAATGCCATGGCCGCTGACATTATTTATTTACTATCATCTGATCTCTGTCTGTGCTCTCTGCTCTGCATCGAGTCTGAATCTGAACCACTAAAACTTTAAGATTAAATGGTTCATTTATAATATTATAAAAATGGGAGAAAATGTAAAACGCAGTTTGGCGGTCGAAGTGTCCCTCACTGCTTGCCATAGAAACATGACTGCACATGCGTGCTAGCTTTATCAACCTAAAATGCCTTAACGCAATTTGAGCGTAATAGAAAACATTCATGTGACAGTTCACCTCAGATTGTGTTGCAGATTTGAAATATATTAAACATGAGTGTGTCAAGTCTGCAAGCATTACCGTTTGTGCACTTGTATTAACTCTTGAGTCTGCGAGCGAGAGAGAGAGAGAGAGAGAGAGATCACTTTTTTTGGCTCACTCTTTTCTTTTCCTAATTTTACAAGTTGCAAGTTACAAAAAACACAAGCAGTCTTTGATCACGGCCGGATGTTCTCCGAGTCCGATGACTCCGATCGGCGATCGCACGGGTATTACACACAATGTTAAACAGACCCGGGACTCGAGGTAATAGATTCGGACCCGACCCGGACCCGGCTGATGATTTAAAATATAGACCCGAACCCGTACGGGTCCCGGGTCGGGTCCGGGGTCGACGGGTCTCGGGTGCACTGTGAAGACCTCTACCCTGCAGTGTACACTGTGATTGTTCAAACATTTACCAGAAACTGAAAGAACATTAACAATGGTCCACAGGATGTCTGCTTTTTCCTCCAAGATGTCGCTGAAGACCTCTTCATCAACCTCTGTTCCACTGTCGTCCAGCACATACATGTTTGTCTCAGGGGGTATGCTGAACTTCTCTTTAGCTTTGAATACAGAAAAAACATAAGTTGTTGTGTTAGGGTTAGAAAGTGGGAGAACAATAATGTTTTTAGCACTATTTTTATCTTAATGGGCAAAGCTACGGTGCTAAGAATAAAATTTCATATAAATGTACATCTAAACCAGTGGTTGCGTAAGACTTTCACATTGTCCTTTATTTTGATGGATATGGTCGTAAAAATTGCACCTTAATATATTACTCTATTTTAATTTTCATATTTTAATTATAAGACATTTAATAGCTTTCGTTTTAATTCACATTTTCATTTTTAATCATTCATGAACTTACAGGATATAGGAGCATATAGGCTAGATTGTGCATTTTTTTAATATATGAAGAGTCACTTTTCATAGTCAGCGTTTGTACAGATTTTGAAGAGTTTAATTTAAGCACTTTTCAAGCATTTTTAAGGTCCCTAAATCCATTTTTCAAGCAGCAACAAAATTAAAGAATATAAATTGTATAAACAGCACCCCTTTAGAAAACTACAAGCTAAAATATTAGAATCTTCAATATAAATACAACTTATATTAAATCACTCTTTGGATACTTTTTAAAAATGTGGTTATATTTTTGTATATTTGTTGTCAACTGTAAGTTAGGTTGAGTTTTTTGTAGATGGTTGGCATAATAATAATGATAATAATGAGTATATAATACATGAATATCTTCCTTAAATACCTTAAAATATTATTTTAATAAATAAACATTGTTTTAAAAATGATACGTGAAAAAGAGTGTTTAAGTGTTATTTAACTGAATCTAAACATATTCAGCCAACACTGATTTGTTTTATTTATTCTTGTCAGTGGCAGCTCTATTAGTCTGTATTTACACAGTAAGACATGATGCACAGATCTATATTGTCATATCAGATTTTTTTTGTCACGTCCGTTGCTATGGTTACTACTATCACGGAACGATTATTTACAGAACTCACTCTGGTAAAAGCGGTGGTCACTCCGAAAGTTTAGTCCTCTAAGCATCACGAAAAACTAAACTTTTGACTGGCTACAATGCATACAATGCTGCAGACGTTAAAATTTAAACTTTTGCTTTTGTAAATAGAAACCAGAGTGCTCAGACAAACGTGCACGACGGAAAGAACAACCCCCCCCCCCCCACATTACAATTATATATTGATTCGATATTAATTAATTTAATAATGTTTTTAAAGAATTCAGTCAAATTCATTTGTCTCCGATTACCTTTGGAATGGCTGGTGAAGGCTTATTCTCCCATAGCGCTCACATCAGTGTGTTTCTTACATAACAGGATGCCTTTCAGTCTGTTGATCGTCGACGCAATCAGTTTTTATTTATCTTCTAGCCAGTTATCGATAAAATTACAGCAAGCAAGCAACATTTCTTAATGCAGATGTTTGCGCGCCAGGTGAATACACGAGGCGCCAAATACATGGAATTACACGAGACGTGCTTCGTAACAGAGGTTGTCTCGCGACATTAAACAAAAAATAAAAAATAAAGATTGTCAGCCGTTTTTATTTATATTTTTAGTTAACGTTACATCTGATGTCCTGAAGAAATAAATTTAAATCAAGCATTTTCCAAACTTTCGAGACTTTGTAGGATTCGACCTTCAGATGTTTCCGTCACTGCTAAAAAAAAATCAGTCAATGACGGAAAATATTCGGTTAACACGACCTCTGATCTAAACTTCAATTATAAAAGAGAACGAAGAGAAGAATGCCATTAACATTAACTTACCCTCCCTGAGAAATGCTGGATATGATACTCCATTGAGTTTGATGTACTTCTTCTTTCCTTGGTACTGCACTTTGAAAAGCACTTTAGCTACCATTGGTATAGTAAGTTAGCTAGTTAAACTAAATTACAAAACATCACACCTCTTCTACTAATACATTAGCGTTTTTAGTGTTTTAGTTATGGGAATTAAGACAAGAAGACAAACAGGAATATTCGGGATGATTCACTTGGTGATTTCTTACCTATGGTCCCGCAGAATCAAAATGTCGACTACTTCAGATGTCAGTTGGAAACTGGTGTCCACGAGGCTGCATCATGATTCAACCAATGACAACACGTTGTCGATCTGATGACGTATCGAAACCTAAACTCATGTGCGGACGGGACAGCAACAGATTGACTCTCAAAGTGTTCATCATCCCACTATTTACACTACAACAGCTCCACATCAACACTGAACCAATACACTAACACTTGAGAGAGTTTCTGGTGAAACCTGACAAGTGTACTTTAAGCCCAGTTTACTCCAAAGTGTATAAATTATACTCTGGTCATCAAAACTCTGGGATTTTAACACTCTGACATTTGCTGTGTACATTTCAGCACTGTGGTGCATCTTAAATTTAAAATAAATAAAATGCAAAAGCAAAAAAAAAAAAAACATTTTCTTGTGTAACATTATTTGAAAAACATTTAGATAATTATATTACATTTTTAAAAAGGCTTAAATGTGATTGCATAATACATTTTCTTTTGTCAACAAAAGTTAACAGGCAATTGCCATTCAGAATGTTGGGACTACAATTACATAAAAACTTCATACTTATGCCATGTTTAAGCCATTAATAATCCAACAATAAAACCCTATACCAATAAATACAGATATACACTTATGAAAAATGATTTTATATTGAGTTAATAATTTGTATATTTTTAACATGCAAAATTGCTGCTGTGCAAACATATGGCAAAATATAATGATTATAATTTGATATATGCAAACTACAAATTCATAAATTTTAAATCCTATATGTATTTTGGTCATTAAATAATTAATTAATTATTCCAATTACTCTAAAAAATTCAAATATTTTTAATAAAATTACCACTTAAACATCACTGAAAGAAATTATACAAAATAAAAAAGATAAATGTTTGCAGAAACATCTTATTGTGAAACCCTTTAAATAAATTTAATATTGACCAAACATTCCCTTATATTATCCACTAATTCTTTCATGTTGCACAATTATTTAATATACAAATACTACCAAGCTTAACTTACACAAGGGTATTTGGAAAAAAACATGAAACATCAGAGAAAAGGTACAAACCTTTATTTTCAAAAACAACTATGATCAATTTTCGCAAGTTTAAAATAAATACAAAACAAACAAAAAAGTATACACATTTATATGTATATATTTAAATATCAAATCCAACTATTGACCATCCTTTATAAATGTACCAATCAAAAATAAACATCCATTTAAACATTAAAATGAAAAAATAACAAATACAACTTCACATTTAACTGCAATAAATTATAATCTACTACGATTAATTATTAAAACTTAAATTAAATTAACCTCACTTTATCATTTATATAAAACTTTCACAAATTCCTACATTTTAAACTTTTATACTAATTTTATCTCTAAACTACTATCTATCTTTTTTGTTATTGTGATTTTCACAATATTTCACTTCTTCTTCCACGTCTTCCCTGGATATTTCAAATGTCAGTCAAATTTGCCATGCTTTGGACATGCTGATACTTTCACCTCTTCTACGGTTCCTTCAACACACTCTTCTTTTCTCTTACAATCAGTTCCATCCACTTCAACCTTCTCAGTCTCCTTTTCAGTCACACTTTCCAACTCTTCACCAGTTTCACTCCTACAAAACTCCTCAGGCATGAGATCATCTGAATCTGTTGCCCGATCCATCTCGTTAGTAGACTGAGAACATGGAGGCAAAACTGGTGGTGCAGTAATGCGATTATCTCTGCCCGTTAACAGGATTCTGTCCTCCGCAAGCAGCTTGGATACCAGAAGATCCGTTTCAAAGAACCTTTCAGTGCCTAAATTTTGAAGTTGGCACAGCACGTAGTCATCAATGACAAATTCTGTCATTTTGTCAGTAAAATCTTCGATAGTCACTTTTGTACACTGCAACAACAGTAGCAGTTTTGCAGTATGCCCTACACTGTTGCCATCTTGTTATTACAGTATCAATACATCATAAGATCTTTTCTTCATCTTCTGATGGGATCTTGTGACACACACTTGGTCTTCAGTCAGTTGAAGAATCTTCACGAGACATTAACCTAAAAATCCAAAACAAACAACAAAGTACTTAATTCAATGTGACAACAACACACTTACACATCAATACAATTTTACTGCCAAGCAAAATACCATAACTTATTTTGTGACAAATGAGTTATTCATTTGTATAGGACATACATAACCTACTTATGATATATATTTATAATTATATTAACTTAATTACTGGCCGTTTGTAAACAATGTCGTTCTTTTTTTCGTTTTGTTTACATATCACAAATTATTAACGATCAGTAAGAGTAAGACACTATATATTTCTTAATACATAACAATTTTTTTTCTATAACAATTACCAGATTTAAACTACTACCTATTTTCATATTTTGGGGAAGAAAAATAGATGTATTATATTTTTTACTCAAAGTGTAACGACAGGTAAAAGAGGAGGAAGCAATTGCAGGCAATCAGATGATGTTTATTAGAAAGAGAGTCCAGAATGTTGGCAATGGCAAGGAAGGTCTACGGTGGCGTGAGAAGAGCTGGATGGTGAAGTCGATGGTGCAGGTGAAGGAGGTCAATGGGTGAAACCAGGAACAGACCGGAACACTGACACGAGGACGACAACACGAACCCAATCCAGCACACGAACACAGAAGACGGTAATCCAACTAGGACACGGAGACATGAGAGAGGATCTGACAACAGAGAGAGAGCGAGGTGAGTATAAGTAGCTGAGGTGTGATGAAGATCAGCTGGAGCGAGACAATCAACACCCAGGTGATGACAATCAACTAAACGAGCACATGGAGACAACGTAAGTACAAAAACAACCACAAAACATGACACGGAGGAAACACTGGATTTCCTACCGTGACAGTACCCTCTCCCCTAGGACGTCACCTGACGTTCCCAGCCTGCTTTACCTGTAGATTGTAATCATCTATAAGGTGGTGATCCAATATGTCCCGAGCAGGAACCCAGCTTCTCTCCTCCGGACCGTAACCCTCCCAATCCACCAAGTACTGAAAACCGCGTCCCCTCCGTCTAGAGTCCAGAATACGATTAACCGAATAGGTGGTTTCCCCATTAACGAGACGAGGCGGGGGGGGAACCGGGGCAGGCGGATTAAGACGGGAAGAAATCACCGATTTAATTTTGGACACATGGAACACGGGATGAATCCTCCTGTACGCCGGAGGAAGGCTAAGACGCACGGTTACCGGATTAATAATCTTGGTAATAGAAAACGGGCCAATAAATTTGGGAGCAAGTTTGTTAGAAACGGAACGCATAGGAATATTCTGGGTAGAAAGCCACACTCTTTGACCGACGACGTAACGGGGAGGCTTCGACCGGTGGCGATCGGCCTTAGCCTTGGTGCAGAACGTGCGGGGCTGCATGGCAAAGTGCAGAGAACAATGAGACAGGAATGATCGACAAAACTCTGGCTCACCCGCATATTTCTCAGGGATGAGTGGAAGACTGCCTTTAACACCCCTAGAGGCCATTTTGAGTACTGCGTGATGCCGTTCGGGCTAACCAACTCGCCGGCAGTCTTTCAAGCACTCGTTAATGACGTGTTGCGAGACATGGTCGATCTGTTCATATATGTTTACCTGGATGACATATTGATTTTTTCTTCGTCTCTCCAGGAACACGTGCAACACGTACGACGAGTGCTTCTGCGGTTGCTAGAGAATGGATTGTTTGTCAAGGCGGAGAAATGCGTTTTTCATGCACAGTCTGTTTCTTTTCTAGGACACATCATTTCGACTGAGGGTGTTCGCATGGATCCTGAAAAGGTTAAGGCTGTGGTAAATTGGCCATCCCCAGAGTCTCGCAAGGCCCTGCAGAGATTTCTGGGGTTCGCCAATTTTTACCGGCGTTTCATTCGCAATTTCAGCCAACTAGCCGCTCCTCTGACCGCCTTGACCTCCCCTAGTTTGACGTTCAGGTGGTCAAACGCAGCTGAGGCTGCGTTTGCCAAACTGAAAAGCTGCTTTGTTTCAGCTCCCATTCTCGTCACCCCTGATCGCTCACGTCAATTCATAGTGGAGGTCGACGCGTCAGAGGTGGGGGTAGGAGCAGTGTTATCCCAACGCGCATCCTCGGACGGAAAGGTGCATCCATGCGCGTATTATTCTCACCGTTTATCTCCTGCAGAAGTTAATTATGACATTGGCAATCGAGAGTTGTTGGCAGTCAAACTGGCACTGGAAGAATGGCGTCACTGGCTTGAAGGGTCGGGTGTACCTTTCATTGTATGGACGGACCATAAGAATCTCGAATACATTAGAACCGCCAAAAGACTTAACTCCAGGCAGGCTCGGTGGGCATTGTTTTTCGGTCGTTTCGATTTTACACTTTCTTACCGGCCGGGTTCCAAAAACATCAAACCCGATGCTTTATCCCGTCTTTTTGAGCGTTCCGATCGTACTGCTACTCCCGAGCCCATTTTACCGGGGACCATCATTATCTCCGCGCTCAGATGGGAGGTCGAATCGAAGGTGTTGACTGCCTTAGAAGGGGTAACGCCCCCGGCTCGTTGCCCACCGAACCGATTGTTTGTGCCGGAGGGGTTACGGTCAGATCCTACTGTAACGACAGGTAAAAGAGGAGGAAGCAATTGCAGGCAATCAGATGATGTTTATTAGAAAGAGAGTCCAGAATGTTGGCAATGGCAAGGAAGGTCTACGGTGGCGTGAGAAGAGCTGGATGGTGAAGTCGATGGTGCAGGTGAAGGAGGTCAATGGGTGAAACCAGGAACAGACCGGAACACTGACACGAGGACGACAACACGAACCCAATCCAGCACACGAACACAGAAGACGGTAATCCAACTAGGACACGGAGACATGAGAGAGGATCTGACAACAGAGAGAGAGCGAGGTGAGTATAAGTAGCTGAGGTGTGATGAAGATCAGCTGGAGCGAGACAATCAACACCCAGGTGATGACAATCAACTAAACGAGCACATGGAGACAACGTAAGTACAAAAACAACCACAAAACATGACACGGAGGAAACACTGGATTTCCTACCGTGACACAAAGTTTCAAACTGTTCCTACTTTAAATCTTTTGCTTCTATACAATAATATTTAAAAACCTTTACCAACTTGCAACCAATAAATTGTAATCTTTTATTTAGTTTTTCCACAAGAAAAACAAGAACAAAAAAAATACATTTACTATATGCATCTATTCAATATATACAGTCAACATTAAACAATTATTTTATTTTTTCAGGTTCCCTGAATAGGGAACGAGATGCTGCCATGATGTCACCATATGGGAACATCCCTCGGTGTGACGAATGTCTGAAGCCCTATACCATCCCGCCAATCCTATTGGCCAAAAAGCACTTGGCACCGCCCTACGCATACGTATGCATCGTATACCTGAGTGCCGTGCGCTATTTCGTTCAGATTTCATGAACTGAAGAAATGCTATCAAGGTACGGAACGGCCGGGACCGCAGCATCTCGTTCCCTATTCAGGGAACCGGGGTTACATACATAACCGAGATGTTCCCTTTCATAGGTCACTTCGATGCTGCGGTGACGTCACCATATGGGAACCCTATAACATCACGCCTGACGTACCTGATAGCTGGGATCCAAGGAAGCATTTGCTTAAGCGGAGAGAACCCGGGAGCCAGGAACCATTCTCACATCCAGACTGTAAAACTTGACAAAAGTGCTCGGTGAGGAACATCCTGCTGCAGCACAGACATCATATAGAAGAACCACTGAGAAAGCTTGTGATGAAGCCACTGCTTTTCTAACTCCTAAGGCATGGTTCACACCGGACGCCGAAGCGTCGCGGAACGGAAAATCACCCGTGGTCCGGCTTCTGCCTGTTCACACCAGACGCGTGTTCTTCGCGGTGGTCGACAAGCGCTTCTGCTCAGCTTCCATGTTTGTTTGTGTGTTTAGACACTCATCGCCCCCAAACCAATCCCACCCACCCTGTAGTCCGCCCACTCCCGTTGCTCTGTGTGTGCATGTGTGTTGTTTTTTTTTTCTTTCATTTTTCTAGTCTGTTTAGACACACTAATATGATCGCATTTGTCGCTCATGGTATTTTAATTTGAAAATTGTTTATATTTTGACAATTGACCGGACTGTCTCGTGTTTCTTGGTGTGACTTCCTTCCGGAATTGACGCGGATCGCTCGCGGTTCGCGCAAAAAATAGACCAGACGCCGAAACTGGCACTTCACGGCGCGGGCCGGTGTGAACGACACCATAGGTTAACATGGGCACCGAAAGGAAGGGGCCTCCGTTCCGCGCCGCTTCCGCGTCGCTTCGGCGTCTGGTGTGAACCAGGCCTAAGGGCGAAGCGAGTCTGTGCGCCTCATAGGCTAAAGATATAGTCTCCACCAGCCAATGGGACATGCGCTGCTTTGTGACAGCATGGCCTCTATTTTGTGTCCCAACAGACAAGCTGGACAGACACACGCCATGGAGCTGTTCGATCAACATAAGTCTTCAGCGCTCTAACAGGGCAAAATCTCAGATCTCCTGACCCCGCCTCTGCAGGGGGTAAAGCCTCAAAGATCACTTGTTGAAAGTGAAAAGGGTTCGAAGCGACCTAGGGACATAATTAGGCCTCGGTCGCAGCAATACTTTCACAGAGCCTGGTGCAAAATCCATGCACGAGGGCAAAGTGGAAAAAGCCTGTAAAGCCCCAACTCTCTTGAGGGAGTATAAAGCCACAAAAAGAACTGTCTTTAAGTCAGGATTTTATCCGGTATAGTTTCAAATGGCTCAAACGGATGCCCTGATAAACCTTGCAACAGAATGGATAAATCCCATGAAGGAACTAGCACAGGGCAGAAAGGCCTCAGCCGTCGCGCACCTTGAATAAAACGAGAGACCACTCTAAACTTTAGAGTGGCTGGCGTAACTCCATCAGAGAAACGGTCTTGAAGGAACTCCAGTACTCCAGTACTGAAGCCACTGGGCAGTAAACCGGATCCAAATTACGAATTCCACAGCAGGTCGTAAACAGTTTCCATTTGAAAGCATATAAGTGTCTCATAGAAGCTGCCCTAGAATTCATTATAGTCTCGGTGGCTTTAACAGAAAGACGGGGACATATTAACTCACTCCGTTAGAGGCCACGCCCACAGCTTCCATAGATCTGGCCTTGGTGCCAAATCATTCCCTGTGCTCGCGATAGTAAGTCCTGTCTGAGGGGAGTCTCCATGGAGAGCCCGCTAACAGACTGACCAGGCCCGCAAACCACGGCTGTGTGGGCCACCACGGAGCCACCAGCAGCAGCTGCTCCACTCTGTCCAGCCGTATCCTGGATAACACCGCCGGAATTAGACGAATCAGCCGATGGAGGGCATAGGGAGAACCACAGCGGGCAATGCGTAGTCATGCTCGACGCGAATAAGTCCATTCTTGCTTCTCCAAATATTTGCCATAAAAGGCTCACCATTTGGGGGTGCAACCTCCATTCCCCCTGCTCCAGAGTCTGTCTGGATAGCAAATCCACTCTGAAGTTCAAACGTCCGGGGACATGAACCGCTTGGATCGACAGAAATCTGTTCTGAGACCAAAGAAGAATATTTCTCACCAGCCTGCACAAGGGGCGAGAGCGTAATCCTCCCTGGTAATACAGATACGACACAACCGCTATGTTGTCTGACCTGAGTAGAACATGACGGCCCATCAGCAGATTCAAGAAATACTGGAGGGCTAGAAAAACCGCCAGTAATTCCAACCTGTTTATATGCCAACTGCGTTGTGTCGCCGTTCATACTCCATGAGCTGAGCGCCCTTGACAAACAGCTCCCCAACCGGTCAAAGACGCGTCCGTCGTGACAGTCTCTCGGGAAGAAACAAATCCCCAGCCGAACTCCAGCTAGAAGGAATTCGGTTGACATCCATTGTCTTATTGACATAACACACCTCTGTGTCACCGAAATCATCCGATGCGGAAGACAACGATGTGAAATGTTCTGGCTTGTTGTCCACAACTGAAAGGGGTGCATATGAAGTAAAGCCCAGACGGATTACAGGGGATGCCACTGCCATTAGACAGTCAATGTTAGAGCGTGGGGATTGAGGACGAGAGGCTTTCTCGTTAAGAACCTTAAAAAGTAAATTTGCCGAGATTAGACACAGCTCGACACACCTTCGACAAGACTTTAGGCGTTCAGAGTTTAGGAGTTCGGCGCGATCCGTTCGGCTAGAAAGTTAGTTCACCAGCGGCATTGCTGTATAATAGCAGTCCGCCATGTCAGCAATGGTGGCGAAACCCGCGCCGTTCATGATGTGCGCTGATTAAGGCTGCTTCCAGGACCTCAAAACCTCTTGGTGGAGGTCCGTGAAGAAGGGTAGCAGCTCAAGGGGGATAGTTTATCCACCATGCGGATAACCACATTCAATAGCTCACTGAGGAAGGGGATGCGCTTTCTCCTGTCCGCTCGGAGGGAGAGAACCGCATGTGCCGGCCAGAGCCTAATCTGAGTCCGAAGCCGTGGTGGACAAACATCGTTTGAAAAAGCAAATCTACTGATTAACACGCTCGAGTGGGGGAGAGCGAGCAAGTGGAAAAACTCCAGTGCATCACTGTATTCATAGTCAAAGCCGCACATATTGCCCCAAACCACCACCTCATGCGGGGCCTCAGCGACCGCGGAAGTGAAACGGTGAGGGTTAGACGCGAGGCGACCTATAGAAAATACACTCCAGAACGCGGATTATTTATTTATTTTTTATTGTCGCCGTAGGCTATCACGGAGAGAACATGTAGAGAGGCTGCTAACGAACCTCTCATGAGTGCCTCCTCATGATAAACCCATTATACGGCTCTTACCTTCGTTGACTCATCGCGTCCGCGAAGAGGAGTTGAACACTGCTCGAAGAAAAAAAATGCTGAGAACACGAGATGGTTTCCTAAGGGCACAGATGATTTGCTTTCCTGAAGGAATAAAATCTGAGTGAAATAGCGCACGGCACTAAAGTATACAATGCGTACGCATGCGTAGGGCGGTGCCAAGCGCTATTTAGCCAATAGGATTGGCGGGATGGTATAGGGCTTCAGACATTCGTCACACCGAGGAGTGTTCCCATACGGTGACGACACCGTAACATCGAAGTGACCTATGAAAGGGAACCTAGTTATTTTATTTTACAACGTTTTAAATAAGGACATTTTTAAAACTCATCACTTTCAATTTTTTATTAACACAGGGTTTCTGCAGGAATATTCAAATTACATTTAATGCCTTTTTAATGCAAATTTATTTTTCATGCCAAACATGACCCATGCCTAACCACAGATTTATATTTATATAATTTCACAGTTAATCTCTAAATAAAATGTAGACAGTATATTTCAAATACTTGTTTAATGGCATCTTTTTATGAATGAAGGTCAGTATCATTGATTCTGATAGCTATTGATGTCTCAATTTAAAAAAAAATAATAATTATAGCCATTCAACATTACAGCTTACGTAAAAGCTATATTTTTTTTAAACATTTATTAGGCATCCAAAAAATTGTACAACTTAAAATTTAAGTGAACTTCAAAAAATCATAACATAAACCCATAATAAATGTCATATTTACCTGTGCTCTTCCTGTCTAACATATACAGAACAATATAGAAAAATGTAATAAAGTTATCAAATATATATTATAAAATATATATAAACCAATCTTTATTAAAAGCTCCAAAAGTTTTTTAGTCAACAGCAACTAATGATTTTCTCTTTTCCCTTTGTTCTTTGATTAACATTAAAGGGTTAGTTCACCCAAAAATTAAAATTATGTCATTAATAACTCACCCTCATGTTGTTCCAAACCCGTAAGACCTCCGTTTATCTTTGGAACAAAGTTTAAGATATTTTAGATTTAGTCCAATAACTCTCAGTCCCTCCATTGAAACTGTGTGTACGATATATATAGTGTTCCTGTAGCTCAAGTTGTTGAGCATTGCCTTAGCAAGCGCAAGGTTGGGTGTTCGAATCCCAGGGAAAACATGTTAGGAAAAAATGTTAGCCTGAATGCAATGTAAGTCGCTTTGCATAAACATAAAATTCATAAATATAACTGAAGAAGAACGCCGAGCCAGAAAACGAACAACAGATTGACTCTTTCATGAGTAAACCGAAGGCTTGAATCAAGGGCAATCATCACCAATGACGCCATTACGTCGAGCGCAAAAGAACCGTTTTCTTCAACCGGTTTATTGAATCGAACTGTCAGAAAGAACTACTGGTGATCCGAAAACCGATGCAACCGGTTCATGACTCGTGAACGAGTCAATCTTTTGTTCGTTATCTGGCTCGGCTCTGTGTTCATCTTCAGTTCTCTCTTCACAGCAGTTCAGTCAATGTACTGTTTGAGTGCATGAATTATTTCCCGGGACATGGGTTTGTTGAACTTAGAGGGAGTGTCAGCCACATTAAAAAAGTTAACAGCTTAAGTCATTTGTGGATTAATGCGTATTGGATATGCGAACCGTTTAAAACGATTCAGTTCAATTTGGTGAACTGGTTCAAAAAGATCTGGTTACATCGAATGATTCATTCGCGAACCGGATATCACAAACTGCTTTGTTTTGAACTCTCTCACAACAGACACGGAAGAGAAGACAATGCTGAATAAAGTCGTAGTTTTTGGTCCAAAAATAGCAAAAACTACTACTTTATTCAGCATTGTCTTCTCTTCCGGGTCTGGACATGGACAGTGTACCATACACACAGTTTCAATGGAGGGACTGAGAGCTCTCAGACTAAATCTAAAATATCTTAAACTGTGTTCAGAAGATAAACGGAGGTCTCACGGATTTGGAACGACATGAGGGTAAGTTATTAATGACATAATTTTGATTATTGGGTGAACTAACCCTTTAAGAGGCTCGCTCCGGAATCAGCAAACTGTACAAACTGTAGACGGCAAAGTAAAGAAAAACAGAAGGTACAAGTGGCCCATTTATAACAGAGAAACTGAGGGAATACTTAGCTTAACTTCCCGCTGACCAGTCCATGCACTGTACAATGTCAAACCTACGCGTCAAGATATTAATAAATGTGTATATTGATAAGATATATATATATATATATATATATATATATATATATATATATATATATATATATATTATTGAATCAATTCAAAATATACTACTACACTTCTTTAATAAATCTGATTTCCAGAAAAAGTAGCTGGTAAAAAAAAATATATATATATATATATATATATATATATATATATTTATTAGGACTGAAAATATCTAACTGCAGCTATCTGCTGTTTACAATGATAACTTTTTATTAAATGTCTTATGTTTCCATTCATTTGAAACTTTTAGGATTAAAAAAGTAATATTCTCATGTGAAAATGTTTTGGTTATCACATTAAAATAACAAATATGATATAATTTTGAACTGTTAGAAAAAGTTGTGTGGTTACAATTAGTGTTACTGCATTAAATCCATTATCAATATTAGAGAAGTCTAGACTAAAATCTTTCTATAACTTGTTCATTCACAGCACCATGTTTCCACACAGTTCACTCTGATATCTATGGTTTATAACACAGCTCTGGGTCAAATATTTTTTAGGGGAAGTCGTGGCCTTATGGTTAGAGGATTGGACTCCCAATCAAATCGAAGGGTTGTGGGTTCTAGTCTCGGGCCGGACGGAATTGTGGGGGGGGCGAGTGCATGAACAGCTCTCTCTCCACCTTCAATACCACGACTTAGGTGCCCTTGAGCAAGGCATCGAACCCCCAACTGCTCCCTGGGCGCCACAGCATAAATGGCTGCCCACTGCTCCGGGTGTGTGTGTGTGTGTGTGTGTGTGTGTGTGTGTGTGTGTGTGTGTGTGTGTGTGCGTGCGTGCATGTGACATCACACAGCTTAACTGGAGTTCTGAAGAAAAACTGAGTTTACAAAACAATATTTTTACACTAAAAATGTAAACCTAACAAATGGTTCACCTACAAAATATTAACAAATTCCTACATTTCTACAACACATCTATACATTTGCTTGTATAAAATATTGTTTACACCAATAAAAATAGACATACAGTACTCAAATACAGGTCTATCACAAAAATGACTGTACATAAAAATAGACAAAATATAGAAAATACAAAATCACTTTTAGCATTGCTATAAAACAAACTTCACATGAAGACCTATGTGGTATATAGATTATACATGATTTGGAAAAAGTATTTTTTTAGTAAACTGTAAACTTATGTCCCAGTGCCCTTAAAGCTATTCCCCCATCCACATATTATGTAAGAGGCGAGGGAGGACTCAGCTCACACGACCAAGGTAGGTAATTGCAAAACTCTTTTGTACTCTTGTCTAATAAATCTAGTAGGCTAATTTTGTGTTTATCTTTCCTTTGCTAGCTTGTATCTTGCCAATGGTGACAGTGACTCAAAAAGTCCCTGTGAAGTCCCCAGCATTACAATCACCTGGAAAAGCATTCATTTTCATTTCCATCAATGATAATATTTCTAAACTCTGATCTTTTTTCAATATTCAGCTTTTAACCACCTTTTTTTTTTGGCTTTGCAATGAAAATAACGGAATTCAGAAATAACAGAATATATATTGTCATTATGATAAACCAACAAAAATATACTTATTTGAACTATGCTGGTGTGATTCTACTCAAGACGTAGCGCTAGTGTCTTAAAGTGTGCCAGCTGATTGTTTCTAAAAGCTCAGGTATCCATGGGTTTGTTTTCTTATAACCCAAGGGCGTTATGACATGCACCAGCCATTGGTTGCATGCTAAACATGCCAGCAGCTGTGAACTCCAGAGGTCATGAACCTCGTAAACTGTGGATACTGGCCAACTTCCACCTGCTCTTCTACCTTGTATTCCCTCAATCTTTTCAGCAGTATAAAAGAACTGAAAATAATCACACCTGCACTGTCCAGACAAGCCTTTGCAAAGCTTCTGGAGCTACTGGAGTACTGGTGGGCAGGTAAGTGTTCACCATATTATAGAATGGTTTACCATATGTAGACATCTCCAAAGTAACATTTAATATAATGCATCTTTCATAGTGTGGGGACACACTGCAGCGCAGCTTCCTGGAGTTTTTCTATTGTGCTTTTGAGGAAGGTAACTTGATAACCTTCCTGATCTCCAGGGGCTAACATCAATCAGGCCTTTCCTAAGTGTCATGCACGCTAAAGCACATTCCACTAAGTGTGAGGTATGTTCAGTGTTTACTATGTTTAACTGTATCATCGGAAAATAAGTCCCTGTGCTGCCCGTTAAGCCGCCTTTCCACTGTCTCCGACGAACGACAAGCGACAGACCGGAAGTCATTCATTTCCAATGGAAAGTAATGCGGGAGCTGCGTGGAGTTCCGATCACATGCGTATTCGGAAATTTCGGATCCGATTTGAGCCTCGGATACTTTCAAATATTTGAACTTCTGTGACTAGACCGTATGCGAACGCCCAACCGGATGTGATCTATTCTAATCAAAACTCAAAACCAAAATCAGAATTACCAATATTTTGTTAACATTAACATTATCCTTTAAACACTATTTCTGTAAAATGGTGATTTATAATACTTACGGCAGAAATTATTATTTAATAATTATTAAACCATTATTTACGTTGATTAGCCCCATAAAACCTACTGTTTTTATTTTGGGGGTCACCTGATTTGTGACAATGCATTCATACATTAACTATGTTCATTAAAATTATTAATTTTACCATGGTGAATATGCTAAGATAACCGTTACTGCACGACCAGTTTGAAAGTTCTGCGCGACTGCCGCTAGAGGGAGAAATGCGACAATCGTGTCCGAATGTCGTGTGCAGTGGAAAGGGGGCTTCAGGGTCCTGTTCACCTTGTCGTTACTAGGGATGGCATGGTTGGCTGAAAAAAAAAAAAAAACGTTCAGTTCACCACACATGGTTTGGCATGCGCTGGGACCGTGGTTCAATTTAAATCTGACAAAGCATCTGTTATATGATTTGCTATAACTAACACGTAAAACAAACAGGGTTCAGCAAATATATGTTTCTGTTGATGCATGTGCATTCTGGATTCCCAGACATAAAGAAACGTGGACAAACCATTCACTTTTGATCAATGTGAATTACTGCTGGAATATGAGCTGTCATTTATTAATTCCATCATCACCCGGGTGCTGATAGCGCGCGCACAGATGAGACCTGAACAGCACACGCTGATATCTGTTTAAACGAAACTCATTTAAGCTTTGTCAGTTTAAACATTAAGAGCCAGAGGACGCGAGCACTGAGAAGATTTGTGCTTACGCTCATCCGAAGCGAGTAAACGCGCGCCTCGTAAACGCGCGCAAATATAAGATCTCTCTTAAGTATTGTGTTTAACCCTTGTGGATTGTTCAAATTCACTACCCTTTCGAGTTGTTCGGGATGAAAACATCCACTCAATTAAACTGCTGTAAAAATGTATCAGATAATTTTTTTTTTCAATTTTTTTTGCATAAATTTATTAATCAACCTCAGTCCTGATCAAAACTACCAAATGTTTTTTAAAAAAATCCAGGATTTTTTTGTTTAATTGCCAAGTTTATAAATGATGTCACTGATTTAGGGAAAAAAACACACAAAATCACATATTTTCAAAAAAAAAAAAGGGATTGTGGACTGAATTTTTTTTTACCTTTTATCACAGTCTTGGGCATGTCAAAGATTAGTAACAACATTGGATTTAATGCATTGTTAGTTTTTGTGCAGCATTAGATTTTAATTTTTTCTCCCTCATTTGTTGTTAGTGGCTGTTTTTGCCCCATTGACTTCCATTATAACGACATTTTTTGATTGCAAAGCCATGACACCATATAATCATGCATTCTTGTTTGTTGGTGGTGTTACCTGTTGGGAAGAGGTAAAAGTTTTAATTTTTACTGTTGATCATAAGGTGGCACCATTAACCCTTTAGATAGGCCTGTGCAAAAAAAGCTTTGTTTCCGGCTTTTATATGGAGTTAAATGCAGTATAACAGTATATTATAGTTTTTGTTTGTGTGTGTGTGTGCATGTTTGTGAGAGAGAGACCTTTGTGCACTTACTTTGATATGTCTGAGAAAATCAAAATATGCACCTAAAAAAGAAAATAAAAATATCTGTTTATTTTATTTGTATCTTTACTCTATTGTATTTATTTTTGCTCTTGCTCGTAGTTAGATAGATTTTTTTAAAGTATAGTTTCTCCATAAACATAGCACATATCCAACCATACCGAAAACCGTAACTCTAAAACGGTGAAACAAACCGAACCATGAAAAAGTTGAACCTTGTCGTTACCCTCTAGTCGTTACCCATAATCCGATAATGACCGGCAGACATTACATTATCCCTTACATGTCTTTTTACTTCTAGATAACATGGAGTGACAAAAACCAAGAAGGAGCAGGGTCAACTGCAGGGGAGGAAGTTGAACAGGTGAACAGCTTCCTCTCCCACTGTGCCTTAACGACTGTCGAAAGGAGGTGATTGTAGTATTTCTCTTCTGATGTAATTTATTTATTATTGCATGACATTCACTCAACATTTACTCTCAACAGCACGTGTGGAAATGCTTACAATCCATGTTATGGCCTGAAACTACAAAAAAATCACAACATTACATTGTGCATTGTCTGCAAGATATGTGAAGGTGTGTTCTCTGTAAATGGTTTCAATTTGTGGTGATTTGTTTAACTGTCACATTAGACTTGCCAGAGGCTTCAGGAGGACACTGCAAGTCTAGCGGAGCTTAAAGAAAGCTTGACTTGCACCGATGAAGCATTGTGGGTGTCTGATGAGAGGGAATGAGTTTGAACCAATAACATGTTTCACTTTGTGCTTCCTCATTGGGGGCGATCATTTAGATCATGATATTTAAGCTGCCTACTGCTTACAATACTGCATGCCACTATCTCTGTAAGCCTTTTTGGCACCTACCCCCTCCCAACCCGTCCTTCTTTACAATACTGTGTTTTTGTGCTGTGTTTCCAGACACAACAGGTACTTCCCTAGAGCAGTCCATTTGAGGGATGTTACCTTAATGTGAGGCAGTGGAAGCAGGCTCTATACAGCCAAAATGGTATAATTACATTGTCTATAGATAATTGCTTACTGTATTTTTGGTGTCTTTACAGATTGTTTTTAAAGATTGTGGCAAGTTCCGTCCCCACCTGCAGAGGAAAACTGCTGAGAGCAAGAGACTGCTATTGAAAGACATAGAGACCTATAACAGTCATGAGCCTGTTATGCCAATAGATGTTAATGAAGTGGAGCAGTCGCTATCAGGAGACAAACCGTCCCCAACATGGCCGTGGGAGGTACATGGCAACGGTAAGCGGAGTTTCCCGAGGCCTCTGATTCATTCTGTAAAGAATCAAGACAAAATTGTTATTTATACATTTTCTTTGCCGATGTTGGAGCACAAATCAAAGACAAGTTAAATTTTTTTAACAAAGCCATGCTGTAAATGAGACTGGAGGAGGAAAGGATGATACTTGTTCGGGAGATGGCCCAGCAATGCTTATGGTTGAAGGAAGTTGTAGGCAACTCTTAAAAGAAAAACTTCAGAGGAAGGCAAGTTTCATCTTTGTAACCATACCAATCAAACAAGGAAGTGATGGTGATAATGATACCATACTTTAACTTTACCTAACAAGAGACATATCTTACTAGAAAGCAGTTGAAAAACATTACACTGACCATCTAATTTTGGTGAGATATAACAAATATTACAAAGCAATGGCTATGTCATGGTAATTTGGATTTGTTTTTCACTTTTCACTTACAGACAAGTGAAACAAGGGCCTTTCCTGTCTCTGTCTGAAGTTTTGGATACATTGAAAGAGGTGCTCCTTCAATACAAGGCTGTTTTAGACCCTCAGGGTTCTGCTGTAGAACTGGAAGATACACAGGAGAATGAAAGTGATTTCAGCAGTTCAGACACCAGCGAAAATGAAGAGGTAATGAATATGTGAAAAGTGTCTTTTTTTTTAAATCGAAACACATCACATAACTGCTCATTTACCGTGCAAACCAGAGCGCAAGCCCAACCTGAGCTCGCGTAAGATGATATAAATTAAGCCCGAACCCGACCGAGCCCGTCGGGTCCCATCGGGTCCTCTCTGGTTCTGGCACAGATCTTCAGCTCTACTCCGCTGTGGGCGAGATGCAGTAGTAGGGGTCGTTGATGATGTAGGACTCCGGAGCAGACCGAGATCCCGCAGATGTTCCGCGTGCGCTGAGTTTAACTCTAAAAATGTGGTTTTGCTGACATCCAGAACAACCTCACGACTATTTGCAAGCTTAAAGACAGGTAGACGCGATGACAACATACAAAAACACTGCGACTCACAATACAAAAAAACACGAAAACACCGTTCTGACTGGACAGAGAAAAGCCGCTGCGTGTGGATGCGCTACCTTCCTGTTAGGAGAATCAGCAATGCAGTACGAGTAAAGTAACGAAAGGGAACCACAATGTTTCATTGATCAGTGATGTTTCTCTTGCACCTGAAATCCAAGATATCTCGTCAAAATTGCCCTAGTATGAGTTTTTATATTTATAACATGATATTTAGTAATATTTTCAGCGCAGCTGCCAACAGTTAAATTTAAGCCCCAGGTAAAGAGTAATGCACATCTCTAAGCAACACACTGAATAATACTGAAAGAATCCAGGTATTTGAACAAATCGGTTGAATAATTCAATGGTCCATTCTTGCTCATTTATGAACAAATCAACTATTTTGAATGAATCAGTTCAATGAAAGCTTCTGAGATAAAGGAGTGATTTGTCACCACTTACTGGTGTCATAGAGTAGATCTATCATTTCATTTCATATTGATATATTCAATTTTTTTTCATATTTTAAATTCCAACATAAACAGAAAACAAAAACAAAACAAAAAACTTAGGCAGACTTTAAATGCACAGCTTCCAATTTAGTTCTTATAAAGATAAAATCAAAGAAATAAATGTTACAGTAGAAGATACATAAACATTAACAGCAATAGTTTTCAAGAACAAGGTAGGCAAAGTGAAAGAAACAGTCCAAATTGGGTGCCCATATTTTTATATATTTTATATCAATTGTTTTCTGATATATAAGGGGTGATTTTAGTGAATCACACAGAATCTCTTTAGCATGCTCCCAGACTGAATCCCAGTCTTTGCTGGAGATACTTAGTGCAAAATCATTTTCAAACAGCTGTTAAATATTATCTCCTAGGATGATCAAACTCAATATAACATAAATACGAGATACATATTTTTAACTTGTATTTTTAGCAATATTTTTTACTTGCAGACTTATTGGTATACAAAGTAGTAATTTGCCTATATTCATATAAATATAATTTAAAATGTGTAAGAAAGTTTTTTTTAGTTTTTCATTAATAAGGTTGGGTGGCAAAAATATGTTATTTAATGTCTGATACTGTGACTTGACTTGATCCTGAGCAGGACTCAACATGAATTCCTTGAGTTGAGCAGCTGACTTGACTTGACTTGACTTGCTTAATTTGTTGGTACTGTGACTTGAGACTTGCTCGACACTTGAACATGTGTGTCTCTGTTAATAACAGCCAAATGTGTTGAAACTAAACTCAAAAGGAATCTGGCTCTACAGGAGCAGGAAAGTTGAACCTGCTATACAGACTTCGAGACAAACCTGTTTTGCACACGTCACACGAACACAAATCCAAGAAACTATTTCAACTCATCAGTTCACAGAAAGAGAAACTGAATTGTATTTGAGCTGTTGTGTGTCTGATTCTCTGTATTCATGCAGTAAAATGGCAGAAGCTAGAATTTCAGTGGATCAGAATGAGTCTAGATGTCCATTGTGTATGAAGGATCTTGAACTAATCCTGAATGATCCAGTGGCTCTTCCCTGTGGACACCATTTCTGTAAGAGCTGTATTACAGGCCACTGGGATCAAGAGGATCAGAAGAAAGCCTACAGCTGCCCTCAGTGTACAAAGACCTTCAGTCCAGGACCTGTTTTAGGTAAATACACCATTTTGGCTGAAGTGGTGGAAAAACTGAAGGAGACTAAACTTCCTGCTGACTGTGATGCTGGAGCTGGAGATGTGCAGTGTGACGCCTGCACTGGAAGAAAATACAAAGCTGTCAAGTCCTGTCTGGTGTGTCGGATCTCTTACTGTCAGAATCACCTTGAACCACATGAAAATTTGTTTAAAGGAAAGGGACACAGAGTGACTGATGCCACTGGACGACTGCAAGAGATGATCTGTCTGAAACATGAGAAGCTCCTTGAGCTTTTCTGTCGTACTGACCAGAAATGCATATGTGTGCTGTGTGTGGATGAACATAAAAACCACGACACAGTATCAGCTGCGGAACAGAGGATAGAGAAACAGGTATTTAAACTAGGCACTGATTAAATATTGCTGATACTTGGATCCATTTAATATCTATTTATATTTGCACCCATATTAACAGGTTACAGTATTCACACTGCACGTCAGTAGAAACGTAGAGTAGCTGCAAGTCAACTTTTGGTCAAAATGCACAATAAACATTTATTAACACATCACATTCTTTTGTGAAACAGGCAATTGATTAAGCATCATAAGATAATGTAATGAACTATTCACTCATTGTTTGACACAATATATACTTCCATCAAACAGACAATTACTGTCAATTAGAGCTTCACTTCGGCTTCTGTTCTGTTTAGATTAATGATCATTTAGAGGTATGTAAATCAGAATTTATGACATAATAAAAAAACTTGACTGTTCACAGACAGTAGTTTTATCCCAGCTGGCATTTCAACTTTGATTCAACGTTGAAACAATGTCAGGGAGCAAGGTTGAATTTACCTTTCGATTTTTGCAAATTGGATCAACGCAGATATTGTGACGTTGTTTCACCGACTTACCTTTATCATGGGTGAATTATGGTCATTCTGTAGATGTTGGATTAACATTGAATTAGGTGTTGATTTTGCAAAGTGAATCAACATTATTAACGCAATGTTGTTTTACCGTCGTATCTTTCACCATGGGTAAATACATAACTGTACGTTCAATTAGAGCCTGCAATTAGAGTTGGTATACTATACAATTTATGTTGAATTAAAAGAAAGGTATTAAAATGGAGTATAACACAAACTATTTTAACAACATTGTAGAACAAGGATTTTTTGTCAAAGAATAACCAATCAAAATTAAGGTTTACCAAATCTTCCATGTTCAATGACCTCCTTATGTTGCGCTCTATTGATATAAGTGCCAGTCCTCTCAGTCTTTCTTGGCTCATGGATGATCTGATGTAAGACTTTATCAGTTTCAAAGCTTTATACATGGCAAAAAATCTCATGCGATCGTAATCTGGGCTCATGCATCAAGAGGATCTAGCTCAAAGGACGTTTTCAAATGCTGTAGCTACAACAGTGAAGAGTCGAGAAGTTGTCTAATGTGTGAGCTTAAATTCTGCAAACAGCACAAAGTTGTGTATGACTATTAGTTGAACTTTTTCACAGAGATATTCGCAGAGATGTGAAAACATGTCAGACAGTTGTATTTGGAGATAATAATGGTTTACTTACCACTTTGTCTTTGGTGTTTTTTCCTATTCTTCTTTCTTTCTCTGTCTTTTGGAAAATCCTGAAGGGTATGAACGCTTCATTGTGACATTTTTAAATTTAAATGCTTGCGTAAAGCTGGGTGTGGGAACAATAGTTTCTCTTCCCCTGACAGCTAGTGGGGGACCTGATGGGGGGTGCACGATGGTGGATGTCACTTCAGCATTACAGTGATTAGGGCACTCATAGTGTTTGTCGTTGCATAGGGGGAATCCCTCTAGTTTGGGGGGCCCCTCTCACAGACGAGTACTGGTGAGTGATAGTGCTGTCTCACTGTGGTCGTTTGTTTACGGTGGTTGATAATGTTTGACGAGGGCAGATACACAACCTAAACGACTGTGTGGCCATAGGGGGCCCCCTTCAGCTGGGGGCCCTAGCCAGCTGCCTACCTTGCCTACCCCATTGCAACGGCTCTGAACTTACCAGCAACCCAACAACATCAGATGAGCATCTAACCCGAGCATATGTGATAAAGCAATACAAAAATACACACACAGGTCTGCATCTTCTGCAGGTTACATGTCCTTTACCCATTTGTAAACCCTGGTGACGTTATACTTTACTATTTTGGAAAGATAATGAAGATAGCAATTTTCCTAACTCGTTTTACCAGGACCTTGCAGAACACATCTGACCCTTCTTGTGATCACATTACAGTTTTTGTTCTCCATTGACATGTCACGACTCAAATTCACTCAAAATAAAACTAAAAATCAACATGGAAATATTAAATAATTCGGGACTGACTGAGCAGTTACAATGAGCAGCTGCTCACAATCAGCTGCCTCACTCACAGAAAGACGATTATAACTGTCATTTTCAAATTTAGAAATGTCGAACCGATTCATTGTCCAGTTTCCTGGATGACAGCCAGATTAACAAATCATAATAAAAGCCATAAAGTAAAACAACCAATAGAAATTGTTTCAGCGTGATAACCCAGCGAAGTGTATTTAGTTTTATTGTTGTTAATGATGATCATATTCAACATATAACTTTAGATTTGAGAATAGGTATCATTATTAAAATATTGTAAAATGCTATTAAATAATAATAATAATGATCTTAAACAATTTCATATAAATAATTTAAAAAGCAGATTTATTTTGTATGCTGTTGAAGACATTAAGTTGTTTCAACATACAGATCTTATTTTTTTTTAAAAATGTTGATTTACAAGTGTTTTTGTAAACCTTTTCAACCATTTAGCACTAAACATTTTTCAAAGTTGTTTCAATGTTGAAACAACAACAGTCATTATTTCAACCATATTTCAACATTGAAGGTTGGTCATGTGCCTGCTGTTTTTCAACCGTTTAGCTTTAAACGTTGTATCCATGTAATTTCAATGTTAAAACATCAACTGACCTTATTTCAACCAAATTTCCATGTTGAAGCCTTGCATGTGCCTGCTGAGATGTGACATGTAGTATCATTCATTTGTCCTCCAGCACCAGTTGCAGAGGGAGTTCCAACAGAGAATCCAGCAGAGAGAGAAAGATCTTCAGCAGCTGAGAAAAGCTGTGGAGTCTCAAAAGGTGAGCTTGGAGAATAAGAGACGTTTTTCTCAGTCTAAGTTAGGACTCTTCTCTTTCAGTCCCAATGAAGCTCAATGGGTGATTATCTGGTGTGTCTAACAGTGCTCTGCACAGACAGCAGTGGAGGACAGTGAGAGGATCTTTACTGAGCTCATTCGCTCCATTGAGAGAAGATGCTCTGAGGTGACACAGTGGATCAGAGATCAGGAAAAGACTGCAGTGAGCCAAGCTGAAGGACAACTAGAGCGACTGGAGCAGGAGATCAATGATCTTAGGAGGAGAGGCGCTGAGCTGGAACAGCTTTCACAAACACAGGATCACATCCAGTTCCTGCAGGTAACAAAGATCTCTTTCTTCTAGAATAGTGTTTCTCTAGGGGGCGTTAGCCACAAGATTTTTGAAAGGGGGGCATTTGCGAGTTTACACCAAAGATCCAGCCAAGACGAGAATAATCTTGTAATTACTTGCAAAATAATATTGTCTGCAAAGTTATAAATCTGCCTGTTTACAATGACACTAGACATGTATCTTTTCCTCTGCTCCGACTCAAAAATGTTTTCCAGTTATAGGCCAGCACTGATTAGAATCCATTGGTGGATCTAAACTCTAAATAATCTTATGCAGTGAAGGAATGAAAAGTCGACCAATACAGTTTGGTTCCAACGCGCAATAAACAGCATTAAAAAAAAAGAATAATAATTTTAGCCGAAATCAGTATTGTTTCTGGTCAGTATTGAAAAGTCAATTTTATGTGTGATGTTCGCAGTTATTAGGTCATATTTTCTCCCTTTTTTTCCAAAATGCGACAAGCGCCAGTCTGCCCAGAGCCATAGAAAGAGAGAGTTGCGTCAACCAAAGTCCCAAATGCTGTATCCTCACGTGATTCATGTAGACCTCAAATAGTTCCAGGAAGTTCATAGCAGGCAATTGAAATACATTGAGTTAGAGAGACAAAACTGTAATTTTTGGTATTTAGTAGACAATAAAATACTTACATAATTTATAAAATAATGTATACATGTATACATATGTAGTTGTATCAGTGTTGTTTTTAAATCCAACACAAGGTAAATCCACACTTGGGAGGAAAGGAATACACATACACAACTAGTAGACCTAACAAACATAGAATGGGGCTTAAATGCACCAGATAACAAGGGAATTGTGAGGAACACAGGTGAACAGAATGACTAATTAGACAGGGGAGAAACTGGGTCATGGAGCACATGGGGAGGGAAAACAAACCAAAAGACAGTCCAGGGGTGTGACAATAACTAAAAGTGTCAGAAATTGATCAGATTACTACAAGCTAGACAGGAGTGAATTAAAGAAAATGAAAGTGAATGTTCTTTTTATTAAATTAGGATGCAGTCAAAATGTTGACAAAAGATATGAGTTTTTCTCATCACTTGAAATAGTCAGAGATTCAGCATTACGGTTGGGAAGATCATTTCACCAGTCAAGAACGATGAGCAAAAATGTTCTGGAAAGTGATTTTGTGCCTCTCTGTGATGGAACCACGAGGCCTTGCTCATTTACAGATCTCAGGTTTCTGGAAGGGATGTAGATTCATAAGAGTCAGTGGAAGTAGAAGGCTGTGGCTGTTATATAAGCAAATATTATTGACTTGATGCAAGCTGCAACCGGTATCCAGTGCAGGGAGATCAAGAGAGGTGTGACTTGAAAATCAGATGTGCTGCTGCATTCTGAATAATTTGAAGTCAGAAGAGCATTGCAGTTACATCCCAACCTGACCAACATGTTAGATTACCAACATGGCAGCAGCAAAAACATCAGGTGCAAAGGGCTGTGACTTGTTACAGCAAACAAACATTAAATACGGGACAATTTGGGCATCTGCAGGTCTGAAATTTGTCAAGATTGCTGTGATATGGATATTTTATTGGCTCCAACTATGTCTCGTGGCTATCCACCACAGCCATTTTATATGGACAACAAACAAACAAAAGACTAGTCCAAGATCCTTAATATCTTCATGCACATCAACGCATACTTTACCAAAGTCTGGATTATCTCTTACTATCTCGGTTGTTTTTTTTCTGTGTGCTTATTCAGGGTTTCTGCAGGGTTTAATCAGTCAATTTTAAGACTTTTTAAGGCCTTTTTATGACTATTAGGATTTGAATTTATGAGCTACACGAATTACGATAAATAACTTCAGTCATCAAAATTCCTTTCAAAAGTATTTTTTTATTATTGTTGGTGTTTGGTCACAGTATTCAACACCCACAGTCAGAGCCGTAGCTGGGGTCAGCGGGGCCCCGGTGAAGGTTGTACCAGTGGGCCCTGTTTGAAATTGTTTAAATTGTATGTTCTGTCATTTTTATTTATCTTTGCTATTTACACAATGTTTAAGTTTTTTTCAAGTTTGTAGGTGTCGAGGTACAGAAACCGAATAATTAAATGTAAAATAGCACTGGATAGTCTTCAATGTAAAAATTTAATATACAATCAAACCAAAATTTATTCAGACACCTTGAACATTTCTCACATTATTACAGTTTATTTGCTATTGCTTCTAAAATGGTTATAAAATATGACAAGAATTTAGAGTTAAACTCTGTCAGAACAAATTAATCTCGATAATGTCATAACTTTGATATATTGTACGTAATGGATTACAATCAACCAAAACTACAGACAACTGTTATTATGACAATATTTACACAACTATCAATACTTTGTTGACCAATTACCAACCAATGCTTCATTTTGTTCAGACTGTGGTGTGAAAAGGTTGCATTAGCAATTCAGAAAAAAAAACAGATAAGCAATGCATGGTTCTTTATAAGGTGCTGAATAATTTTTGGTCCATATTTAATAGATAGATAGATAAAACATTTATATCTATATATTTCACTAGTAGTTCACTGTATGAAGAATCTTTGGATATAATATGTCACAGTTTGCTTATACTCACTTACATAAATGTGTCCTGTACCTACTAGTAAAATATGTATATAAAAAATTATATCTGGAGTCTTTATAATTTTTGGTTTGACTGTGCATAAATTATTGTTAAAACTACAAAGTAATGCAGTCAAGAGCAGTGAGTGATTTTCTTTCATTTTCTTGGATTAACATTACAGCAGTTAGTAGCTAAATTAGGCGCGGTCACTTAATAACTGACAAATAACTGAAAAAAAAAAAAGTTTTTTCGAGCATACTTTCCAAGGCGGGTATCTTCACATATTTTGTATGTATTTGTCGGCACAAGAGCAAAAGGAAGCAAATTCGGTATACAAGCGTTTTGAGACGCCTTTCTCTACGTGAGCCCTGGACACCTGAACACCGTGGTACTGAATTGGGCTCTTATTTGTTGATTCATGTGCAGGAGGGACTGTCCGTGATACGCGGCTCTCTCTCCGCACCGAACACAGCGCTCGAGTAACCAGCTACTCAGTTCAGCTTTTTTCCGCGTCTTGTGTCTGGATGCTTGATACCGATTGTTAGCGACAGGTTTGAGCTCAGAACCACCCAGATTCCTCATACAGAACTACAACAGGCGAAACAAATGAATGCCATTGCCGCTGCGAGCGCATTTTGATGGAAGAACAAATGAATAGACTAGCATATCAATTTAAGATGTGGCTAAATGTTTTTTATGACCTTGTATGGAAAATCCGGACGTTTTTATGACTTAAATTCTTATTGTTAAATTTATTACTATTTATGGCCCGCGGAAACCCTGTTATTGCTTTTATGGTTGGCCTGCATGCTGTCAGAATCCCTGCCCCTGCTTCCGATCAGGTTGCACTGCATGAGTGCATTCGGCTTCCTCCTACCCAGCCGTCGGCAGAGTTTTCCACAGTTTGGGGGTTTGTACTCAAACATTCCGGCCGACCAAATTTTCATCAGAAGTTTTTTTTTTTCACTCAAAGTATTATTTTGCACCGGATGGGTAACTGATGTTAAATCAAAAGACTCTGATGAAAATAAGTCTAAAGGTGTTTTAAAAACATCAATACTCTTAATTATTATCCTCATATTTATTGGAAATGTTGAGCTTAATCCTGGACCTGATTCAGATATTTTCTTGATAAGTTTAGGTATATTGCATTTATGGGGACTTTATGCACATGCAAACTGCATCAAACTTTATATTGGTGTATTGCAACATCCGTGTATGTTCTTACCTATAACTCAAAATTATTTACCCTATTATTTCAGAATTCCAGCTCCGACTCCTGTTCCGCATTTTTTCCAACTCTGTTTTGATTATCGGAGAAGCAAAAGACGTTTCAAAAGGCAATTAAAGCACAAAATATTTTAATCCAAGAAAAAGTGTGGAAGATTTTTATTGGTCAATATGTAAACTAATCAGGCATAATCAATGTGAATCTAGCTTTATGTATCAAGTTATTCTACTGTTATAATCATGCATTTGACTGTATGTAGAGGCCTGCGTGAGAATGGAATGTGCAGAGAGTGCAGGGGTATAGTATATGGTGCAGCTGCACACTCTATTTGGACATATGACAAAATATATGATCAGAACTTCTTGGTGCAGACATGACCAAAATACAGCATATAGTAAAGTTGGATGTCCTGTTTTCACATAAGACAAAATATATGATTAGGCCTCCTCGTTTCACTTAAAATAAATTGTACATCCTAAAAGCAAGCTGGAGACACAGCCATGTATTGAACATGGGCACGCCTTCAGAAGCAATGTATAAAATAGAGAACCGACACAGACTCGTCAGACTGTTCTGCAGAGCTTTCTCGGTTTTATTTTCTCTTGAAAATAAAATCTTTCTTATGGAAACAAAATCCTGAGATAGTGTGATTCCTCAGATCCATGGAAGACGAAAATACACTACAAAAGCCCAATTAACCTAAATCAACTTGATAGCACCAGAGGCTTTAAAATCTGTCACGTAAATATATAAGCCTTGTACCTAAAATAGACTAATTTAAAATCATGCTTGCGCAATCGAAGGCACATGTGATGGCAATCTCAGAATCATGGTTAACTCCTAGTATTCCTGATTCTTTTCCTATCCATAGAAAACTATAAATTGTTTCGTAAAGACTGTACTGTTAAGACTGACGGCGGAGAAAGTCTTTCTTATGTTGATTCTATTATCGTTGCAAATCAAGACCATTACAGACTACAAGCCCCCACCACGGACCTGTGACAATGAGCTAAACACCTTCATGGCTCCTCCCGGCGACCAGGTGATGACGCTGGCCTCAGACAGTGTGAGGAGATCCTTCAGCAGGATCAATCCTGACAACATCCCTGGGCGTGTACTGAAAGACTGTGCAGCAGAACTCACTGATGTCTTCACAGACATTTTTAACATCTCACTGAGTCAGACTGTTGTTCCCACATGTTTCAAAACTACCACTATCAACCCTGTCCCGAAGAAGCCATCTCCATCCTGCTTCAATGACTGCCGTCCTGTTGCACTTACCCCCATCCTCATGGAGTGCTTTGAATGGCTAGTCATGCACCACATCAAGTCTGCCCTCCCCCCCTCCTTTGGACCCCTTTTAGTTTGCATATAGGTCCAACCGGTCGACCGATGATGCCATCTCCACTGTTGTCCACTCAGCACTCACCCATCTGGACAAAAAGTACTCATATGTCAGAATGTTGTTCATAGACTTCAGTTCAGCATTCAACACAATCATCCCTCAACAGCTCATCTACAAGCTGAGTCAGCTGGGGCTCAACACTTCGCTGTGCAACTGGCTGTTGGACTTTCTGACTGGAAGACCTCAGGCAGTACGGGTCGGCAGCAACACATCCAGCACCATCACACTGAACACTGGAGCCCCCCAAGGATGTGTGCTGAGCCCCCTCCTCTTCCCTCTGCTGACCCATGACTGCACACCATCACACAGCTCCAACCTCTTCATTAAGTTTGCAGATGACACGACTGTGGTGGGTCTCATTAGCAACAAAGATGAGACAAACTACAGGAGTGAGGTGAGCCGCCTTTTTAGTCCAACCAAGCAATAACATTGTAAAATTGATGATAATTCCTTTGTTTATGTCTTATTTCTTCGGGGACAGTATTGTTTGCATCCATTATGGAATAACCTAAGCTCAAAAATTACTGCGTCTTGATAGTAAAAAAACAGCATGGTTTTGTAGCATACAGTGTCACAAGCAGAATTAGTCCATGCACTAAAAAAAGTCGAAGATACGCGGAATATTGTATATTTGAATTCTGGCACTCTCTCATGATGGCTCGTGATGCACGTCATCTTATGGAGGTGTAACTTAGCAATTGGCATTTTGCACAAATAATTCTTTCTTTTTTTCTTCTTTAACATTTTTCATATGTGTGTGTGTGTTTTTTATTGGAAATGTGGCTGTATCTGCATGATTACCATCTCTATGGCTGATAATCACCATGTGATAGACAGCTATCAGTGTGAATGTGGTCTATATGAATAGAGTGTGATTATTAAATATATGGTGCATCTGTATGATTACAATCTGATTTAAGGCCATCAATATGTGATTACCAACTGTTTGAGTTTCTATGAGTGTGCTGTATTTCTAGCAATCTCAGAATGTACTGTAATTGCCATACATAGTTCATTCTTATTGTATTAGTTCTTTTTTTATTGTTTTATTTTCCTTTATAATGCATGACTTACATAAATATATATATATTATATATATATATATATATATATATATATATACACACACACACACACACACACACATAATATTACAAACTTCCTTTTTACTTATACAAAACAGAAAACAAAGCACCCCCCAAAAAAAATACAAAAAGGCAATTTGCAGTAAGAGAAGGTTAATGCTCAAAAAAGGAGCCCCAGAAAAGGAGCCCTCAAAAGTCCTCTTAGATTTCCTAATATTGAAAATGATTTTCTCAGGGGTGCAGTATGAAAGGAGTTCATTGATCCATTGTTGTCTGGATGGGGGGTGAATCGACTTCCAGTTAACTAATATACATTTTTTTCCGGCAGTTCCTGCTAATAGTGAAAAATTATTTTTATGGTGAGAGGAGTCTAATAAATCAATATTCCCTAATATCCAAATTCTAGGATTTTTACTAATAGGGGTGCCTATAATCTTTGAAGTGTTATCAATTTTATATTCCCAAAAGTCATTCAATACAGGACAATTCCAAAAAGTGTGAAGTAAATTGCCTTCAGATGTTTTACACCTTTCCATAACATATTACCATTCATCCAGGTCATATTTACAGTTAAGATCTATTTCCCATCTCTGCTTCAAGTTTACATTGTCAAATGGCTTAAAATGATTTGTTATTGTGCTGTACCCTACAGAAAAATGCCTCTTGTATTTGAGACAGGCGTCTATAAGAGACAGGCCTTTAATTTAGTGTTGAGATGTTCAAGCATGACAGTAGGAGGTTACCACATTATATTACGTTTTATTTATAATTAATTTGAATGTGTTTAACAAATCATTTAATGTAAGAAATGTCTTTGGCTATTGGCAGCTTACAAAAAAATAATAATCATAAAAAACGAAACTATGTGACCGCGATGGGAGGAACAATACAAGTTAACTTACCCCTAAATGAATGTGTCTAACAAATAATTTATTGTAAGAAATGTCTTATATTATTGGCAGCATAATGTGACAGCACGATGTGACAGCAAGGGTCAGAACAATATTACCGCTAAAATCCATCGAGCATATGAACTTGTTGCCCAAAACATATCAACAAGAAAGAATGAAAGCTACCCTGTAAAACAACTGCAATCATGTGATAGAAAATTACTCTATTCATCACTATCATCATCCCTGCGATCCTCAATTACAAGTTCATTGGCGAATTCCTCCTCCACGTCGCTCTCCTCCACTTCTCCCTCTCCAGCCTCTGCTAACTCTGCCTGCCTTGCTTGCACTAAACACAGCTCTCGCCCAGATACGCACGGCTCTCCCTCTTTGAAACAATGGATAAGGTGATCCTCACTTCCATCAGAAGCTACTGTCAGGCCACATACCTAAGGTTAACACCCCGAAGTTAATGAAATATATTACCTCCTCTTTCTCCCTCGAACACACACGCGCGTGCGCAAGCATACCTTAAGGAGTTTTTCAGCCGCTCCGTATCCAGCTCTCTTTGTATCAAATGAGAAATGTCGCTGCTTCTCCTGAATTTTGTTCAGCAAATTTGAAAACTGTCAGCTTAAAATGTCAAATTCCCTCCATATAGGTATTGAGAGAATTAAGAAAAACTGAAGACTAAAAGAAAGTTCGTTAACCTCTTTATTATGTTGCCATAGTGAGTTGTTCATGAACTGTTGTTGTGTCTGTCACGTGAAATCTAATCAAAACATAGAACCGACGATCTGACGGGTTTGAGAAGATCAAATACAACCCACTACTAAAAAAACAGACCAGGCCTCTATTTGAGACCGGCCTTTATTTACCCAAACCTGTCGTCACACCAGCCGTTTAAAAGAGACAGGCATCTATTTGGGACTTTTTTGAAGTTTTACGGTATTTAAAGAAGCTGTGTTTTGGAATTTTGTATGTCTTGGATAGTAATTCAAAGCTCATTAAAGAATCATTGTCATACAAGTCCTTCAATGTCTTTATACCATTATTCACCAATGCTTTTAAAGAATTATCAACCATGCCTTGAGGTATAATGGGTTTTACCAAATTGGTAAATATCTAAGATAATCAATGCTAGAACAGCATAACTTATGCGATTCTAACCATGCAGAAAATGTATGCCGTATTAATGGATTTTTAGTAAAAGTAGATAAACCACTTTTTGACCCCAGAAAAGGAATAACTTTTAGGGGAATAGAGCTCATCTACCACTGTTCTATTCCTGTCCAGCTACTATCAACTTTGTCAGGATGTAACCAGATCCATATAGGCTGAAACTGTGAAGTTAAATAATAATGTCTGAAATTGGGAAGATTCAGACCACCTTTCTTATATGGTGCCTGGAGTTTTTTTTACTCTAGGGATTTTGCCTTTCCACAGAAATCCAGAAATCACTCTATTTAGTTCCTTAAAGTTAGATTTGGGAATGTTCAAGGGGAGACATTGAAATTTATATAGAAATTTAGGTAGAATGTTCATTTTTATAACATCAAACTCATTGAAATCTTTCAATTTTTGCATGTAATTTTTCACTCTCTCCATAAGTGTGGACATTTTTTTTTTTAAATATGTCATCATGGGTTAGATCAATATGAATACCTTAATATTTAAACCCATTAGCACACAGTGTCAATGGTTTTACTATATATTTTAACTAATCTCTTATATTAATAGGGAAAGCTTCACTCTTGTTCTAATTTAATTTATAAACAGATATGTCACTGTATTCCTTAAATACATGTAGTAAAGGGGGAATAGAGAATTGTGGATTGGTCAGGTATATTAACAAATCATCAGCATATAGGGATAATTTGTGTTCATTGGTTCCAATTTTAATACCCTTTATTACACTATTGGATCTTATCGCAATAGCTATGGAATTACATTTGCTTCAATAAAAATGAAGGAAACTTTATTAAAACTGAATGCAACTTTTTCAGAAACTATCAAAAATATGCCATTACAAAAGAAAAAAAACAATGAAAATGAAAAAAATTAACACAGTTGCACAAATGTAACAGGCTCTTCAAATATGCTTCATTTTTGTAAATGTTTTTCAAAGATTTATTTTCGCTGATCATGGATTCTGAATTCATTGCCACAGATTACGCTTTTGCTTCGCAGTTTTTCGTTTGGAGTTTTGACACAAACTTCTCGTGGGGGCGGGGTTAATAGTGATATACTCTGATTGGATAGTGAGCTTTTGATGGACAGGTGCTCTCTGACCGGCAAGTACAGACGTCACTCAGTCAGTGGCGCCAGAGAGTGGCGTGCATATTGGAAAGCTCTCGCGGTGATTTGTATTACTAAATATGTAAATAATATTTGACCTTCGATCGTCTCAGTCTGTAAAGATGAGCTCTTGTCCTTCAAGGCAGCTTGAAGTAAGCTTGTGTTACTGAATGACAATAATTACCCGCTACAACTGTTGCACACTAACATGAAAAACTTGTATCGATGTTATTGGTTACTTCAGTAACACAAGCTTACTTCAAGCTGCCTTGAAGAACAAGAGGAGGAGGGGGATGATGCCGCTCCGTGTCTCTACTGAGAGCTCATCTTTACAGACTGAGACGATCGAGGGTCAAATATTATTTACATGTTTAGTAATACAGGGCATGACAGTTGCATACAAATCACCGCAAGAGCTTTTTTTTTCTTTTTCTTTTTTTAATAATACAGAGAACAAAAACATACGAAACAAAAGTATAAACATACATCACATAATATCAACCATAAAAAATAAAATAAAATAGAACTAAAATGACAAAATCTAAACAAAATCACACATGATCAAGGTCCTTTCTTATTAGATACTGAGATTACATTCAAATAGTTTTCCATTTATTTTAGAAAAACAGAGAAGACAGGTTTACAGTTGGAGAAACTGCATTTGTGAATGTGAAATTTGTTTAGGAAAATTTTTAAATTAATAGCAAAACTGATATTTTCGTTTGTGGGGTCATAATACCCAAATATAATGTTTTTCATATGTACTGAGAAGTCTGGCAAAATCGTATGGCATATGTTTGATAGTTTCTGAAAAAGTTACTTTCAGATTTATAAAGTTATGTTCATTATTATTTAACTAAATGTAATTCCATAAATAGCGAGAGGTTCAACAGCCAGCGCAAATAATAATGGCGATATAGGGCATCCTTGTCTACAGCCTCTAGGTAGTGTAAAGATGTCTGATATAATGCCATTGGTACATATCTGTGCTTTAGGTGAATTAAAGATAGTTTTTAAATGATCAATAAATTTAGACCCGAAGCTCATGGCTTCTAGCGTAGCAAAAAGAAAAGTGGGCTCGATTCTGTCAAAAGCCTTTTCAGCGTAGATAGACAGAATAAACATTGATAATTTCTGCTTTTGTGCAATATTGATAATATGTAATAGTCTTCTGATATTATCAGAGCCTTGTCTATTCTTAACAAATTCAGTCTGATCTGGATGTATTAATTTGGGTATAACAGTTTCTAGTCTTAGGGGAAGCAATTTAGTTAGCACTTTATAGTCAACATTGAGTAGACTTAGCAGTCTATAGACCCAAATTTTTGCCTGTCTTTCACTTGCTTAGGGAGTAAAGTTATTGTGGCAAATTCAAGGGAGTGTGGAAGTGAGCCTCTCTCAAGTGATTCTTTAATCATGTTTGTTAAGGGAGTTAATAATATATTTGAGAACGACTTAAAATATTTGATTGGGAAACCATCTGGTCCAGGAGCCTTGTTATTTCCTAAAGCATTAATAGCTTTTAGTACTTCATTCTCAGTTATATCAGAGTTCAATAGGTTGTTATCTTCATCATAAATTTTTGGTAGTTGTATTTTCTTTATAAATTTCTTAGCATCAGCATTTCCTTGACTATGGTCAGTTTTATATAAAGTTTCATAATAATCCTTGAATAAAATATAAATTTCTCTAGGATCTTTTATGTATCTACCATTATCTAATAATACTGAGTGAATATATCGCTCTGATTCTTCTTTTTTAATTTGCCAAGCTAGTAATCTGCTAGTCTTATTTCCAAATTCGTAATAATGATATTTTGTTCTTGCATAATAGATTCTGCCTTCTGAGTGCACAAATTATTATATAAGACCCGTTTCTTATTAAGTTGTGATAAAGATTTATCATTATTGGTCACAGAATGTTTTAATTCCAATCATCTTATTTCTTTTTCTAAATCATTTAAAGCATCACTCTTTTATTTTTGTTTATAAGCCCCATATGAGAGAATATGTCCTCACATGAAAGCTTTAAGTGCCTCCCATATAGTTGAATGTAAGGCTGAATTAGTATTTACTTCAAGAAATATCTGAATATGAGTAGTCATGAATTTGATAAAATCTGGGTCTTTCAGCGTATACATTTTAAATCTAAATTTTTGGAGTAAGGTAATGCCATTGTTGGTTCCCATGTAAGCTTGACGGGGTTGTGATCAGAGATGGATGCCGGCTAATGACTGAGAAGCTAAGAAGAAATCTATTCTTGAGTAGACATTATATACATTTTAATAAAATGAGTAGTCAACTTGGTCTGGATAGAGATTGCACCATACATCATACAACCCCAAATCATTCATCCCTTGAATCAGAATGGTTGCTGCTTTTGATTTAACAGGGTTTTTTGATGATCTATCCATGGAAAGGTCTAAAACTAGATTAAAATCATCACCAAAAATGCCCCTCAATAGTAGCTAACTGTAATAGTAATTTGCTAAAAAAGACGGGATCATCATGGTTTGGACCATAGACATTTACCAAGGTTAAATGTTCCCAATTCAACTCACATTCAACAGTTACATATCTACCAGCAGTATCAGAGTACAGTAGGTAAACGGGACGAAGGCTGACGACGAGGGGTCCGGGCAGGTCTGGGTGGTGTAGAGTGGGAAGTGATCCTGGGAGAAACAGTGCAGGGTTGGACCGTGACGGGGTGCAGCAGGCAACTGTGAAGTGGGAAATGGTCCGGGGCTCGCATCAACAGACCCGGAATCAGAGCCTCCATCCGAATCCACACTCATCTCTGCACCGGCATGGACAGAAACTGGCTCTGGAAAGGAGCTCACTGCTGCTGGCTCGGGGACAGCGCTCACTGCTGCTGGCTCGGGGACAGCGCTCACTGCTGCTGGCTCGGGGACAGTGCTCACTGCTGCGGCGGGTTGGAGGGGCATTGCGGACTCAGGGGGAGACAGGGACGGAGGACCGAAAGAACCCCTCTTCCTCCTCCTTCTCCTTGGTCGTGGTGCAGAGACAATAGCCGGGTCTGTGACTGGTTGGGGAAGTTCAGTCTCAAGCAGGATTGACTCTGATGCAGAGGACTCCGAGGCAGATTCCCACGAGAGCCGTCTCCCTCGCTTCTTGCGAAGACTGATTGGTGTGGGAGGTACCTCAGGATTCGGGGAGGGATGAGCCTGATCCCCCAGTGTTGCAACGGCCAGGAGACGACCCTCAGAGATCACTGGCAGCTTGGCAGAAGGTGGGGGTCTCGAGGGGGAAACCTGCGGCTCCTCCTGGGAGAAACTCTCCCATAGCCGGGCATAGTTCTGCAGGATCCACTCACCCTGGGACGAGACTGGGAGGGTGACACTCCTCTTGTCAGTGGGGGATGACAACCAGCATTGCCTACGGAACTCCAATTGTCGCTGATGTTCGGAGGGCATCCTGTCTGCTGAGTTCCTTGTTGGGCGGTTCATTCTGTCACCTGGAGGGTGCGAGGATGAACTCAGGCGCAGACAGAATGCACTACACAGGGTTTATTTGTGACAAAAAGGGAAAACAAAACCCACGAGGGGGAAAACAACGACTGGGGGAAAAGGCAAATAACTTAACAAAACTATGACTGGGAACAAACAATAAAACAAGAGATTCTTCGATCTGGTATTCACACAACAGGAAAAACAATCAACAGGTCTCACATCATTAAGTCAAGATGTAACAATGTACCGCACTAGACAGTGAACACAAGGGGATAGAAATAGGGAGACTAATGAAGACATAACAGGTGACAGGTAAAGCAATAATGACTAAACTAGGATAACAAGGGGGCGGGGCAAGGAAACGAGACAACACAAGCACATGGCCCAAAGACAAGGCCATGTGCTTGCACACAAAACACGGGCCTGTCATGATCCTGCCTCAAGACTAGAGGAAAATCAAGGACACGAGGGCAGAATCATGACAGAGTGAGAGAATGAGAAAGCCCAACCTTACCTTATGGTTAGCTTTAAATTATTATTATTATTTTGTTTGTTTATATCTAAGCCTATATTATTATATACTGCAATTATATTTATCCATTAGAATTCTATATTTGTAATTCTTGTTTTGTTCTGATATATTTGTTAAATTTAAAGGATTTGTTGTAAAGTGAAGGGAACTAAATATATCCTGTTTGTACATGATAACATTATTAGGCCAGCCGTTATTATTTCTAAATGTAATAAAATGCAATTTATACATTAATTATATATAAAAAAAAATGCAGCAAACGAAAATAGGTGATTAATCCGTTAAAATGAAACCTATACACGACTCATATTTTTTTTTTCTCTCACAAACGTAATTAATTTTTTAGCATGTTTCAAAATAAATAAAGAAATAAAGAAAACATGCAGCAAATGAAAAAAGGCGATTAATCCGTTAAAATTTGTTACTCTGGGTTAACAGTAATTATAAGTATTCTATACTTCAGAGCAGAACCTGCATGGGCCTAATCTAGGCTATTTTTTTTTGTTTGTTTGTTTTCATTGTATCTGAAAGTGACTTCATTCATCGCATTCACTTCACGCGCTCTGGAGCAGATCCGCCTCCCGAAATGCTCAGCTGTGGACGATTTAAAAATGTTTGATATAAAAGTTGCTGTCCCATTTCATACAGGAGTTTTTCATGTAAAAAAAATCAAATTATATTGTTAGTTCTAATTATATTATTAACACAAGTTCATTTAGGCTATTTACCATGCACTGTGAAATTTTATCCTTTTTCATTTATAAACTCCTTGAGATTTTAAAGTTAGTTGAATAGTATTTGAATTCAAGTTTGAAAATAGGTTTAAACTGCTAAATACCAACAGCCATACTGCATGTGAATAAATAAAATGCATACTTTTCATATCATTTCATTATTCATAAAATGCACTTCTGGTGTTTGGATTTGTACTTTTAACATAATGAGCTCCAAGTTTAAGAATAGCCCTAGACTGGTTCTCTCTCTCTCTCTCTATTTAACAGCATTAGCTCAATGTTGGGCTCATGATCAATAAGTTGTATTCGCCTCAATCTGATCAAGTCAAACTGCAGACAGTGAAGCTGCATCACTGAGTGCGAGTCCCACGCGCTGTGAGGCGGGAACAGAGGATTCCGCTTGGTCTTAAAGCCTTCCGCAAACATCCACGATCACAAATAACGATTTTCGTAAAATAATGATTAATTATTAATTGATGATTTGTTATTATCATTATGGTCTTGTGAAAATAATAATATGGGCTGCGAGAAAAGAGTAATACTGCTGAGTGCAGGCATGTTTCAGCCGAGTAACACGCCATTACTCGGAGCCAAAACACAGACCGAATTCTGTTCAGCTGGAGGGGGTTGGGTTTTGGATAGTTATTCATGGCTTGTGGGGTCGAGATAAAGGTGTGAATTGCTCTTTCATATGGACAGTGTCTTATGAGGCTTTCACTTGCTGGACCGGTTTATATAGGACTGTTGTTTTGGTTATAGACTAAAAAATGGTCTGTCCCCACGTAAGATTTTTCTAGTTCTAGTCGTTCGTTTGTTATATTCAACTAATCAGAGGTTTATATTAAATTTACATAATCAAATCTTAATATATTCCACGCTCAAGCACATGCATTAAGTTCGCCACAAAGTACATGCAGAAGTAGCCTAATAATTGTGAAAAATTTGACAATTCATTATTTATTAATAAACAAATGTTTTCTTGTCGGCTGCAAGATGAAATTCACAGTGCTGGCTCTCTCTGACAGAGAAATGCAACATTCACAAATTGTTGAATGTTGAATATTAATGCGCCCTGTCATTAATGTGAATTAATAATTTTTGCACAAATACTTGCATATGAATATTAATTCACATTTTGCATTAGAACGTAAATTATTTTTACATGCAATTATCCAAAATGAAACCAAAAAAGATTTGTAATGAAGATAAAATAATAATAAAAGCTGCACATCTACCATCACACGTGCAGTGCAAATCTTGCACATATTTTACACACCTGCATTTAAATACAGCTGCATTTTTTTTAAAGAACATGAAAGCAAGTAGGGCTGGGTGATAAATCAATTTTATGAATTAACTTTGGTTAATTTACATCGGTTTGTTTGAATGAAAATCGGTTTTCTTTTTAGCATCCACAGACGCACCACTCAGTTCTCCCGTAGTTCTCCCGGAGTGGCTCAACCCTCCCCTGCGAGTCTGACAGAGAGACGCTGCCGAGCAAAGGATGAGCGGAGCAGTGTGATTCTGACTGGAGCCTCCATCACGAGTACAATTCATGCCAACAGCCCGTAATATAACTGCATATTCAGCAAGAATTCATGTTAAACATATTACCTATGGCTTGATCAGGTTATAATGACTGCAATAGTCGAGCGGGATGTTAAAGGCTATGTGAGTTTGTCTGTTTCTTTTACTGATTATTTTCGGGGTTAAAGCATGATTTAAACAGAAAAAAGCACATTCACACGCAATCGCTTTAGCAATAATGCATTCAAACAAATGTGATCTTACAGTGCTACTACATTATCAGTAGGCTATTTGATTATGAAATCTTGAAGAAATTAATAGATCTGTTTAGATAAAATAACTGACAAAAATGTACTCTTATTTTCCTCACAAACAAAATTTGCACAGCTGATGAGCTAGTATTCACAAAAAATAAATAATAATAAAAAGTAATATATAATAAAAAATAATAATAAAATAAAAAAAAGTTCTTTCCAGCATTAAGGTAATAACATTACAGTTTTTTTATCATCTTGAGTAACCTTACCTACTGTTATCATCTTGTCTCAGTTATAAGTTTATAACTATATTAAAACTTTTTTTTTTTTTTTTTGAAAAATTTCTTTGTCATCTGAATATTGATTTTAAAATCGATTTAAATCATAAATCTGATTTTCTTTTTAGGCCATATGCTATCGCCCAGCACTAAAAGCAAGTAAAGAAGGCTCCCTTTAAAATCACTTATGTTGTCATTTAATGAAGCTCTTTTTTACATTGTGTGCAATTTGTTGATTATAATGAGAGAACTTGAGTTTAATAGTGAGGATGGTTTATTAATCCGTCCATTCTTTAGAGTTTCAAAGATTTAGCTAAATCATGAAGGTTTAATTTATTCGTTTCTTGTTTTAGGCTAATTAGGCATAATTAATGTGAACTAAATTATACAGCGCTTCACGTTTAAACATGTAACAATTTCTTAATCAGTTTACAGACAAATGTCTTTTTCCCAAGAAATTATCTGTCCAAATAAAGGACAGGTAATGAATAACAAAAATGCATGTTGTTCTATTAAAGGAATTTTAAAATATAAATTAAAATATAGTCATAATGTATGAAAATATTGACATTGCATATTAATCCATGTAGCCTACCCCCCTAAAATAGGATACCACTTTTAATGCTCAGATGCAAAGTAAACCACGATTTCTTTTGAATAATATAACACATAATTCATATAATATAAATATTACTGCACACCTTTTAAATGTGTCAAATCTAAAATATGGTTTAATACCATGTAGCTTAGAGAAAATATAAGCACAGGCTCAGGCACAGGCTTGACATTTATCCTGCTTGAATTCGTTCTAAGAAATCCACATAACTTCATAAGTACCAAACTTTCATCTGTGAATATTGCATATTAAATATATTAAATATTTTAATTATAGTGCTTTTCTTGCATTTTCCTTGACTGAAGCCGTCAAATGTAACACATCAGCGAGGCGAAACTGACGTCTATTTGCGAAAAACGTGCTGTGATGCGTTTGTTTGATAACTTGTGGTTAAAGCACCACTCAGCGGTCAAAAGCTGCAAATGAACTTTACAGACGCGGCGGTACCCGCGGCGGTAAAAAGGGCCTTTAGGCTGTCTACTTACTGTATGAACTGATTGTTAAATTGTATTTTTTTGTGGATTAATATTGCTACCCTTCGACCACTGGAAGAAAATGAGTAATAGACCTGACCAACCCATTCTCTCTTGAGTTTTCTATGTTCCTGATCTGTAAGATGGGTCTCCTGAATAAAAGCTATATCCGTGTTAACCCTTTTCAAATATGAGAGTATTTTCTTTCTTTTTACCGGATTATTTATACCCCTGACATTCCATGATACACAAGTTATCTTAGCCAGTTATCATGATCTTAAAAATAACTGAAAAATCTCCACTACAGAAATAATAATAGCCATAGCCTTATACAAATAGCTAGTATCCTACATGGCAAGATAAAACTCCCTATTTTAGAACTAAATAAAGAAAAACAAAATGAAATTATATTGGTCAGATAGTCATATGTTCTATTAACATTGTAATTAGGTGCGGACATTGAACAAATGGTGAAGCTAATAAATCAAGTATTAGACTATATTGCGAACTAGCGGAACAATTCAAATAGTATTACTAGTATAATGTACATTAGAGGAACTTTCATCAGTGGCTAAATTGTAATCTGGCAACAATAGAAAATATTTATTGTTATAACCTTTGGTCACGTATATTAAAAAAATAAGTTTACAGTCTTTCATGAAAACATTATAGTCTTAACTCACAGGATATCCTTTGTGTGAAAGCCTTGGAGTTGACTCTCTTATCAGTTCTCAATCCGTAATAGAGGCCTCAATAGAATCAATAAAGTTCTTAACCTCAAGTGAAGTGGAGAAAAACTTTGTTTTACCCATGTACATAATCAGAAGCTTGGAAGGATATACAAAGGAGTATTCAATTTCCCGATCTATCAACATCCGTGTAAGCTTTGCCAGCATTCTGGAGCTCCACGCTGAAATCAGGAAAAAAGTGGATGCGCCGGTTGTCGAAGAAAACCACCTTTCTCTCGCACACGTGTTGAAGGATTTTCTGCTGATCTCTGAAGTTCAGGAGTTTTGCCACAATTATCCTTGGGGTCGCCCTATACGACAAAGTATTTCCCGTTCTGTGGGCCCTCTCAATTGTTGGAGGAAAGTTCTCGACGCCAAGGATCTCTGGGATGATGCGTTACAGAAACGAAACCATATCGCTTCCCTCTGATTTTTCAGGCAAGTTTACAATCCGAATATTCAATCTCCTACTTCTGTTATCCAGGTTTTGCCCTTGATCTTTAAGGTAGATGACGTCCTTCTCCAAGCGAGTAACTGTCGAACGAGTATCTCTGAGGTCATCTTCTGTGGCGCTTACTCTAGTTTCAACCTCGACCATTTGTTAAAGTTGAAGTTGACATAGAGGTTTCGATGCGGGTCAATTTAGCCTGAATATCATTGGTCATCCTGTCCATTTGTTTGCTAATTTCCTCTTTACTGGTTTTGATCTCCTTCCACAGAGTCTGTAAAGATATTTCGCCTTCCACCTCTTCGGCCATATTGGATAACGTGTCAGGATCATTAGCTTCGGGAGTGTTGTTAATTGGTCATGTTTTACGTCCTTTTCGGCGCAAATTGTGTTCTGCCATAAACAATATTTCCTGTCCAATTCCTTAATGGGCTCGAAAATCCACCAACTAGGGAGATTAATATAGGATTCTTGATTAATAATATAGCTAGTCAGAGGAGTGCTTAAATCACTTATACGATGTCTAAGATTCTGTCTATTGTTTTATAATTTACAAACTATGCAGTGGTATGCAATTTTTATTATTAGGAGTGTCCGCTAACATCCATGCACCCAAGTGTGTACAACAGTGCAGCCATGAGGTGAAAAAATCCACTAGCACCTATCCACAAATCAACTGAAAGCTGTGCAGACACAACAGTGCACTGAACATGAAAACAGAAGTATACCTGTGCCTTTAAATGGACATTTATATTCTTATTAAATCTTATATCATCCAAACTATTTTACATATAATGTAAGTGTAAAATACTAGAATTATTGGTCTAATATGATATGAAAATAATTTAGCTGCTGCTGTGAAACTGCTTGATAGAGGTGTATCACTAAAGATTATTCAGAGTCAAACAAATCTGACAGTAGTGAAGGTCATTGGCTGAACTGCGTATGTGATTAGCTTTTGTTTGTTTACTGTCGATTTTCCAGTCTCCCTCAGAACTTCCTGAATCCACAGACATGAAAGACAACCCCTTCATTTCTCTCTTCTCTTTCGATGTCCTGCGAGAAATTGTCCATCAGCTGCTAGACAAACTGAAGGATTTCTGCAAAGAGGACATCATAAGGATCTCAGACAGAGGTAAAGAACCAGAGATTCATATGCTCTTAGAAATGAATCCACCATCATTTAATATCATGGTAGAACATCATATTATAAATGTCTTCGGAATGAATGCAGGATCATTTGTCTGTTGATTTCCACAGTCACATTTACCAATATTGTTCCCAAGACCAGGAATGACTTCCTACAGTGTAAGTCACAAAAAAACAAGCCCCACCCCATAAAAAGATCAGACATACTCATAAATCCTGATTCTTATGTGTTTCCCCCCCATTAGATTCCCATCAGTTCACTCTGGATCCAAACATAGTTAATAAAAACCTCTCTCTGTCTGAGAGCAACAGAGTGGTTACTTACACTGAGGAAGAACAGCCGTATCCTGATCATCCAGACAGATTTGATGATGTGTGTCAGGTGTTGTGTAGAGAGAGTGTGTGTGGACGCTGTTACTGGGAGACTGAGTGGAGTGGAGATAATGGTGTGTTAATATCAGTGTCATATAAGAGCATCAGCAGGAAGGGACGGAGTAAAGAGTGTGTGTTTGGATTAAATGATCAGTCTTGGAGTTTGATCTTCTCTTCCTTCACATGTTCATTTCTACACAATAATATAGGGACTAATGTCCCTATAGAGCCCATCAGCAGGAGAATAGGAGTGTTTGTAGATCCCAGAGCAGGAACTCTGTCCTTCTACAGCGTCTCTGAAAACACTATGAGCCTCATCCACACAGTCCAGACCACATTCACTCAGCCGCTCTATCCTGGGTTTAGAGTTTATCCTGGATCATCAGTGAAACTGTGTGGATGAATCAGAGACTGACGAGAGATTCTACCCATAATGCTTTGAGCTGCATGATAAATCAGTGACAGTAAGATGTTATAGATTCTCTTCATGACATTAATACTGTAGCTGAATAAGGTCACGGAAATAACATGTCAGAATAAATTTGTAATAAATCCTCATATAGACATTAAGATCAGTGTGTGTGAGTGTGTGTGAGTGACGATGTGTATCTGTGATTTTATCAACATCTGTTGCACTTACAACCTCGATTGTAGAAACAATTGTACATTATACACAATAGTTTGTTGCATAATCTGATTTCCTCTGCTTGTATTGTGCTTGCATTTTGTTTAATTTATGTTTGTTTCCCTTAACATGTAAAATTCTTCTTATACCACGTAACATAATCATAGTTTTATATGCAAGGCTGAACTACCTCCATGTTTCTGTTAAGAACTGATAAACAAGTACATGGTGCAATCGGGAACTGGGATATGTGCCAATGCTTGAGCAGGGAGAGACGAAGATTTATGTAGATGTGATTTCTGTGTTCTGGGCCAATTTGCCACTTCTCTGACGCTTGGCTAGTAAACAACATTAATAAAAGACTCTTCATCTCCACCTCGGACTCCCTGTCTCTTCATTCCTCATACCTGTTTCAGTAGATAATGTTTGTGTAATAAGGTTTTTATAGAACATTTATTGAACATTGACTCCTATATCTAAAATTTTATATGCCAAAGATACAGCAAAAGTTTTTTTCCTTCATATTTAAATTGTCATTTAGCAGACGCTCTTATCCAAAGTGACTTACAAATTTCGACAATAAAAGCAGTCAAAACTTACATAAGAGCAACAATATAAAAGTGAAAATGACAAGTCTTGGTTAGCTTAACGCTGTACATGTAGTAGGGTGTGTGCAACACTTTTGTTTTTGCCCCCATTTTTCATGAACTGAACTCAAAGATCTAAGACTTTTTCTATGTACACAAAAGGCCTATTTCTCTCAAATATTGTTCACAAATCTGTGTTAGTGAGCACTTCTCCTTTGCCCAAAACAATCCATCCACCTCAGAGGTG